>NC_030810.1:110441179-110741708 GCF_001704415.2 Capra hircus | reverse complement strand
GCAGATGGACTTGGGACAGAGAGAAGGGAACCCTGTTCCAGGGTCACTAGACAGACATTTCATCCTGAATTTCAAGGTGATGACAATGGATTGAGAAATGACTTTTCAACTAGAGTGGAAGTGAGTATGACCTCTGACTTTCCTCTTCCCGGAGATGGGCTATAGATAATTCCCGTGTGAAAGAAGGAGAGGAACAAAATCACTGATCGTTTACTATCAGAGCACCAGAACAAATGGCATATGTCCAAAGCTTTCACTTCCTCACATCTAGCCTCACCACTTTTCTGAAGCTGCAATTATAAAAGGTGCTAATGTCTAGACACAGAGGTCTTTACTCTGTATTTCAGTGCTCGCTGCAGCATTTGACGTTACAGAATCCTCCCCACCCTTAAGTTTCCCCCTTTCACCTCTCATTAAGTTGCACCATCCTAGTTTTCTTTTCCATCCTGTGGCTCTTGCTTACCTCTTTTTAACTTGGCTTCTCTTATGATTCCTGTTCCATAAACAGAATTGTCTCCCTAGACTCTGTTGATTGGATATCTCTTGAATGTCCCAGAATCACCTTAAATTCTGCTTTTCTTTCTCCCTTTATTCGTTTCTATCAGTTCAGTTCAGTTCAGTTGCTCAGTCGTGTCCGACTTTTTGCGACCCCATGAATGGCAGCACGCCAGACCTCCCTGTTCATCACCATCTCCCGGAGTTCACTCAAACTCACGTCCATCGAGTCAGTGATGCCATCCAACTATCTCATCCTCTGTCGTCCCCTTTTCCTCCTGCCCCCAATCCCTCCCAGCATCAGAGTCTTTGCCAATGAGTCAACTCTTTGCATGAGGTGGCCAAAGACTGGAGTTTCAGCTTTAGCATCATTCCTTCCAAAGAACACCCAGGACTGATCTCCTTTAGAATGGACTAGTTGGATCTCCTTGCAGTCAAGGGACTCACAAGAGTCTTCTCCAACACCACAGTTCAAAAGCATCAATTCTTCGGTGCTCAGCTTTCTTCAGTCCAACTCTCACATCCATACATGACCACTGGAAAAACCATAGCCTGACTAGATGGACCTTTGTTGGCAAAATAGCTGTTACTATTTATTTATTCAATAAACATTGAACTATTCACTCTGTGCCAGGTGCTAAGTATGGATCTTTAACAAGATAAGCACAGCCTTGGTCCTCAGGAATCATGGGAATAAAAGACAATAAACAAATAAAAGTTAATAATATATATAGATCCAAATAGGTAAACAAAAATAAACGTGTTATTATAGCCTGTGATAAGTGATTGAAGGAGGCCTTCAGAGATACTGACAGCATCTTTGAACATGCCAACCTCCTACATCTCAGCGTCTTTACAGTTGCTGCTCTCTCTTTGTGGAGATCTCTTTCCCAAGATCTTGTTTAGCTACCTTCTTCTCACCAGTCATATCTACACTAAAACCTCATCTTCTCAAAGATCAGGCTTTCCTTGATTTTCCTACCTAAAATTGCTCCCAGCCTCCCCACCATTTATTCTGTTCTGTTATCCTTTATTTTCTCATAGTACGATCACTATTCAAAAATATACTATGTATTTCCATACAGATTTACTTTTCTTTTCCATATAGGTTTCTTGTTTGACTCCCCCCACCATTCTCAAGATCAATGAAAATATGGATTTTGTCCCTTTTCTTCACTGTATTCCTACCACTGAATAGTGCCTGATGCAAAAATAGGTACTATATGTATTTGGTAAATCAATGAAGAAACAGTTAGAGAATAATAGGGAAAAGCCTACCTAGATAGGGTGATCAAGCAAGGCTTCTCTGAAGTAGTGACTTTTTCATTTTTGTTTTTTAATTTGCAAGTATCAAAATGCAATGAAAACTTATCTGATGTATATAAACACACACAAAAAAATAGAAAAATTCTCTTCCTCTTCGGGAAGCCCCATACTCCATAGCTGACATGTCAGGGTAATGAGTAGACATTCAACATCCTTTCCATCTTCCTTCCAAGTGCCTTCCTGTGCTATAGAAAATAGAACATTTGATAAACTATATTTTCTATATTTCCATGAGACTAGGGCAATGCCTTTTGTGTTTTTCTTCACCAAATTTTTGATATACAGATATGAGCTTGAAGAAATAAGAGTTGGATTTAATCAGTGTTGACAATTAAGAAATAGAATTCAGTTGAGAAACAAAAATCACAGAAATTCATAACTTGACTATACTTGGGAGATGAGAAAGAGGAATTGAATTATGATGAGTCATCTTAGTGATTGAAATTCAAAGATGAAGAAAAGTTTAAAGAAGAAGATAAATAATTCAGTCTTGAATGAACTTAAGGTGTCTGAAGCATGTGTGCATGCTCAGTCTCTCAGTCATGTCCAATTCTTTGTGATCCCATGAACTGTATCCCACCAGGCTCTTCTATCCATGGGATTTTTCAGGCAAGAATACTAGAGTGGGTTGCCATTTATTACTCCAAGTTATCTTCCTGACCCAGTGATCGAACTTGTGTCTCTTTGTTTCTGGCATTAGCAGGTAGATTCTTTACTACTGCATCACCTGGAAAACCCATCCTAATGCTATTCAGTGGGCAATCAGAAATACATGTCTAGAGCAAGGAAGCATAGTTGTGGCTGGAGCTACAGATTTAAGAGCCACATGCACTTGTATTACAGCTAAAGCCATGAGATTGGTGAGATCACTCAGGGAGTGTGCATACAGTGAGGAGAGAAAAGAACATACAGGGAGTCAGGAATAACACCACTGAGAAGGGGAATCTAAGAGATGACAAAAAATAGAATTGACAGGTCGGAAAACCAAGTGATCTCAAGGTCATACGGTTTAAAGAAAAGAGAAGTTCAAGAAAGTGGAAGTATGACAAATTCTGCAGAAAACTTAAGACAAAATTTTTTTCTACGTAGGATGTCATGCATGACCACAAGCTGGGCAATTTTAGCTTCTAACCTTGTGTTTTAAGACTATAACACCACTGCTTTGTTACAGTCATCTGCTATCCTCAGGCCACTGCCCCCCATTTCCTGAAAAGTTTATCTTCTAGCTAGCTTATATCCTTCAACACTGCTGCTGTCATAATTCTATCCATGCATACCTAGTTTTTCAGGTTCTTGACCTCCTCTCCTCCTCTCCTCTTGAACATCCTAGTATATTCCTCTTTCTAGCTCCTCCTTACCACTCCTTGGCTTGGTTTCTCTCCTGATTCTTGTACCATCATAGACTTGTCTCCCTAGATTTCACTGACTGGTTACCTCCTATAGCTATGCACTAGTACCAAAAGTTACAGTTCTCCAAGCACCCCACTCTGTCTAATCACCACCTTTCTTTTTTCCATTTCACTCCCTGTCTTTTCCCCAATACCAATAATCCTTTAATCTCTATCCTCTGATCTGTGGTCCATTAATCCAACCACTATTCATGATCCATTATGTCTCTTATGTTATCACTTTTCCCATTACCTAGTTTAAATTCTGTGTTTGGTTATCATCCCCACTCCCTCCCTTACACCTTCAACTACCTTGTTCCATTTGCGGTTGTACTTGCCTAACAACAACAACAACAACAAATCAATACTGATTAAATCCAATTATTGGGCTCTTTCGTCCTTGAATTTGCACATCAAAAGGTAGATGGAGAAAGGCATACAACTATGCTATGACTAGTCTCTCTTACATTTATGATCCCTGATTTCAACATGTGTGTTCAACTCAGTCATGTCTGACTCTTTGTGACTCCATGGAATGTAGCCCATCAGGCTCCTCTGTCCCTGGGGATTCTACAGGCAAAGAATACCAGAATGAGTAGCCTATCCCTTCTCCAGGGGATCTTCCTGACCCAGGAACTGAACCAGGGTTTCCTGCATTGCAAGCAGATTCTTTACCAGCTGAGCTACCAGGGAAGCCTATGCTGCCAGGCAATTTTATTTTATTTCCCTAGTGCATTCTCTCATTCTCCTAAACAACTAGAAGATAAGGCAGGGAAGAAATAAGGGGGACCAGTTCTTCAATTCTTCTTCACTCATCCTCTCACTCTCATTTCCCTTGTTGAGAAAAATAGAAAGCAGAAGAGTATTTCCATTTGCTACCACTGTAAGTATCTACTTACCTATGTCTGTACCCTACTCTGTCTTCTCTCCTGTTACTATAGACAAATTTAACTGTGTCAGGAAAAGGATTGTTCTTTTCCTTATGCACCAGAACCCATCTCCTCTCACCTACTCAAGGACATTGCTCCAGCAATTCTCCCAATTCTCTTTCTGCTCTGACAAATTCCCTTACTACCAGATCTTCCCTAACAGATTACAAACATAAATGAAAGAAAACTCTCTTGATTCTACTTCCCTCTCTAGCTACTGCTTTTTTTTTTCAGTGAAATCTCTCTTTTTATTAACCCATTGAAATACTTTGTTCTTAATTTAATTGACCTATTAGCCACATTTGATGGTCAGTCCCTCCTTCCTTCTTGAAACAGTTCTTCAATCATCTTCCAGGATATTGAACACTCTTGATTTTATTTCCATTTACTGGCTACTCCTTAGTTTCTTTTGCTAGTTTTCTTATCTTCCTTGCCTTTTAACAGTAGATTACTCCAAAGCTCAGTTCTTAGAATATTTACCTTTTCTATCTATTCTCATTCCAGTGATGATCTCATCTACTGTCATAAGTTTAAATGTTATTTATGGAAGATAATTGCCAAATTAATATCTCTAATCCATTTAAGCACTAAATTCCATCCTTTATCCAGATGCCTCAAGACTTCTACACTTGAATGTCTCATAGGTATCTCATATATAACTGGTTCCCACAACCTTCTTTTCCTACAAAGTTCCCCACCTCAGTAAGTTGTGACCCTATCCTTCCAGTTACTTGGGACAATAATCTTTGAATACTCCTTTGATCTCAGACTCCACATCCAATCTGTCATCATATGCTATTGGTTCTCCCTTTAAAATAGATCCATAATCAGTTCCTTCACTGATACTATCCTGGTCCAGATCACCAACCTGTGTCATCTAAGTTACTGCAGTAGCCTCTAATAACCCAGCTTCATATCTTGTTCTTTCAGTCTATTCTTAACACAGAATGATCATTTTGAAAACATCAGACAGGACACATCACTCCTCTGCTAAAATCTCTCCACTGACTTTTCATCTCACTCTGAGCAGAAATTTGGGTCACTAAATTATCTATAATAAGACCTTACATGACATGATCTTCTCCCATCCATTACTTCTCTGACCTCATTTTCCATTAATTTCCCCCTCATTCTCAGTCATTCTTTGAACATGCCAACTACACTCCCATCTCAGGGCCTTTATACCCTATTTCCACACTCTAGAATGATAGTCTTCCAGATACTTACATGGTTCACTCCCTCATCTCCTTCTGCTCTTTGCTCAATTGTCATTTTCTTTGGTCTGAACAAAAGAGAATGGTTGAAGCTGGAGATATAGATTTGGGAACAATTTGCATCTGGGTGACAGCTGAAGTTATAATATTGGTAAAGTCACCCAAGAAGTGTGTATATATGTATGAAAGGGAAAGACATGAAAAAAAAGATGATTACCTACACAGAGCCCTAGGTAATGTGGTTAAGGAAGAGACTCCTATCTGAAGAAGAAAGAGGAATCAAAAGAGAGTTTAGAAAAACCAGAAAACCCTAGTGTTGCAAAAATTCAAGGAATGGGAATTCTTTTAAGAAATAAGATATATATAAATTCTGCAGTAAACTTACATAATATATGAGTTTGATAAGTAGGAAGTTATAAGGAACCTTAGCAAAGACAGCCTCACTGACGTGGTTTGTTGAAGCTGGTAAACAATGAATTGAGAAAATGGCTGGAAGATATGGAAGTAGAGACTGAAATTGGAAATTACTATTTTGAGAAGCTTAGTTCAGTAGAGAAAGAGAAGATTTAGATGTTAAATGAGAGTGAATGCTGGTAAATGAGAAGGAAGGATTTTGTTCTCATCACTCAGCTCTGTTTGCTTCTGTTTGACTTCATTCTCTTTCAAATCTCTGCAAGTACGCATGGCAGGACAACCTCCAGAAGCTCAACTTTTATTTATTCTTTACAGCTCATGACCTTACAGGCTGACTGCCGGGGTCCAGCCCTGGTAGATCCAGGGCAATTCGAAGGGGGGACGGAGTCAGCATCCTAGGAATTAATTGCTTAATTAAAGATATGGAAGGAGATTAGAAAGAAATAGTGTAGTAGGAAAATACTAGTGGAGAAAAAGAGGCTGAATAACTTGGTTTACATGGAATACCAATAAAACTCCAAGACCAGGAGTTTGCACCACCCACGTAGGCCACAGGCATCTTTCCATTCTCCCGAAGGACAGGAGACACTGAGACTTCCCAGGTCAGATCTTAGAAGCCCAGGCAAAATTAGCAGGCTTGGCGAGTACCCACGCTCCAGATGGGAATTCAGCCAGAAAAACGGAGAACAAGAAAGGAACGACACGGGGGAATCAGTCTTTCCAGAAACTGATCCATTTTCTTTATTTTCAGGTTTGCTAAAACTCTTTTTTTACACATAGAGACAAATGGAAATTTTAAAGTCACGTGGGGGTCAGCAGTCCTGACCTTTATCAAAATCAGGTGCTTCATATAAATGTATACAAAAAGGTCTTAGGGGTTTAACATCATATTCTGGCCATGAGGCCTGCTGACATTTTATGATTCTTTCTTTTCTGATAATGGTCAGTCAACCAGAAACTTATTTTCCAGGGGTGATTTTTCTTAAACCAGGCACCACCCTCCAAAGGTACCAGATAAAGTTGCATTCCTATAGGGTGAGGGTGTAGTGAGTTACAATTAAGAAAGGAATTTACTTAGCCTAAGGTTAACATGATTAATCTTAAGGGTTAATACTTATTTCTCCTATATGCTAGTTACATATTCATTAACATGTATAAAGGCAGGGGATTAAGCAGCAAACATTGGCCCAATAAATGAAAAACCCTTCACCAACATGATTTTTATCTTTAGAAAATCCCAGTGCTAACTAAGACTTTCAAAATACTCCAAACTCTCTGTGCTGTTTATGGTTGAAAGGTTGTAAACAATCATGTAGTAGTAGCAAGAGTGTGGATAATCCTGTCACACAAGCTAGTTTGCTAGCAGAGAGGTTTGACCTGAGACACCTTTGTCATGCCCAGGAATTTTTATTAACTGGAGCTGTAAGTTAACTCCTTCTCCGAGAAGGTGGTGGGGTACAGCCCCCCGTAAAGTCAGACGTGTAGGTGAGAGCATAAAACAGTGAAGTAGGCAGACTCTGGTTTTGGGGGTAGATGCTCAGGAATAGGGGGTTTCCTATCCCGCCTTTGCGTATGCCAAAGCCTCCTTCCTCATGACCTTTGCCATGGGCGGAGTTCCTCACACTGGCTCCCGGCAGCCGACCCTGATCATTGCTCTCATTGTGTACATATCAATCCCTAACAAGGATTGCCCAGACAGCCTGGGTCAGGGACACACATCTATGATAAGGATGGCTAGAGCACATGAAACATGTGATCAGCAGCCCTACCAATACCATGTAGAAGGAAAGAAAAGGAATTTCCAAAAGATATGTGTATTCAACATACAGAAAATCGAAATGATGCTAGAGAGAAGACAAATACATTGAGGGGAAAAGAGAGTGGGTCATTAGACTAGAGATACTGATGAGGCTTGTAATTTGTGCAGAGAAATGACACAAAAGCTAGCAAAATTAAAAGCTGTCAAAAGGTAGGATATAGAAGTTTAATATTCCAGACAGGTAGAACCATTCTAGATGGCATTTGGCAAGATCTAGTTTGTGGATATAGAAGAGGGTGATAAAAATGAAGATCTGAGTCAAGAAGATTAAAACACTAGGTTAAGATTATTAGTGATAGATTTAAGGTCTTAAACTAGTAAAATAGTAAACTTAGGGAAACCATTTGTGGTACCTGAATTAGTTATCTAACAAAAATCTGTGAGCAACCATTAAACATGTAAAGCACACAGGGAAACAATTCATTATAATTTAAAGTCTGCGTATAAAAAGAGGAAAATTAAAATTAGAACCTTCAAGCACAGAAAATAGTAGGTTGACAAGAACAAATGATTAATGCTTAAAATTATTAAAGACATAAAGTAAAACAAAAATAAAATTAATTTCTAGAAATGAAGCATATAATCACTGAAATTGAAAGCTCAATAGATATTCAGCCTTAAAAAAGAAGGAAACCCTGTTATATACTTCAACATGGATGCATCTTAAAGACATTATGCTGAGTGAAATAAGCCAGACACAAAAGAACAAATACTTCAAGATCCCAGTTACAAGAAGTATCTAGAGTCGTCAAAATCATAGAACCAGAAAGTATACTATCATATTCACAATTTGTTTGACATCAGATATGTGGTATTCTACACAGGAGGCAATTCTCCATTATCAGCTGGGAGTCCTACAATTCAATTCAGTTCTGATACTATCTACTAATACCTGGAGCTACTGTTAGATCTGACAGGTCCCGTCAATTCATGGAAAATAGATGGAAAAGCAATAGAAACAGAGACCGACTTTATTTTCTTGGTCTCCAAAATCACTGCAAACGGTGACTGCAGCCATGAAATTAAAGGACGCTTGATCCTTGGAAGAAAAGCTATGACAGACCTAGACAGCATATTAGAAAGCAGAGACATTACTTTGTCAACAAAGGTCCATATAGTCAAAGCTATGGTTTTTCCTGTAGTCAGATATGGATGTGATAGTTGGACTATAAAGAAAGCTGAGCACCAAAGAATTAATGTTTTTGAACTGTGGTGCTGGAGAAGACTCTTGGGAGTCCCTTGGACTGCAAGGAGACCAAACCAGTCAATACTAAAGGAAATCAGTCCTGAATATTCATTGGAAAGACTGACGCTGAAGCTGAAGTTCCAATACTTTGGCCACCTGACTCATTAGAAAAGACCTGATGCTGGGAAAGATTGAAAGCAGAAGGAGAAGGGGACAACAGAGGATGAGATGGTTGGATGGCATCACTGACAATGGACATGAGTTTGAACCAGCTCCAGGAGATGGTGAAGGGCAGGAAGTTTTGCATGCTGCAGTCCATCGGGTGGCAAATAGTCAGACACAACTGAGCAACTGAAAAACAACAATCAACAGATTAATGGCTCAGTTGGATGAAACTGTACCCCAGCTCTCACTTCAGATGCCAATCACAAGTCCTCAATTGTTATCTGAACTTCTGCCCAAATTGGATGTAAATCAGGGTTCCCACAACTCCTTCCTTGGGTTCCATAATTTACTAAAATGTTTCAGAGAACCCAGGAAACACTTACTTATATTTATTCATTCATTATAAAAGGACAGGTGATGGAATTCCCGTTGAGCTCTTTCAAATCCTGAAAGATGATGCTGTCGAAGTGCTGCACTCAATATGCCAGCAAATTTGGAAAACTCAGCAGTGGCCACAGGACTGGAAAAGGTCAGTTTTCATTGCAATCCCAAAGAAAGGCAATGCCAAAGAATGCTCAAACTACTGCACAATTGCACTCATCTCACACGCTAGTAAAGCAGTGCTCAAAATTCTCCAAACCAGGCTTCAGCAATACATGAACCGTGAACTTCCTGATGTTCAAGCTGGATTTAGAAAAGGCAGAGGAACCAGAGATCAAATTGCCAACATCCGCTGGATCATGGAAAAAGCAAGAGAGTTCCAGAAAAACATCTATTCCTGCTTTATTGAGTATGCCAAAGCCTTTGACTGTGTGGATCACACACAGTCTGTAGAAAATTCTGAAGGAGATGGGAATACCAGACCACCTGACCTGCCTCTTGAGAAATCTGTACGCAGGTCAAGAAGCAACAGTTAGAACTGGACATGGAACAACAGAATGGTTCCAAATAGGAAAAGGAGTATGTCAAGGCTGTATATTGTCACCCTGCTTATTGAACTCCTATGCAGAGTTCATCATGAGAAACGCTGGACTGGAAGAAACACAAGCTGGAATCAAGATTGCCAGGAGAAATATCAATAAGCTCAGATATGCAGATGACACCACCCTTATGGCAGAAAGTGGAGAGGAACTAAAAAGCCTCTTGATGAAAGTAAAAGAGGAGAATGAAAAAGTTGGCTTAAAGCTCAACATTCAGAAAATGAAGATCATGGCATCCGGTCCCATCGCTTCATGGGAAATAGATGGGGAAACAGTGGAAACAGTGTCAGACTTTATTTTGGCGGGGTGGGGGTGGGGAGCTGCAAATTGACTGCAGCCATGAAATTAAAAGACGCTTACTCCTTGGAAGAAAAGTTATAACCAACCTAGATAGCATATTGAAATGCAGAGACATTACTTTGCCTACTAAGGCCCATCTAGGCTATGGTTTTTCCAGTGGTCATGTATGGATGTGAGCGTTGGACTGTGAAGAAAGCTGAGCACCAAAGAATTGATGCTTTTGAACTGTGGTGCTGGAGAAGACTCTTGAGAGTCCCTTGGACTGCAAGGAGATCCAACCAGTCCATTCTAAAGGAGATCAGTCCTGGGTGTTCTTTGGAAGGAATGATGCTAAAGCTGAAGCTCCAGTACTTTGCCCACCTCATGTGAAGAGTTGACTCATTGGAAAAGACTGTGATGCTGGGAGGGATTGGGGGCAGGAAGAGAAGGGGACGACAGAGGATGAGATGGCTGGATGGCATCACTGACTCGATGAACGTGAGTCTGAGTGAACTCTGGGAGTTGGAGATGGACAGGGAGGCCTGGCATGCTGTGATTCATGGGGTCGCAAAGAGTTGGACATGACTGAGCGACTGAACTGAACTGAACTGAACTGAACTGAAATGAACTGAACTGAAGGGATACAGATGAACGTCCAGAAGGAAGAGTTGTGTAAGGCAAAGAATGGGGAAAAGGGCTCAAAGTGTTCACACCCTCACTAGGCACACTCTCTTTCCAGTACTTCCATGTGTTCAGCAACCCAGAAGCTCTCTAAACCCCAATATTTGGGGGATTTTTATGGAGTTGTCATCACACAGAGATGATAGATCATTAATTCAGTCTCCAGCCCTCTCTTCTTTCTGGAGGATGGGAGATGGAGCTGAAAGTTCCACACTTCTAATCATACTTTGGTCTTTCTGGTGACCAGTCCCCAACCTGAACTATCAAGGATCCCACCAAGAGTCATAAGCACAAAAAACATTTCTGCCACGTGAATTTCCTGAGTTCCAAGATATTTAGTTGCTCTGTGTCAGAAGCTGAAATCAAAAACCAAATATTAAAGCAAAAGATATTCCTAGTGCCCTTAAGAATTAAGAAACTACCAGGGTTTTGAGAGCTCTGTGCCATGAACTGGGGAAAGAGAAGTGAAGTGAAGTCACTCAGTCATGTCCGACTCTTTGCAACCCCGTGGACTGTAGCCCACTCAGGCTCCTCTGTCCATGGGATTGTCCAGGCAAGAATACCGGAGTGGGTTGCCATTTCCTTCTCCAGGAATCTTCCCAACCCGGGGATCGAACCTGGGTCTCCTGCATTGCAGGCAGACGCCTTATCCTCTGAGCAGAAATATATATTTTTCCTATTATTTCATAGGAAAATTTATGAGTCTAGTTGTAAATAAATTGAGAATGAGATTGAAAGCAGAACATCAGGTGGAAAAGTGTGGCCAGAGTAATAATTTAGACTTCTTGTTAATTTTCAAACAAATGACTCTGATAAATTAGGAAACTGGTTATACAAAAAAAAAAAAAAAAAACACCTCAGACAGAGAGACTTCTCTGGCAGTCCAGTGCTTAAAACTTGCTTCCACTGCAGAGTGCACAGATTTGATCCCTTGTTGGGAAGCTAAGATCCCACATGCCACACAGTGTGGCAAAAGAATAAATAAATAAGTAATAAAATCTAAAAAAAAAAAAAAACTAAAATGTTAAAGTTAGATAATAAATCTGCATGCACCAGGATCTTTAAGGAACAATGTGATTTGTATTAGTGCAACTTGTTCAGGAACTGAAGTTTACCTGTTTAAGCAATTTTCTTGTATTATAAACATTTATGGAAATCTGTCTAGAATAGTTAATTAGCACCCTCTTTCTTAAACAGAAGATAACAACTATTATTTTGCCATTTCTTGATTAATCATGTATGTCAATATAACTATTAACTACTGTACTCTACCAGGTTTTCCTGAATTTTGCAAGACATCACATTGCCAACAAAGGTCCATATGGTCAAGGCTATGGTTTTCCAGTAGAATGCGAGAGTTGGACCATAACAAAGATGAGTACTGAAGAATTGATGCTTTTGAACTGTGGTGCTGGAGAAGACTCTTGAGAGTCCCTTGGACTGCAAGGAGATCCAACCAGTCCATTCTAAAGGAGATCAGCCCTGGGTGTTCTTTGGAAGGAATGATGCTAAAGCTGAAACTCCAGTACTTTGGCCACTTCATGGGAGGAGACTCTGATGCTGGGAGGGATTGGGGACAGGAGGAGAAGGGGACGACAGAGGATGAGATGGCTGGATGGCATCACTGACTCGATGGACATGAGTCTGAGTGAACTCCGGGAGTTGGTGATGGACAGGGGGGGCTGGCGTGCTGAGATTCATGGGGTTGCAAAGAGTCGGACACAACTGAGCAACTAAACAACAACAGTCATGTTCTCCTAAAGTCTCCTACTATATCAAGAGAATAATAGTTACTTCCTTTATCATAGAAACTGTCTCTTATAACCCAGTAGCTTCTAACCTGATGTTTCACTTTTGCTGTGGTCTGAGAAATACGATTGCCATTGACTTCATGTGAATTAAGATTTGGTAGACTCTGAAAGATGATCCAAGGGCCTCTCCTACAAAGCCATAAACAAAGGCATGGTGGCAGCCATTTTAGGAGCCTAGCTCTTCTTTATATACTATTCCTCATGGTCAGGTAATCTGAATGTCTGAAGTTTCTGGAATGGCTTCCCTGGTGTCTCAGTGGTAAAGAATCTTCCTGCCAATGCAGGAGACATTGGTTCAATCGCTGGTCTGGGAAGACCCCACATGCCTTGGAGCAACTAAGCCCGTGCACCACAACTATTGACCCTGTGCTCTAAACCCCAGGAATCACAACCGCTGAAGCCCACACACCCCAGAGCCCATACTCTGAAACAAGAGAAGCCACCTCAATGAGAAGCCCATATGCCATGACTAGAGAGTAGTCCCCACTCACTAGAAAAAAGCCCATGCAGGGAGGAAGACCCAAGACAGCCAATAGAAATTTTCCTTCTAGGTTCTTCTGGCTAACCCAAGAATTGTCAGCATGGGACAGATGATCAGAAGAAAATAAAAGTTTAATAGCATGCATTCCTGGTAGAGACACAGGAAAACTGAATAACTTGCAAAATAGTCCAAACTCTAACCTTATATACCATATTTAGCTAAAAACAAAGAGGATATTGGGGTAGTGGTTTGGGATGTCACGGGGGAAGAGGGCGATTCACACGGAGATGGGAAAGCAAATGTTTGGTAAACAAATGTTTGCCTGGCCAGGTAGAAACTATGGGACACAGAGTGGATCCTGATCGTTAAGCCCTGTTGAGTTTCCCCACCACTCCTAGCCCATAGTCTTTGCAGATATCTCTGATGATAGCTCTATTCCAGGAAAAGCCCTCTATCTGAATTCTTTTAGGCAATTAGAGAAAAGGTCAAAATTTCTTCCTGAGTCTTTTGGGACTTGCTTGTTTTCAGTTCAAAATAATTCTCATGCCAAAGAGATATTTTGGGGTGGCACATTTTGCTCACCTACACTCTCCTTGCTTGAGTGTGAAATATGCAAGCCAACTCTGGGCTCTATACTTCCTTGCTTTTGCCTTATTCTTTATCTTATAAAAGCTCCTGCCAAAAAGAATCTGAAAAAGTGTGTGTGTGTGTGCATATATATGTATATATAGCATCAGTTTATATGCTGTCACGTTTTTATAAGCTGTTATGTTTTTATATGCTGTTATATACATATATATATACACACACACACACATACATATACATATACATATACCTACAGCAATGTATATGTTGCAGGAAGGTAGACCCCTTCCAGGGCCCAAAACTATGCTCTTGTGTAACACTTGGAAATGAATTGTCCAAGGAGACACATGTGCTGACAAAGCAAGAGATTTTTTTCTTTTTTTTAAATTTAAATTTATTTATTTTAATTGGAGGCTAATTACTTTACAATATTGTATTGGTTCTGGGAAAGGGCACCTGAGTGGAGAGCAGTAGGGTAAGGGAACCCAGCAGAACTGCTTTGCTGCGTGGCTTGCAGTCTCAGGTTTTATGGTGATGGGATTAGTTTCCGGGTGGTCTTTGGCCAATCATTCTAATTCAGAGTTTTTCCTGGTGGTGCACACATCGCTCAGCCAAGCTGGATGCTAGCAAAAGGGATTCTGGGAAGTGGACGGACATGCGGTGTTTCCTTTCAACCTTTCCCGAACTCTTCCGGTTGGTGGTGGCTTATTAGTTCCGTATTCCTTATCAGGATCAAGGAATAACTGTCATAAAACAACTCATGCAAATGGTTACTATGGTGCCTGGCTAGGGTGGGCAGTTTTAATCAGTGTACTTCCCCTAACAACTCCCCCCTGAGAGACCTCATACTCAAGATAATTCTTGGGAATTGGGGTGGAGGTCTCTCTTTTTTTGTAACTTCTTCCTGTTGTGCATGGGTGTAGGCCTGCCTAGCAGAGCAGAAGTCTCTCTCTACCAGATCTAAATCAAGGTATTTTTTGCCTGAAACCAGCATTTATCCTTATAATAACAGCAATTAATTTGAAACTGTTGGCCTCTCTCAGAGATGAAATAGACAGGGGCCAAACAGGAGACCTAACAGGATGGTCATCTCTAGTCCCCAGAAACAGAAGGCAACATTTGGGGTAAGGGTTGTAGGGTTTGTGATCCTTTTTGATTGGTTGGTGGTGAGGCAACAGAGCTGTACTCCAGGAATCTTGTGTTCAGTCTGAAGTTACCATCCTCCACCTGGGTGGGGGCTCAAAGACATTGTTATGCACATTTCTTTGATCAGGAACCAGGACTCTGTCTGGAGGCTGTAACAACCTTTGATTGTTTCTCCTGTTTCTGTATCTCCTCCCTTCCTTGATTAGCAATTGTTTGAATCTACACTTTGGAACTTGGGGAAGGTCAAGGAGGCTGAATGAAGCCTATATCCTACAGACAAGAAATGGAGAACACAGAACAGATCTCTACTCCAGAGCCCCACAGAGCTCTACTCAGTTTTAATTTAAGGAACTAGGCAACTATGACTGTGATAGTTCAGTTCAGTCGCTCAGTCATGTCTGACTCTTTGCGACCCCATGAATCGCAGCACACCAGGCATCGCTGTCCATCACCAACTCCTGGAGTTCACTCAGACTCACGTCCATCGAGTCAGTGATGCCATCCAGCCATCTCATCCTCTGTCGTCCCCTTCTCCTCCTGCCCCCAATCCGTCCCAGCATCACAGTCTTTTCCAATGAGTCAACTCTGCATGAGGTGGCCAAAGTACTAGAGTTTCAGCTTTAGCATCTTTCCTTCCAAAGAACATCCAGAATGGATGGACTGGTTGGATCCATTTAGAATGGACTGGTTGGATCTCCTCGCAGTCCAAGGGACTCTCAAGAGTCTTCTCCAACACCACAGTTCAAAAGCATCAATTCTTCGGCTCACAGCTTTCTTCACAGTCCAACTCTCACATCCATACATGACCGTTGGAAAAAGCATAGCCTTGACTAGATGGACTTGTGTTGGCAAAGTAATGTCTCTGCTTTTCAATATGCTACCTAGGTTGGTCATAATAACTTCCTGTTAAAATGGAGCATAGGACTGCCTCAGCTTGGAGTGTAGACACTGAATTGGAAGTAGTTTTGAGTTCCAAGTTCTTGTATGATTAAAATCTCAATCTCTTGGTCTGCCATTTTGGTGTAACAGACCCAATTAGAAGTAGTCGGAGCAGTGATAACTGGAATTTAGTAGACAAAATAAATCTCTTTTTTTTTTTTTAAGAAGAATGGGCCTGAAACCCAGTCTGGACCTGGCACTTGAGGGAGACTTGTAGCCCGGTAACCAGTTGCCTGGTTTTATAAAAAGCAAGGTTGCAGTTACTAGCTTCCAGTAGACATTGTTTTGAGAATTGTGGCATCCAAGCCTGACCCGACTCAGAAAACTCAAGTGTTTAGCAATACAAGGTCTAATCTGAAAGTACACCCATAGCATCACCTAGTTATTTCCCAGGATATCTGAAACATAGCTACTCTATTTTGACTTTTAATTGTAAACTTTTCCTTAATAGCCAAAGCAGATTTCACCATTAATGAAGTCAGTATTTCTCTAGGTATGAGAAGATGCAAGAATTGGGACTCATAAAATCTTCTCCTGAAAAGATGTAACTATCTGAAGGCCTGTTCTGCCAGTTTTTCCCAGAGCACAGAGTGCCCCGTTCCTGGTTTTCACCCTGAACTCCTTTCAGGGGTGTTGAAAGTCAGCAGTTGCAGCGGCCATGATTTAATCTTTGTAGATGTAGATGGCAAGTGTTAGTCTTTAGTTGGCAGAGCCCGTTTTTGCTCATAAACTTGACCATGATTTTGAGGGGGGCATTTTATGACCATTTTATCCCATGGTGCTGAGAATGTTCATTTTCAGGTTTGGCAAAGATTTTGTTGACAAGCCACTCAATGTGCTATTAACTGGACTAGGCCATAAAACAGTGTCTAAAATTCTGTGGACCACCTGTCTTACTAGCCTCTTGGTCCAGGAAAATATTTCCTCTTGTTGCTTCTTCCCATATTTTGTTACCATCATTGATCTCATATGGGACTATATATTATTTTATTAGAGGCCTCAGACACACATTTGACAGTGTAAGAAATAGCAATTTTGTAAAACAGGTGAAATACAAATAACATAGCCTGCAGTATTAGTAAAGTCACAAGTAAGACTTAAGAGCTTCCATTAGATGTAGCCCAGTATATCTCAGGTCATCTGACTTAGTCTGCTCTGTAGAATCTTTATCTTCCAGGGAAATTATATATTGGCACCATCTATAAGGCACATAGCCTAGTTTTTCAGTGTTACTAGATTGATTGGCCTTAGTATGATTTAATTGTTTCTAACACAGAGGAGACTTTAAGCCTAAATTACCATAGCCTGGTGTTATCTATATAAATCCATGCCATAATTGTGGGAGATTTTTTCCTCCTTTGCTGAAACTTTTCTTGTTGCTTTGATTGAGCTTGAGTAACAGAAAAAAGCTCAAATTCATGGCCAGAGTCAGAGCAGGCATTATTAATTGGCCTGGTGAGGGGATCCCACCTAGTAATATCACAGTGACCTGAATAAGACTACGATTTTTTTTAAAGTAAATTTTCTCAGGACCAACCAGTTAGAGTCTTGTAGTAGAGAAATTTACCAAGGTAACCCAGAACTAGACACAGGTAATTGGCCACAAACCCAACAATTGAATTGATTTCTAAAACTAGCATAGAATCAGGCCTATGATAGAAAAGCATTTGATTTATATGCGAAGATCTAAGAAGTCAAGAAAACATAAATGATCAGATGAATCAGGTCCAGCATCTTGGGCAAGCTGTCTACCTCTGATGTCATCATCTTCTCATCCTGGTGTAGTGTAGTTTCTCCTGCTTGAGCATCATTTTAAGGTGAGATCAGGTCAGCTGGCTTCTCTATAGACCAATCCAGTGTAGGGGACTTTGGAAGTGGGAATTAATCTAAGAGTTAATTTCCCTTCAGTTTCATTGTTCATAAGCTAGTTAAGAGTACCTGATAAAAAAGACCTTCCATCCAGGTTGGAGACAATCCCTTAAATTATGTCTTTTTTCAGTCCTGGTTGCAGGTCATGAGGCATCTGATCTTCATCCAAAGATACATTACTGAGATAAGCTTCAGAAACAAACTTAGGGTGTTCTTTAAGAATTCAATTAAATTTTACATTAATATCATTTAACAGCAAAAGAACTATCTAAGATGAGTCTTACTAGATGCAGACCTCCATTAACAAACTGGGATTTAACATTTTTTTGAAATATCTTTTTCTTCCTAAAGCTACCCTCATTTTGATCAAATATAACCAAATTAAGGCTAGTTTGTACGTAAAATAGGTCTATTCTCACTAACTTTGGTCTGATGATTTATATAACCATACTTGATTGATTATAGACTTTTTATTTTCTTGAAACATTTATAGAGTCTCAGACTGAACTTTTAAAATAAAACAGGGCTAAGGAAACTCACACTAAAGGCTTATCACAGATTTTGCCTAACAAATCTAGGTGAATTCTTCCCTTTTAAAGGTCAAAAATTTCTTGAGATTTTTGTACCCGTGAGATAACCTTCCTAACTCATTTGATAACCTTACTGGAAACCTAAGAATTTCCAATTTTTGGAGGAGTCAGATAGAGAGAAAATATTATTGTTTTGTTTATAACATTTAGTTTTACCAAAGTATTGTCATAATTAGTTTGAGAGGAAGGTTTTCCCTACTCCCTGAAAACCTAGGATTCAAACCTGTAATTTTTTAGATAAAAACCATAAAAGTTATAAGCACATTCGCTGGTTCATTCAGTCCTTTTGTTAACTTTTGTGAAGTCATCAGGTTTTCCGTTAGAATACCAGGACATATCAGAATGTTAAGGACTCCATATAATTTCTAGGATATCTGTATTAGTAATTTTACCATACATTATAACATGAGCAGAATTATTACTCATTTGATAATCTTTTTCAAGTAATTTAACCAACCAAATAGACACAGCTTAATATCTTTCTTTGGGATGTTTCAGTTAGCTAGAGGTCAAAAGAACTTCAAAAGAATTCTATTTAGGAATTTTCATCAAAAGATCAATTTAAAGGGTTTAGAAAATTTGGTCAGATTTAGTCACTGTTGATGGGTGTATCACTTAGTTTGTTGATATGGCACAATAGGCCTCAATACCAAGGCTCAAGGTCTAGTGAAAGTCAGCTCCACCATCTTGGACCTAGTTGACTCTAACCAGTTTTCTTATGGCTGTGTTATTTCTAACAAAATCTATTATCTAACTAATTGTAATCCAATTTTCAAAAATCCTGATCATGCATAACTCTTTTTAGTATTTTTCATACCTTTTTTTTTTCCTGAAAACACAGTTCCTACTTTCCTTTAGCAACCAAGAACTAACTTTTATATTAGCATTTTATAGATTGGTGAGCATAAATGCCAGTGATAATTTCTAAAACCTTTGCTTTCTAGAACATTTTAGGATGGCACAAAACATTATTTATTTATAGCCCCAAATCTCTTTAGTTTCTCTGTAAAAGGAAATTAGTGTTTAGTAGTAAATGTTTCAAAATCTTATTTTATTTGGAAATGACCTAACTATTCAATAGACGTCCAACACTTAGCACACTTGGCACAACCCTTAGAAATTTAAGTTATGCCAATCTGGAGAGACTATTTTAGACAGATATTTCTAAAGAATAATCATTTTTAATAGAGTTTATATAAAAGCTCATATCTCATTTGCATTTTTTTAGAAGTTTCTTCACTCGAGGTAATTTCCTTGTTGATAAACTGGTAACAGATATAATATTTAACTTATATTAAACCTAGATACAATGAAAATATTCTACTTAATCATTCTAAGACATGTCTATATTAGATAGGTCAACAAACAAACATTAATATCAGGTATTTAATACTGAATATTTCCCAGTTCACATGAACCTGGAATTTATTGTCCAATTTAGAATTATTTGCTTTGTAGGTGCTTACCTTTTTTTAAGCCAAATAAATAGAGATCATTTACAAATTAACCTCAAAAATATTACCCAGAGACAAAGACATACCAAGACATATTTAGACAGACACAGTGCAAGATCTAGCTTCATTTTCTAAGTTTAGTCATGAATTAGATATTACAATATAAAATTTACTAGTTTATTAAAAAAACAGTTGAAATAAATAAAAATTTTAGTCTTTTTCCCCTTTTCCCTCAGTCTCAGGAGTTAGAGATTGTCTAGATAAGTGTTCCTGAGAGCCCTGGTCTCAAGGCACAGGGAAGGAAAATCAAGTTCTAACAAAATGGCGGCAGGTCTAAACCAAATGGTGGCCAGACAAAGCAAAATGGCCATCAAAAATCACAACACAGAATGCAGAGTTAAAACACACACATATAAATCTGGCAGTCTTCATCAGACACTTAAAACCTCCTATAGAGACACAGAACTTCACATCCAAGTACTAACAGCTTCAAAGATTTCAAAGGGAGGAAAGGAAGCCAGGTTGAAAGAAGGGGGAGGAGGCGGGAGAGGGGGGTGAAAGGGGTGGCCTTTCAGACGTCTCCTGCCACCTGCAGATACCCAGGCGTTATGGGACTTTTCCCTGGGCCTCCAGAGAAGGGAGGACTGGAACTCGGCCCTACCAGAAATCAGACCAGACCAGAACCAGAATTTGAGTTCTCTGCCAAGAGGAGGTGAACAGTCTCCAATCCTCAGCTCAGGCTGAGGCCCTTCGACCAGATTCCTGTGTCCAGGACCAGGGGACTAGAAAAATGGGGAAGGATAGAAAGGGTTAAAGAGAGGAAAGAGAGAGGGAAGGGGAGAGAGGTCAATAAAGTCTCTTGTTCCTTACCTGGCTGGGGCACTCTGGCCAGTTGTCCACGTCAAGAGGAGACCAGGGACAAAAGGGTCCCAGTTGTGGCCGCTGGGTCTGGTCCATTGGCAGGCAAGCTGGCCCCTGAGTATCCCAAGTGGTCAGGGTGTCAGCCTCAACAAAGAAGAGTCCCCTCCAGAGTCGCCATTTTTTGCTGGAAGGTAGACCCCTTCCAAGGCCCAAAACTGGGCTCTTGTCTAACACTCTGAAATGAATTGTCCAAGGAGACACATGTGCTGACATAGCAAGAGATTTTATTGGGAAAGGGAACCCAGGTGGCGAGCAGTAGGGTAAGGGAACCCAGGAGAACTGCTCTGCCACATGGTTCACAGTCTCAGGTTTTATGGTGATGGGATTAGTTTCCGGGTGGTCTTTGGCCAATCATTCTAATTCAGAGTCTTTCCTGGTGGCGCACACATCACTCAGCCAAGATGGATGCTAGCGAGAGGGATTCTGGGAAGTGGACGGACACGTGGTGTCTCCTTTCAAACTTTCCCGAACTCTTCTGGTTGATGGTGGCTTATTCGTTCCATATTCCTTATCAGGATCTCCTGTCATAAAACAACTCATGCAAATGGTTACTATGGTGCCTGGCCAGGGTGGGCGGTTTCAATCAGTGTGCTTCCCCTAACATATATGTATACGTACATATATGTGTATGTATATGAATGACATTGCTGTACATCTGAAACTAACACAACATTGTAAATCAACTATACTTCAAGAAAAAGAAACAGAAAAAAATAGAAAAGCTCCTGCCCTCCACCTCATTTTGCAGTTGTCCAAATGGAGATTGTCCACTTCATAAAATGTTAAGTAAGGATTGTTTGTATCACTTAAATTGCCTCTTTAATCATTATTTAACAGGCCTAAGATTTGAGGGAAAAGGCTGGAATAGAGAACAAATTTAAATTACTTTATTTAAATCACTGTCCTCAAAGTCCATTGGTGTCTATGCACAGAGAGTTTCTCATTGGGCATCATTTTGCCATCATTTTGGCATGTACACTTCCTGAGAGCCCATTCTCACTCTCTTTCTCCTCCTCTCCAACTTTCAGGGCCCCCAAAGTTAGTGGTATGCCCATCATTGCATACAGGTTCACTTAAGTCCATTGTTAAAATTTCAGAAATTTCACAAGCCTGTTGTTAAACACAGCCATTATTAAAAGCGAAGTTATATAAGGTTACATTTAAATAAAATACATTTTTAAAAGATAATTAGTACTCACTTCCCAATTATTTTACTACACTTTACTATTCTACGCTCTTGAGACTATTTACATGTATTGTACAGGTAAAGTAGAAATACTACATAATGGTACACATTTTTATGCAAATGCTACCACAGAACAGACAGGTGCTACCAATCAGTGTTTTTTGGATTTTTGTTTGCTTGTTGTTGTTTTTATTAGAGAAGTGGTTTCTAAACATATGGTAGCACACCTCAAGGGGAAAACTGAAAGACATCTGTTACTCTATTAAGCAGACCAGTTTCAACTGTCACAGTAGTTCCCTTTTCATAATGGGATCTGAACAGCATCTGAACCAAGAAAAGGCCTGTTAAGGAGCTTTCCTAAACCTATCACTTCTCTGAAGGATTTTACCAGGCCCATAAAATTTGCAGCTGCTGCTGTGGTTTTTTATAAGCAATGCATTTGCAAATCGTCGGCTACTAGTATATCTTCAATAGCAAATATTCAACACAAGTATTCAGCTCAAGAGAAGTCAGAGTAAAAGAAGAGGCCAGGGGAGTTTGTCATGACTTCTTTGGAAAAACTGAACTTGCCTCATAGGAGGGAGTTAGGAGAGGCTGAGTTGTTGAGGGAAAACTCCTAAAAACAAAGCAATGGAAATGCTTCGTTCTGTGAGAGGAATGATCAAAGTAAAGGAAGTGCCCCCTTCTATGGTTTATGAGTCATTTCCTGTTTTAATTCTTCCTGTTTGGCCTTGGTTTTTCCACAAGTAACAGTTGAGTCTGTACCTTTCTTACCTCCTCTCCCCGGTGGGCATTACCGGAGCCCTGGTGTTAAGTGAATACCCTGAGGACTCTGAAGCACTTTGATGTTAAAAGCTGTTAGGGAGTCAGAAATGACTTACAAATTTGCAAACTTTCCATTCATTAATCTATAGAAACAAGCTCCGGAACTAGCCCTGGTCTGAATGCATCTTTGTTTGTTTGCTTTTTCTTCCCTCTTTCCTTTCTTCCGTCTCTGTCTTTGTCACCTTTTCTTTCTTTTTGATCTGTTCCCCCTCTGTCCTTCTTTCTTTTTTCTCTTGTGTTGTTCTTAGTGGTGTACATGTATCTTGATTAAGGAGTGCTGCCTCAACAGGAGGAAGTAAGATCCTGAATATAAGGTTTTGAGGCTTGTAACTGAACTACTGTTATTTCACTGGCTGCTGCTGCTAAGGCACTTCAGTCGTATCTGACTCTGTGCAACCCCATAGACTGCAGCCCACCAGGCTCCCCCATCCCTGGGATTCTCCAGGCAAGAACACTGGAGTGGGTTGCCATTTCCTTCTCCAATGCATGAAAGTGAAAAGTGAAAGCGAAGTCGCTCAGTCATGTCTGACCCTCAGTGACCCCGTGGACTGCAGCGTTCCGGGCTCCTGCGTCCATGGGATTTTCCAGGCAAGAGTACTGGAGTGGGGTGCCTTTGCCTTCTCCATATTTCACCAGAGGCATGAGAAAAAAATAGATAAGAGAAAGAAGCAAAACAGTGTTCCTTTGAAAGGAGAACCATAAAAATAAAAGCTTTTAGCCTTGTTTACCTTTCCTAAGTGACATCAGAGTACCTACATCTGAGGATAATAATAGCTCAACTCCGTGTGGATACTCTCTCCTGAAGTATTCATCAAATAGCTGGAAAGAGTATGGACTTTGTCATGAGTCAGCCCAGAAAGTTGTCCAGCCCCCTCCTCACTGGTTGTTTGAGCTGTGTGAACTGCTCTGTAAGCCTGTTTCTTTGAGTCCAACACTCAGGCAGGTCTCAAGGGTGCAGCCTACTAACTGTTAATGGCCAGTATCATCCTAATTGGTCATTGACTGTGCTATACTTGTTGCTAAATGATTTTAGTCAATACCAGTTACATTAAATGGTAAAGAACCTCTCACAGAGCCAGCCTGGAACATAGTAGTGGATGTTCAATAAACTTTAATCCTACCAATTCTTTTTCCTACTCACCAACCCCTAAATCTCCTCACCAACACCAACCAGGAAGGAATAGAAAAAAATAAAGTAGAAGTATTACTTTTATGTTCCACAGCTCACAGAAAGGAAAAGTGAGACACAAAGGTGAGTGGACCAACACCATAATGAATCAGAGGCACCAGCATTTGATCAAGGCTCCTCACATCTGATTCAGAGCATTAACCACAAGACTCTAGGCCTCCCTGGTAATCAATTAACACTTTTAAAGTTGAAGATGCATCAAGATCTGGGAGTCAGAAAGATCTGGGTTCAGAGTCTATCCCTGCCACTTACTCTCTGTATGATCTCAAACAGTCACTTACCCTTTCTAAGCCTGTTTTCTCATGTGTAGAATGGGACCAATATACTGAAATGCTTAAGTGAGGTAATGCTTGTATGTGTGTTTCTGTTAGTCCCTCAGTCCTGTCTGACTGTTTGCGATCCCATGGACTGTAGCCCACGAGGCTCCTCTGTCCATGGAATTCTCCAGGCAAGAATACTGGAGCAGGTTGCCATTCCCTTCCCCAGGGGATCTTACCCACCCAGGAATCAAACTCAGGTCTCCCACATGGTAGGCAGATTCTTTACTGTCTGAGCCACCAGGAAAGCCCAATGCTTGTTAAAAGGAGCTTAAAACAGTATGATTTCTTTGTGAGTTTGGGCTAAGTCTACAAAGCCAAAAATAAAACAGTAGATGCCAAGCTTTCCTCACATTACAAAGCTTGTTTGAGGAGTTGACAAAGGAGATAATCAAAAGCAGGCTTTGTGACCCTCAGCCCATTCCCTGTAATCAACAGTTAAAGTTGAAGAGAAGAGGAAGTACAGAATCTCTTTAGAAGAGTTGTGTAAATACTGTGTTCACAGTGTGGGGAAGGGGAATTTTCCATCACCTTAAGCTGACTGGAAGGGCTTCAATAGAATCATAAGCAGCAGATCATTCAGCATGATCTGTGTCCTCTGGAGTTTGGACATAGACAGGCCTGGGGCCACAGAGCAGAGAGAAAAAGAAGGCTGACCATCCACAGATGGCAGAACAGAGATAAGAATATTTCCTCATACCAGACAAAGGCTTTCTAAAATGGAGTCCACACAGAGCCAGTCTGAAAGTTCATGAAGCCATAGATGTACCCTACGTTGACTATAGGAGGCTCATTCCTGGGTGGTGGAGTTAAAAACCAGCCAGTCGGATAAGAAACATCACCCACATGACAGGAATTACAGTTAAAGAGTCCCATCGGGGGATCTTGGAAGAACCTACAACACCCCACTGTAATAATCCAACAATATTAATCTCCCCTTTTCCAGGTAACAGAGGTACATAAGATGGGCTCAAATCTCCACACTACATCGTTTGCAATCCAATGTCCTCTTTCATAGCATTATTCTCATAGTCAATTATGGCTCCAAATTCGTGCTTCTGCTAAATTAGTTCAGTTTAAAAATCCTGCTTCCGCTAAATTAGTTCAGTTTATGGATCATTTGATACCTACGTGTATTTCCCTATTCTTTACTACCTTAAACCAGACCTTTGGAAGGCCTAAGATCCCTTCCAAAATTTCTAACTAAAAAATTCCATTTACACAAATCTGTTGCTGGAAAGAAGATTGTAGTGAAGGTTTTTGATGTAGGGGGTTGGTTTAAGCAACACAAAGATTTCACTATCATTTTTATCTTCCCAGTAAACATTTCCATCTCCATTCTTCTGATAATAGACCCTTCCTCTCTAGGCCAAAATATAGTCGCATGATTTGTGTAGGACAATCTTTGTGCCCTATGTCACTGGCACTGTTGATTGATACAGGGATGGACATGTAATCCAAGTAAGGCTAATTAGAGAAGATCCCTAGGATTGTTATATATATGTGTGTGCTAAATCTTTTCAGTTATGTCCAACTCTTTACAACCCTATGGACTGTAGCCAGCCAGGCTCCTCTGTCCATGAGATTCTCTAAGCAAAAATACTAGAGTGGGCTGCCATGCCCTCTTCCATCAAACCCTGGTCTCTTACAGTCTCCTGCATTGGCAGGCTAGTTCCTTACCACCAGTGCCACCTGGGAAGCCCCATTATATGCATACTGCTCCTGCTACTGCTAAGTCACTTCAGTTGAGTCTGACTCTGTGAGACGCCATAGACGGCAGCCCACCAGGCTCCCCTGTCCCTGGGATTCTCCAGGCAAGAATACTGGAGTGGGTTGCCATTTCCTTCTCCAATGCATGAAAGTGAAAAGTGAAAGTGCAGTCACTCAGTCGTGTCTCTTAGCGACCCCATGGACTGCAGCCTCCCAGGCTCCTCCATCCATGGGATTTTCCAGGCAAGAGTACTGGAGTGGGGTGCCACTGCCTTCTCCGGATATGCATACTAGTACTCAAAAAAAACTCTCTGTGGTCACTGAGATGGGTCTGATAGTAGTCATATCTCTTATCACATGGCAAAGTCCTGTCTGCAGTAGAGAAGAGTAAGACCCACATGGAGAATGAAAGAGTTAAGCAGAGATTAGCAAGATAGGAGAAGGAAGGAGAGAAGAAGGCAAAGAGAGAAAGAGAGAGATCTGGCAATGTTAATTCAAGTTTCTGGTTCCAATTCCTGCAGCTCTGGTTTCCATAACTCTTCCTTAGATGCTACAGACTCTCCTAGAATCTTTCCAAGCTTTATGAGCCACTAAGATTTTTTTTATTGAAACTTCTTTGATTTGAGTTTGTGTTACTTTCAAACATACGAAGCCTAATTCATACAAAATTTTTTTAAAACCTCCAAAAAAACACCTCGCTAGCCCTAAAAGCCCTTTCCCAGCAGCTTCAGCTGCATGAAACAAAGTTTGGTAAATCCTCTTTTCCTTTTTATTCTGTCATAAATATTTTCTAATTTTCCCTGTTATGGCTCCTTAGATACCCATCACTTAAAAGTGGACATTTAATTTCTAAATACATGGAGTTTTTAAACTATCTTTGATATTAATTTCTCATTTTGATATTAACTTCTCATTTAAATGCTTTCTTCTCTGCAATCACCCTCTGTTTTTTCAGTCTTCTAACTTTATTGAGGCTTTCAATGACTAAGTCAAAAATCTCTCTTGAGTCACATTGCATTTGAAAATATGTGGGTTATTTTCAAATATCTTTTGATATTGATTTCTAACATAATTCCACATTGATAAGAGAACAGACTCTATGATTTCAGTGCCTTTAGACCTTGAAATTTTTTCCCCTTGTTTTATGTCCCTGTATATGATCTACTGTCTCCTCATTTATAGTCCATGGGAACTTGAATAGAATTTGTATCCTACTGTTGTGTGAAAATTATGTAAATCTTAATTATGTTGAATTGGTTTAATAGTGCTTTTCAGGTCTACTATATGCTTCTACTTTTCTGCATACCAATTTTATTAGTTGTTGAGAGTTTGAGGTAGAAACTCCAACTAAAAATATTATCTACTTAAAAATGACTGTAATATATAGTGGAATTATGTGTAACTTTGTTCTGTATTTTCCAAGTCTCCTGTAAATGTTGTATAATACTTTCATAGTTTAAAAAATATATAAAAAAGAAAGAAAAGAATAAAAAGCCCCTTCCCCATTCTACCCCCAGGAACGTTCACCCCCAACTACATCTGTATCTTCTTACTCTTTTGCTAGCTTCACACTTTTTTCCATGCTTCTCTTTTTTGTTCCCTCCTAGAATCAAAATTAAATGCCTTCCCTTTTTTATTCAGAATAGTTCAGCCATTTTTTTTTCATTATATTAGTCCCAAATCCATTTCCTCAGGTTACATCCTTCACCATGAGTGTTTTATCAAGGTATTTTTCTAAAGACAGTTCAATACAAGAAAAGTCTTGTGCCATTTGTTGACTGTTGGGGAAAAGTTCAATCCAGATCAGTTCAGTCTAGTCACTCAGTCATGTCTGACTCTTTGCAACCCCGTGGACTGTAGCACGACAGGCTTCCCTGTCCATCACCAACTCCCGGAGCTTGCTCAAACTCATGTCCATTGAGTCAGTGATGCCATCTAACCATCTCATCCTCTGTCATCCCCTTCTCTTTCTGTGTTCAATCTTTCCCAGCATCAGGGTCTTTTCCAATGAGTCACTTCTTCAAATCAGGTGGCCAAAGTATTAGAGTTTCAGTTTCAGCATCAGTCCTTCCAATGAATATTCAGGATTCCTTCCTTCAATATTCCTTCCTTCAGGATTGACTAGTTTGATCTCCTTGTAGTCCAAGGGACTCTCAAGTGTCTTCTCCAACACCACAGTGCAAAGCATCAATTCTTCAGAGCTCAGCATTCTTTATAGTCCAACTATCACATCCATACACGACTACTGGAAAAACCATAGCTTTGATAGATGGACCTTGTTGGCAAAGTAATGTCTCTGCTTTTGAATACACTGTCTAGGTTGGTCATAGCTTGTCTTCCAAGAAGCAAGCGTCTTTTAATTTCATGACTGCAGTCAACATCTGCAGTGATTTTGGAGCCCAAGAAAATAAAATCTCTCACTGTTTCCCCATCTATTTGCCATGAAGTGATGGGACCAGAGGCCATGATCTTAGTTTTTTGAATGCTGAGTTTTAGGACAACTTTTTCACTCTCCCCTTTCACTTTCATCAAGAGACTCTTTAGTTCTTCTTCGCTTTCTGTCATAAGGGTGGTGTCATCTGCGTATCTGAGGTTATTGATATTTCTCCCGGCAATCTTGATTGTAGCTTGTGCTTCATCCAGCCCAGCATTTCACATGATGTACTCTGCTTATAAGTTAAATAAGCAGGGTGACAATATACAGCCTTGACAGACTACTTTCCTGATTTGGAACCAGTCTGTTGTTCCATGTCCAGTTCTAACTGCTGCTTCTTGACCTGCATACAGATTTTTCAGGAGGCACATAAGGTGGTCTGGTATTCCCACCTCTTGAAGAATTTTCCACAATTTGTTGTGATCCACATGGTCAAAGTCTTTGGCATAGTCAATAAAGCAGAAATAGATGTTTTCCTGGTATTCTCTTGCTTTTTCGATGATCCAGCAGATGTTGGCAATTTGATCTCTGGTTCCTCTGCCTTTTCTAAATTCAGCTTGAACATCTGGAAGCTCATGGTTCATGTATTGTTGAAGCCTGGCTTGGAGAATTTTGAGAATTACTTTGCTAGTGTGTGAGATGAGTGCAATTGTGCGGTAGTTCAAACATTCTTTGGCATTGCCTTTCTTTGGGATTGGAATGAAAACTGACCTTTTCCAGTCTTGCGGCCACTGCTGAGTTTTCCAAATTTGCTGTATATTGAGTGCAGCACTTTCATAGTATCATCTCTCAGGATTTGAAATAGCTCAACTGGAATTCTATCACCTCCTCTATCTTTGTTCGTAGTGATGCTTCCTAAGGCCTACTTGACTTTGCATTTCAGGATGTCTGACTCTATGTGAGTGATCACACCATCATGGTTATCTAGGTCATGAAGATCTTTTCTGTATAATTCTTCTGTGTATTCTTGCCACCTCTTCTTAATATTTTCTACTTCTCTTAGGTCCATACCATTTCTGTCCTTTATTGTGCCCATCTTTGCATGAAATATTCCCATTTCATGTCTCTAATTTTCTTGAAGAGATCTCTAGTGTTTCCCATTCTACTGTTTTCCTCTATTTCTTTGCACTGATCATGAGAAAGGCCTTGTTATCTCTCCTTGCTATTCTTTGGAACTCTGCATTCAGATGGGTATACCTTTTCTTTCCAGATATTCTTTAACAACATTTTGGATAATTGGACAGGTAAATTATTTAAGGTTTCTCAGCTATAAAATTACATTCTAGAGTTAAAAGATCAATATAGGTGAGCTAGCCCAAACCCTTTAATAAGCTTAGAGAAGTTGAGTAGCTTGTTAGGTTCAAAAAAGAGTTAGTAGTGTGTCAGGGCTCCTGAGTCTTTGACCAAGACCTCAGATCACCAGATAAGAGCAAAAATCTTTATGACCTATTGCCATAACATAGATTGGTTTAGGCTTGCAAACTCAGTTTTCAGAAGGAAACTCTAAGCTCCAGTATCTAAACTATAAGTGACATAAAACAGATCACTAGATCTCAAAAAAATTTTATATCTGGAATCTTTTATTTAAATAAAATTCTGTGCTGTTGAAAAG
Source organism: Capra hircus (assembly GCF_001704415.2). Classification (NCBI taxonomy): domain Eukaryota; kingdom Metazoa; phylum Chordata; class Mammalia; order Artiodactyla; family Bovidae; genus Capra; species Capra hircus. Next base: position 110,711,760 of record NC_030810.1, on the reverse strand, counting down.
AAAAATAAAATAATAATAAATATACTAGTTCAGATCCTCCAAGGAACAAGATGTCAAAGATTTATGGGGGGAGATTTCTATGAGAAAAAGAGAAAGAACTGGAGAAAGAGGGAAACTCTTGAGACCACGTTGTAGACCTGACCCTCAGGAAAAGAGACAGGAAAGGAAAAAGAAGTGTATGGGTAGCGTTTCTGACTGCCATGCAGTTCTAAGACAGTCTCAGCTAGGCTGATCAATCCTCAAGTTAAAGTCACCTATCAGAGGAGTCTGAATCTTGCAAGGAAAGGCCTGCATTAGTATTCCTATCACATTCAATCATTGAAAAAGAGCAGCCCATGAAAACCATGACTCCAGTATAAGCATAATGTTGGATTCAGAGCATGCTGCTAGAACTATCAATCAATTAACCTTCCTGCAACAAAAGATCTCAGTGGCACACTTTCATGACTACCTCAGTTTTTTGGTTTTAAACTGATGCTTCATTTGGTTCTTTCCTCTATCTTCTACTTATATTCTTATTGTGTTCATGTGGGAAAAAAATGAAAGACACAGGAAACAACCAAATGGAAGTTGTAGCATTGAAAAATACAAGATCTGATATGACAATTCCCTTATTGGGCTTAACAATTACAAAATAAATGAACAGTGAACTTGATGACATAGTAATAAAAACCATCCAAATTTAAAAACAGAGAAGAAATACTTTAAGAAAGAGACAAAGACAGTACTTCAGTGAAGTATGGCACCATTAAGCAGAATAACATAAATGTAATCAGAGACTCAAGAAGGGAGGAACAAAGAGCTCTTTCAAGGAATAATGGACGAAAATATTCCAAATCTGATAAAACTATCACTATAAACTTACAGAGCCAAGAAGTTCCATCATCCCCAAGCAAGATACACATAAAAACCACAAAAAAGTGATATCATAACCAAATTGTTGAAAACCAGTGATAAGAAAAAAAAATCTTAAAAGCAGCTATGGGAAAAGGAGTTTTACATACAGAGGAAGAAAGATAAGAATTACTGCAGATGCCTATTAAAAAGAAATTGCAAGCAAACAAACAACATCTTTAAAAGTATTGAAAGAAAAAACACTAAATCTAGAATTCTCTCCAGAAAAAAATGTCTTTCAGAAAAGAAAGCCTGGAAAATAGACTTTTAAGAAAAATAAAAGGATAAAATTCACAGCCTGAAGACCTACACTACAAGAAATTTCAAAAGAATTTCTTAAGGCTAAAACTTAAAGATTTTAGATGGAAATTCAGGTATATACTAAGGAATAAAGTGAACTGGCCCTAATCTCACCTAACAAAGCTGAAAAGGAAAACTCAAAATATTAAACCGTTTCCAAGTAAATTAATAGCACACACAACTTAGAATTATTTTTTAAAAAATACAAAAACTTCCAATAACCTAAAATTCACAGCATGTGACATCCAATAAAAAAAAAAAATCAGGCATGCAATACTATGACCCATTATGAGGACAAAAAAATAACAGAACCAAAAAATGACACAGATCATTAAAATAATGGAAAAGGAAATTCAAACAGCTGTTATAAACATGGTCTATATGTCCAAGAAGGTAGAAAAAAAGCATGAGTATATTAAGGAGACACATGGAAAGGAATTCCTGTTAGGACACAGCACTTTCACTTCCATGTTCATGTGTGCTAAGTCACTTCAGTCATGTCCAACTCTGGGACCCTATGTACCTCCATCCATAGGATTTTCCAGGCAAGAATACTGAAGTGGGTTGCCATGCCCTCCTCCAAGGGGTCTTCCCTACCCAGGGATCAAACCCAAGTCTCTCACATCTCTTTCATTGGCAGGCAGTTTCTTTACCACTAGCACCACCAGGGAAGCCCTTCACTGCCATGATCTGGGTTCAATCCCTGGTCAGAGAACTAAGATCCTGCAAGTCATGGGGCATAGCCAAAAAAAAAAAAAAAGGAGAAAAGTGGAAGATATAAAACAGGCCCAAATTGAACTTCTAAATATGAAAAAGTACAACATCTGATATTAAAACATTCACTTATTGAAATTAAGAACTTACTAAACTCTGCATTAAAGAAAGATTAGGGTACTTAAAGACGTAGCAACAGAAACTACCAAAATGAAACATAAAAAAAGACTGAAAACAAAATAATCAAGCATTATTGACATCTAGGGCAATTTCAAATCAACTAGTATACATGTAACTTGAGTCCAGGAAAACAGAAAAGGCAAAAAGTTTGAAGAAATAGCAGTAAAATATTTGAAGTTTGATGAAATTGTAAACTCATAGATTCAAGATAGTCAATACACTACAAATACAAAAAGACTTAAGAAAACTCTGCCAAGATATATCAATCAAATTGCTTAAAACCACTTATATACAGAAAGAAGCTTAGAAGCAGCCTAAGGAAAAGGGGCATATCGTGTACAGGGGAATGAAGATAAGAACAAAAGCAGACTTCTCACTGAAAATAATTCAAGACGGAAGGCAATGGAGCAACACCTTGAGAATGAGAGACAAAAACTGTCAACCTAGTGGACTTCCCTCGTGGCTCGGTGGTTAAGAATTCACCTGCCAACGTAGGGGACACAACCTTGACCCTTGGACTGGGAGGATTCTGCATGCCTCAGGGCAACTGAACCTATGTGCCACAATTACTGAACCCACGCACTACAATTACTGAAACCCATGTGCTCTAGAGCCCATGCTCCACAGCTAGAGAAGCCACCACAGTGAGACATAGTCCCTGCTCATCACAACTAAAGAAAGCCCAAGGGCAGCAATGAAGACCAGCATAGCCAAAAATAAATAGATAGTTTAAAGGAAAAAACTATCAACCTAAACTTCTATACCCAGTGAAAATAGCCTTCAGAAACAAAGCTGAAATAAAGACTTCTTCAGACATACAAAAGCTGAATCACTACCAGCAGACTGGCACCACAAGAAATGTTAAAGAACTCCTTTCAGGAATAATGATAATGATACCAAATGGTTTAATCAGAGGAGGTAGCTACCACTCAGTCCCTTTCTTTACCCCTTTATTAAGGTGCTCCAGGTGGGGATTCAAGAGATGCCTAACAATGCCTCAGTACCATCTCAAGTGATCTAGAAAGGTCTTTCTAGTCCTTACCATTTAAAGTGACTTGATTCTGGGTTGTGTTTTCTCTTGGGCACTTTTCCTACAAGCAGAATGAACAACCATCAGATAATATAAATATTATGTTTATTAGTGAGTGAGTTACTGAAATGCAATTTTACAATGCAAAGAGTCAGGAATTAACAATGAGATGGTAGTCTAAAATCATCCTTTTCCAGCATTAGTGATATATACCAAGTATTGTTTTGATCATCAGCAATTGGGAATATGGCAGAGGAACTACAAAGAGGCAGAATTTGTGCTAGAACTGAAAGTCAGACAATGCCAATAGTAAAAACCATGTTATGTAATAGATAAAAGCATACTGAAATCTGACCCTTAAGAAACTAAGTGCTAATATGTAGGGTCAATGCAATTCCTATCAAGTTACCAATGGTATTTTTCACAGAGCTAGAACAAAATTTTTAAAATTTTGTGGAAATACAAAAGATCCCAAATAGTCAAAACAATATTGAAAAAGAAGAATGATGCTGGAGGACTCATGCTTTCTGACTTCAGCATACAATAATCAAAGCAGTATGGTACTGGCACAAAAATAGACATAGATCAATGGAGTAGGATAGAAAGCCTAGAAATGAATTCACACACTTATAGTCAGTTAACTTGCAACAAAGGAGGCAAGCCTCTTCAATAAGTGGTGATGGTAAAACTGGACAGCTGCATTTAAAGAATAAAATTAGAACGTTCTTGGGGAAGGGATGGGGGAAGCAACAGTTAGGGAATTTGGGATGGACATGTACACACTGCTATATTTAAATGGATAACCAACAAGGACTTGCTGTATAGCACAGGGAACTCTGCTCTATGTTATGTGGCAGCCTGGGATTGGAGGGAACTTTGGGGGAGAATGGATACATGTATATGAATGGCTGAGTCACTTTGTTGTGCACCTGAAACTATCACAACATTGTTAATTGTCATACCCTAATAAAAAAAATAGTTTTTAAAAATGGAAAAAATAATTAAAAAATAAAATTAGGGTATTCTTCAACACCATATAAAAAAATAAACTCAAAGTGGATAAAAGGCCTAAATATAAGATAGGATACTATAAAACTCCAGAAGAAAATATAGGCAAAACACTCTCTGACATTTTTTTGGATCCATCTTCTACAGTAATGGGTTCCCTGGTGGCTCAGGTGGTAAAGAATCCGTCTGCAATGCAGGAGATCCATGTTTGACCCCTGGGTAGGAAAGATCCCCTGGAGAAGGGAATGACAACCCAGCCCAATATCTTGCCTTTATAATCCCAAGAACAGAGGAGCCTGTGGGTTACAGACCATGGGGTTGCAAAGAGTCAATAGGGCTGAGTGGCTAACACTTTCACTTTCTTATAGTAATGAGCTTCCCAGATGGTGCTAGTATAAAGAACCCACCTGCCAATGCAGGAGACATAAGAGGCACTGGTTCAGTTCCTTTCCTGGGAAGATCCCCTGGAGGAAGGCATGACAACCCACTTCAGTATTCTTTCCTGAAGTATCCCCCATTGAGAGAGGAGCCTGGCAGGCTACTGTCCATAGGGTCTCAAAGAGTCAGACCCAACTGAAACAACTTAGCACACACACTCACCCTAGAGAAATGGAAACAAAAGCAAAAATTAAAAAAATGGGACCTAGTTAAACTTAAAAGCTTTTTCATAGCAAAGGAAACCATAAACAAAACAAAGATGACCTACAAATGGGAGAAAATATTTGCAAATAATGCAACTGACAAGGGTTTAATTTCCAAAATATACAAACAGCTCATACAGTTCAGTATCAAGAGGGGAAAAAAAAAGCAAAAGACTTAAATAGACATTTCTCCAAAGAACATACAGATAGCTAACAGGCACATGAAACGATGTTCAGCATTGCTAATTGCTACAGAAATGCAAATCAAAACTACAATGAAATATCACCTCACAACAGTCAGAATGGCCATCATCAAAAAGTCAACAAATAATAAATGCTGAAGAGAGTATGAAGAAGAGGGAATTGTCCTACATTGTTGGTGGGAATGCAAACTGGTGCAAACACTAGGGAAAACAGTATGGAGTTTCCTCTAAAAACTAAAAATAGAGTAACCGTATGATCCGGCAATCCCACTCCTGGGCATATATCTAGAAAAAATGAAAACACTAATTCAAAAAGATATATGCACCCCAGTGTTCATAACAGAACTATTTATAATAGCCAAGACATGAGGAAGCATAAATATCCATTAACAAATGAATGGATAAAGAAGATGTGGTATATTCATAGATTCTCTCGATCTGTTTCTTCATATTTAAAATTAGGATTTTGGCTAAATGTCTCTAAAACTCCTTCCATTTCTAACTGCATGTGAATCTATGCATACAGCTGAATTCAGGCTAACCTCATCCTGTCTGTGACTATCTCGGCCTTCTCAGTCTGACTCGTTATCGGTAGGGAAATTCCCACAACCCCAAAATAGCCATTATTTTTTTAATTCAAAAATTAAAATTCAACAACCTAGATGGACCTTAAGGGCTCTATGCTGAGTGAAATAAATCAGACAAGTATCATATGATCTCACTTACATCTGGAATCTAAATCTTCCCCTCACCCACCTCCAAAGAACAAAAACAAAAAACAAGCTTACAGATACAGAAGAGAGATTTGGTGGTGTCATTTGATTGGAGTCCTGCAAAATAGGTGAAGGGGATCAAAAAATAAACACTTCCAGTTAAAAAATAAATAAGTCATCAGGAGGCAATGCACAGCATGGTAAGTATAATTCATAATACTTTATTGTATGTTTGAAAGTTGCTAAAATGGTAGTTGTTAAAAGTTCTCATCACGAGAAAAAAATTTGTGACTACTTTTTTTGTATGGTAACAAATGTTAACTAGACATTTTGTAGTGATCATTTCACAATACAAACAAATATTGAATCATTATTTTGTACACCTGGAACTAATATAATGTTATATGTCAATTATGTGTCAGTTAAAAATTAAAATTAGTAATTGTTAAGTTTGAAAATCTTTTCAAAATTTATATATCATTTAATATCCTTGAAAAGGCAAAACTATAGGGACAGAGAACAGCTCAGTGGTTGCCACAGTTTGTGAGTGGGAGACAGGCTGACTACATATGGGCAGCACAAGGGGATTTCTGAGTGTGATGGAACTGTTTCATATCTTGAGTGTGGTTGTGGTTATATGACTATATGCATTTGAGAAGACCCACAGAAGTATATATCACAAAGACTGACTTCACCATATGTAAATTTTAAACTAATTTAAAAATTCTTTAAAGAATGAGTGAATAATTTCAGTAATGATTCACATTCTTTCTTTTAAAGTTTACATCATTTTAACATATTCCAGGTAACTTTCCAGGTATTAGATTTAACTTCTTATTTGAAAATCTAGTCTCTTAAAAATATCTTAGCATATACTTCAAACATATATAATGTGTAATTTAAAATAAATACATTGTTTTTGAAATATGACAGTGTATTTCTCAAGAAACTTTTAAAAAATAGATTTATTGAAGTAAGTTATACATCATAGATCCATCTGTTTCAAGTGTATACACTTCAGTAATTTTTGATAAATTTACAAACTTGTGCAATCATCACTATAATCCAATTCTGAAACATTCCACCATCTCCAAAAGATCCCTTATGCCCATTTGCAGTTTAAGGGATTTTCAAAGAAGTAAAGGAGGAGGCGTCAACCTGATAACGACTTTGCTAACACAGAATCACCAGACTCTCAGCATTGTAAAGCTCTTAAGACCATCTTGCTCACACTTCCCTCATGTGCTCAAATGTCTCTATAGTTACTGAGCCTAGTTGGACAACCTTCAGTGAGAAGTGATTGCCTTACTTAAAAACCCATTTCATTCCTGGGCAAGGCAATTTATTGCAAATATTCTTTAAAGCTTTGAAGCCTCACATGGGTCATCTCCTATAAGCCCTAACCCTCAGCTCAAAAACCTCAATAAGTCCTAACTCCAAAAAACTTAAGACTGTAAAAATCAAAACTCTATTCTAGGAAAAGTTTGAGAACTCTGGAGCTGAGCATTAAATTAGTATCCAAGGGAAGAACCAGGGAAGGTTTCAGTCAGTTCAGTTTAGTTGCTCAGTCATGTCCGACTCTCTGCGACCCAATGGACTGCAGCACGCCAGGCCTCCCTGTCCATCACCAACTCCCAGAGTCCACCCAAACCCAGGTCCATTGAGTCGGTGATGCCATCCTACCATCTCATCCTCTGTCATCCCCTTCTCCTCCTGCCCTCAATCTTTCCCAGCATCAGAGTCTTTTCCAATAAGTCAGTTATTCGCATCAGGTGGCCAAGGTGTTGGAATTTCAGCTTCAACATCAGTCCTTCTAATGAACACCCAGGGCTGATTTCCTTTAGGATGGACTGGTTGGATCTCCTTGCAGTCCAAGGGACTCTCAAGAGTCTTCTCCAATACCACAGTTTAAAACCATCAATTCTTTGGTGCTCAGCTTTCTTTCTTTTTTTTTTTTAATTTAAATTTATTTATTTTAATTGGAGGCTAATTACTTTACAATATTGTATTGGTTTTGCCATACATCAACGTGAATCTGCCACAGGTATACACATGGTCCCCATCCTGAACCCCCCTCCCTCCTCCCTCCCTGTATCATCCCTCTGGGTCATCCCAGTGCACCAGCCCGAAGCATCCTGTATCCTGCATCGAACCTGGACTGGCAATTCATTTTTTATATGATATTATACATGTTTCAATGCCATTCTCCCAAATCATCCCACGCTCTCCCTCTCCCACAGAGTCCAAAGACTGTTCTATACATTTGTATCTCTTTTGCTGCCTCACATACAGGGTTGTCGTTACCATCTTTCTAAATTCCATATATATGTGTTAGTATACAGTACTGGTGTTTTTCTTTCTGGCTTACTTCACTCTGTATAATCGGCTCCAGTTTCATCCACCTCATTAGAACTGATTCAAATGTATTCTTTTTAATGGCTGAGTAATACTCCATTGTGTATATGTACCACAGCTTTCTTATCCATTCATCTGCTGATGGACATCTAGGTTGTTTCCATGTCCTGGCTATTATAAACAGTGCTGCAATGAACATTGGGGTACACGTGTCTCTTTCAATTCTGGTTTCCTCGGTGTGTATGCCCAGCAGTGGGATTGCTGGGTCATATGGCAGTTCTATTTTCAGTTTTTTAAGGAATCTCCACACTGTTTTCCATAGTGGCTGTACTAGTTTGCATTCCCACCAACAGTGTAAGAGGGTTCCCTTTTCTCCACACCCTCTCCAGCATTTATTGCTTGTTGACTTTTGGATTGCAGCCATTCTGACTGTCGTGAAATGGTACCTCATTGTGATTTTGATTTGCATTTCTCTGATAATGAATGATGTTGAACATCTTTTCATGTGTTTGTTACTCATCTGTATGTCTTCTTTGGAGAAATGTCTATTTAGTTTTTTGGCCCATTTTTTGATTGGGTCATTTATTTTTCTGGAATTGAGCTGTAGGAGCTGCTTGTATATTTTTGAGATTAGTTGTTGTCAGTTGCTTCATTTGTTATTATTTTCTCCCATTCTGAAGGCTGTCTTTAAACCTTGCTTATAGTTTCCTTTGTTGTGCAGAAGCTTTTAATTTTAATTAGGTCCCATTTGTTTAATTTTGCTTTTATTTCCAATATTCTGGGAGGTGGGTCATAGAGAATCCTGCTGTGATGTATGTCAGAGTGTTTTGCCTATGTTCTCCTCTAGGAGTTTTATAGTTTCTGGTCGTACGTTTAGATCTTTAACCCATTTTGAGTTTATTTTTGTGTATGGTGTTAGAAAGTGTTCTGGTTTCATTCTTTTACAAGTGGTTGACCAGTTTTCCCAGCACCACTTGTTAAAGAGATTGTCTTTTCTCCACTGCGTATTCTTGCCTCCTTTGTCAAAGATAAGGTGTCCATAGGTGCATGGATTTATCTCTGGGTTTTCTATTTTGTTTCATTGATCTATATTTCTGTCTTTGTGCCAGTACCATACTGTCTTGATGATTGTGGCTTTGTAGTAGAGCCTGAAGTCAGGCAGGTTGATTCCTCCAGTTTCATTCTTCTTTCTCAAGATTACTTTGGCTTTTCAAGGTTCTTTGGATTTCCATACAAATTGTGAAATTATTTGCTCTAGCTCTGTGAAAAATACCGCTGGTAGCTTGATAGGGATTGCATTGAATCTATAGATTGCTTTGAGTAGTATACTCATTTTCACTATATTGATTCTTCTGATCCATGAACATGGTATATTTCTCCATCTATCAGTGTCCTCTTTGATTTCTTTCACCATTGTTGTATAGTTTTATATATATAAGTCTTTAGTTTCTTTAGGTAGATATATTCCTAAGTATTTTATTCTTTTCGTTGCAGGAATAGAAGGAACATACCTCAACATAATAAAAGCTGTATATGACAAACCCACAGCAAACACTATCCTCAATGGTGAAAAATTGAAAGCATTTCCCCTAAAGTCAGGAACAAGACAAGCGTGCCCACTTTCACCACTGCTACCCAGCTTTCTTTATGGTCCACCTCTCACATCCATACATGATTACTGGAAAAATCATAGACTTGACTAGATGGACCTTTGTTGGCAAAGTAATGTCTCTGCTTTTTAATATGCTATCTAAGTTTGTCATAGCTTTTCTTCCAAGGAGCAAGCATCTTTTAATTTCATGCCTGCAATCACTATCTGCAGTGATTTTGGAGCCTGAGAAAATAATGTCTGTAACTGTTTCTGTTGTTTTCACATATATTTGCCATGAAGTGATGGGACCAGATGCCATGATCTTAGTTTTTTTAATAAGTTAGGTGACACCAAAGAAAAAGTCCAAGAGATTGTTTAAAACCATTCAAGGCAGAATTTTGAAGTCAACCAAGTCAAGGGGATGTGTCAGTAAAGAAGATCAAAAACACTACTGTATAATTTTAAATGAAACTAAGAATAGTTACATTTTGGTATATTATCCCATGCCATGACTTCCCTCACTTCTGCTAAGTAATAACCTGTATGATTGGTCCTTGTGTATTACATTGATGAGTAAAAAGATGAGTGGATGGGTCATGATCCACCAACTGGTGCTAGGAGAGCTAGATGCCAGAGAAATTACAAAACCACCAGCTTTTTACAGGCTTGTGGCCTGTACAGTTACAGGGACACATACCAAGAAGGTCCCTTTGTTTGGTTGCTGTCCTGCAATTTTTAATAACTTTTTAATAAGAGACCCTGCTTTCATCTTGCAACAGGCCTTGAAAATTACATAGTTACTCATGAGACCCACTTACACACACCAGAGATAGAAAGTGGGGAAGATAGAAATAACCACACAGCCCCTTAAGATTTCAAAGTCCCTCTGCACATCTTGCTTGCCCCTCACAATGTTTCTTTTAAGAAGGAAGAAAAAAGAGGAGGAACAGTTTTAGTTTCTCCAAGGGCCCAGATTCAGAGGATTTAAAAGAGATGTTATCAACTGTATGGTTCAATCTTTTCCTGTGCATTTTGTAAATAAAAGAGATCAGGTTTGGGGATGTTAAAAGACTTGTCCAAGGTTACACAACATATATAATACTAGGAGCAGGGCTTCTTTTCTACAGCAGTATTTTTGCCACTATACTGTGTTGTCTCTGTGGATTGTGAACTCCAGAGGGCTGAAATTGATTATGTGTTGTCTTTGCAGAATTGGAGAGAGTACTCAGAGAGTGTGTATGTAACTACTTCCTTTTTTAAAACACATCATTATTTACATTTGGAGTATCTCCTTTGATCTTCTCAATAAGTATATAAAGTAATGAAGCTGGTACTGTTATCCTCATTTGCAAGTGAAGGAAACAGTTTCAAAGAGGTAAATGTTTTGTTAAAGAACTTTATGGTGATTGAGGGGGCAGAATGGTGGGCCTTTCCCTTTCCTGTAAACTTCTGATCATCTCTCATCATGTGGGATACCTTCTTTCCATTCCTGCCATGGATACACCAGTACTATTCTCCCCAAATGGATAAGAAATCAGATGTTTATTAAACACTCACACTGAATAAGCATTCAAGGAAAACTAGAGCTATAGAAAAAGAAGTTAAAATCTATATATGTGTATACACATATGCGTGTGTGCTAAGTCTTTTTAGTAGTGTCCAGCTCTGCAATCTTACGGACTATAACCCACCAGCCTCCTCTGTCCATGGGATTCTCCAGGCAAGAATACTGAAGTGGGTTGCCATTTCCTTCTCCAAGAGATCTTCCCGACCCAGAGATCAAACCCAAATCTCTTATGTCTCTTGCATTGGCAGGAGGGTTCTTTACCACTAGCACCACCTGGGAAGCCTCATATATACATATAGTCACACAGAAATGTAATGACTTAGTCTTATTTGAATTTTAGAAATGAAAGAGTCATTGTAATTCATGTAGCCCAACAAATAAGAAAACTGAGGTCAGCCCAAGGTCACACAGAAAACAGTTACAGAGGGGACCCAGGCTTTCTTGTTTCCAGGCCCAGAATGCAACTTGGCTGCCCTGGTTCCCTTCCCAAACTCTTTGCTTGGTTACTTTGTAAACCTGAGAGTCAGCTATAGACAACAGTCACCACACAGCATCTCAATCTGTGTGGCTTGGGGCAAGAGGACAGACGGGGTCAGGATCCAGGGGAATTTACAAGTCATTATGATTGTGTTAGTCCTCAACGCAGCTAGGTTAAGAGGTATTCAAAATTGCTTGCTGCTGCTGCTGCTGCTAAGTTGCTTCAGTCGTGTCCGACTCTGTGCGACCCCATAGACGGCTGCCCACCAGGCTCCCCCATCCCCGGGATTCTCCAGGCAAGAACACTGGAGTGGGTTGCCATTTCCCTCTCCAATGTATGAAGGTGAAAAGTGAAAGTGAAGTCACTCAGTCGTGTCCGATTCTTAGCGACCCCATGGACTGCAGCCTACCAGGCTCCTCCATCCATGGGATTTTCCAGGCAAGAGTACTGGAGTGGGGTGCCATTGCCTTCTCCAAAATTGATTACATTGTAGTATTTTCATAATAGTACACCTGTGAAATAACCACACAGAAACAAGTGAGAGGAGGAAACAGCAGGTTTACAAAGTTAATAATTACATTGTTCTCAAATCTGCAACAGGATGGCTTTCATTACCTATAGTGAAAAGTGGTGGTCCATATCACTAGGATGAAGATGAGTTTTTTAAATAAATCACAATGGAATAACTAGACCCTTTCCATCTATTTGACACCATACCCACCATAACTCCAGGAATATTAAAGACCTTAATATCAGAGGCAAAAATATAATGATTTCCAAAGATAATACAGGAGAACATATCAATGATCTTGGCAAAAGAAAGGATTCCTTAAGCAAAACATAAAATGCACTAATCATACTCACACATTAAAATTTTTTTCAATCTTTTCACCTAAAGAAATCACCAAGAAAGTAAAAAGCCAAGCCACAAACTGGGACCAGATATTTTTAACATATATAACTGACAAAGGACTAATATCTGGAAATATATAATGACCTCCTATGAAGAAAGAGAAAGAAAAACAATAAGACAAAGAGGTAAAAGATAAAAGCAGGCAATTCCCAAAGGGCAAAGGAGAAAACCAAATGTTCAGTGAAGACATGAGAAATTGCCCAACCTCTTTAATAACCACAGAAATGCAAATTAAAACCACAGTGAAGTACCAGTGCACATCTTCAAATAACAAAAATATATAAGTCTGATAATATCAAGTGTAAAAGAGAACACAGAGCATTGGAAACTTGGTAAAAGTTATACATGCTGGATGCAGAGAAATTTGGTATAAATAGTTTCGTCTTTTCTTCCACTTAGAAATTTTAACCATAAACGTACACCCTAGACTTGAAGGAATCCCTGACAGGTGCACCAGAAGACACGTTCGAGAATATTCACAGAAGCATTGTGCTTGCTGACTCAAGCCCAGAAACAACCCCAGTGCTCTTCAACAATAAAATGCATAAATAAACTCTGATTTATTCATATAATATAATATTATACAACAACAGTAAAAAAAAAAAAAAACTATAGGAGACTTCCCTGGTGGTCCAGTGGTTAAGAATCCCCCTTGCAATGCAGAGGACTTGGTCAAGGAATTAAGATCCCATATGCCATGAAGCAACAAAGCCCATGTGCCACAAGGACTAAGTCTTTGTCCCACAACTAGAGAGTCTATGCACTGCAAGAAAAGATCCTGCAGCACACCAGACCAAAGCAGCCAAATAAATAATTCACCAAATAAATAAAATAAATAACCACATTAAAAATATATATATAGTTGCAGGCATCAATCTAGCTCAATGTCATAGCATAGTGATGCATGAAAAAAGGTAGTCAAAATAACATGTGTGGTATGATCTGTTTATATAAAGATACAACCAAACAAAAAGAAGCTATATTTTTTAGGGATGCCAACAACGCTGAGGGCTTCCCTGGTGGCTCAGATGTAAAGAACCTGCCTGCAATGCAGAAGACCTGGGTTCAATCCCTGGGTCAGGAAGATCCCCTGGAGAACAGAATGGCAAACCACTCCAGTATTCTTGCTTGGAAAATTCCATGGGCAGAGGAGCCTGGTGGGCTACAATCCATGGTGTTGCAAAGAGCTGGACACAACTGAGCCACTTTGACTCACTGACTCAACAACCCTGAAGTTTAAAAGTTGTTACGCCATAAGGGGGGAAAAATGACAATCGTAAAGTCAGGACAGTGTTACCTAGAAAGGGGAAGAAGGAGCAGGTACCAGGGAGGGACACAGAAAACAATGTTCTATTTTTAAAACTGGATGGTGTATGTGCTAGAATTTGCTTTAACTTTAAACTAGTTCATTAAAAAGTATATAGTATGTTAAAGCATGAAATTGCCATTTTGTATGTCAAATCGGAGAAAATATTGACATTTTACACGGTTTGATATAAAATACACATATGTATATGAGTTTATGCAATACAGTCTGAGTAGGATATATTTCACAATAAAAAATGAAAAAAGAGGGACTTCCCTGGTGGTCCAGTGATTGAGAATCTGTCTTTCAGTGCAGGGGATGCAGGCTTGATCCCTGGTCTGGAAACTAGGATCCCACATGCATTGGAGCAATTAAGCCCATTGCAACTACTGAGCCTGCATGCCACAACTAGAGAGTCTGTGAGATGCAATGGGAGATCCTGCATGACACAGTGAAGATCTCATGTGCCACAACTAAGACACAATGCAGGGCTTCCCTGGTGGCTCAGCAATAAAGAATCTGCCTGCCAATGCAGAAGACACAGGTTCCATCCCTGGTCTGGGAAGATCCCACATGCCCCGAAGCAACCAAGCCCATGAACCACAACTACTGAGCCAATGACCCAGAGCCCAGGAACCACAACTATTGAGCCTGTGTGATGCAACCACAGAAACCTACACATCCTAGAGCCTAAGTGAGTAAGCACTGGGGCTCTGGAGTGAGACAGACCTAGGTTTAAATCTCAGCCTGTTCACAAGCTGCATCCCTGTAACCTGATGGATTGAGTTACTAAGGTGTTGATTCCCTCATCTGTAAAACTGCTGTAGTAATAGCACCTATCGTACAAAGCTGTTATGAGGTATATGTGCGTGCTTAGTCACTTCAGTTGTGCCCGACTCTCTGCGACCCTGAGGACCATGACCTCCCAGGCTCCTCTGTCCATGGGATTCTCCAGGCAAGAGAACTGGAGTGGGATGCCATTTCCTTCTCCAAATCTGACCTGAGATGAGCCAAATCGACCACCACAAGTATGAAGTATATACATAAATTTAAATGAAGAAGGTGTTAACAGTGTATATAAATAGCTTAACACAATGCCTGGCACTTTGGAAATAACTGATGTTAGTCATATTATTGAATCCCTTTATCTTTCCTCATATTTCCTCAGAAAATTTCAGAAACATAGAAAAAATTATGTGAACACGTTTTAAAGAGCACATTTCCAGTGCAAGCGCTATGATTATTTTTATGCTCTTGCATGTCCACCTTAGTCCATTATCATTGATCAGCCTGACAGCACTGAAGGGAAAGCAGCCACCAGGAGTGAGGACAGAGCTGCCCTCGCCTTCCACATAGTAAACGTGAACACAGCACTTGAGTTCCTCAAGAGAGAATTAACTCATATTCCTCCTAACCCCAACATCCTAGTGCAAAATTGAGATCCTTGAACCCAACAGAACAAGACGCTTCAAAAAGTCACCTAGAAGTCAACCAGCCGAATCCCTTCAATTCACAAAGAACCAAAGCCCAGAAAGGAATCTACAACAAATGCCAACCTATCTTTCCAACAGACCCAGCTGTGCCATTGAGGCTTGGTCAGACTTCCAGGGGAGCAGTGGCAGCAGTCCCTTTTCAAACAGAGCTACAGGCTGTTCAGACCAGGGTGGATTTCTGCCTCATTAGAGTCAGCAGATGGCTTGGCTTTTCTACTCTGAAACTTCTTTTTTTCATTTCGATTTGTGCTATTCTGTATAGAACATTAAAAAATAAAAAGGAAGTGGGAGGTAGCCACTGCAAAAACAGGATGGACCTTGCCAACGGTCCACATTCCATCTTCATAAGTTACCCCCCTCCCCATCATCAAGAGGCACCAAAGACTGGAAATTCAGTTGAAACCTGGAACCAGAACAAAGCTTAAAATCTCTGGCTTATTTTATATTCCATTTCAACCAGCTTAATTAAAACAAAAAAGCATATGGAAAGAAGTCCAGTTATACAGAAGTGTAAACATAGTGTGGCTCTCTTTTTTGAACTTCAGGAAAGGACATCAAGTTTAACCTTATAGTTTGGCTGGTACTCACAAGTGAATTAAGATGAAGCGAAGGGGCTCCCCTGGTGGCTAAGTGGTAAAGAACCCGCCTGCCAATGCGGGAGACACGGGTTCCATCCCTAAGGGAAGATCCCACATCACCCGAAGCAACTAAGCTTGTATGCCACAACATGAGCCCGTGCCCTGCCTGAGAGCCCAGGAACTGCAGCTACTCAGCCCATGCACCACAACTGCTGAAGCCCGTGAGCCATAGAGCCTGTGCTCCACAAGAGAAGCCACACAGTCAGAAGCCTGCACATCATGACTGCAGAGTAGCCCCTGCTCACCACAACTATAGGAAAGCCCACAGAACAAAGACTCAGCACAGCCAAAAATAAATAAAATCTTTTTAAATTAAGACAAAACAATGGTCTTCCCACAATTTAGAGCCAAGTGCCCAGCTGCATCCTTTAAAAAATTCCTAAGATACACTCAGCCTGTGGTGTCACAGGTATCTAACATCTAATCCCTGGGCCTCTGTGTTCTTGAATTAGTCATTTAATAATACAAAAAGTCCCCTTGGTAGCCCCCACCATAAATTATGGCCCAGTACTACTTCAGAAACTCTAAAGAACCCTATACATTAATTTTTTTTAATTCAAAATGAAAATAAATACTTATACTGAACATGCATATTATCTTCCCACATTTAGCTTACATTATCTGTTACTCAAAAGATGCCCTTTTCAAGGATACTTGTGTGAGTATGTGTGACTTGAGTTGCAGTGGTGAAACCAGACATCGATGATTACTTACTTCATGTGAAGCTGGCAAACCCCACAAAGCATGGCCCAGAAGTGAAAAATTGTGGATAATTTCACTGCTGTGTGGTGAGTTACCTTGTGAGGATCACCTACAAAGGTAATCAGTATGAAAGTGTTGTAGGGATTCTTCTCAGTCCTAGAGCCTGTGTGGAAAAGGCCTTAGTTCCTCAGCTGAACTGGCCAAGACTCATGTTGGTCCAGTTCCGCTGTTACCCTCACAGACCGACTCCAGTGTTTAAAATTGAGTGACCACTGTGGTCCAGCTACAGATATAGCAGCACATGAAGAAGATTCTTGTCTGTCTATTAAATTCTTATTCCAGTCTAAGATAGTGATTATGAAGCTAAAATTGAGGTATTATCCCATTAATTATTTGACAGGTGTCCAATTGCTGAGCGTAGAATGACATGTTGCAAGTGATGGGAAATCTGGTAAATCTTGATGACAGTTACCCTCCATCAGACCACTTCAGGGGTCCCATATAAATCTGCACTGTTATTTTGGGCTAGTCATTAGCTTGCAGTGAATGAGGGCTACAGTGATAAGTAAGGCATTTATCTATTACTTTGCTAAATATATTTCAACCCCTCCAGCTCTTTTGTCTGTGACACATTGCTGCTTATGGGGAGCTGGTAAGCCTGCTGAGGTACCAAGGAAACACCTCACCCCTTTGGGCAAGAGTAAAGTTTTTCCTGAAGGGAAGGTCTTGGCCATACTCTGAGGAAGTGAGTGGAAACTTGTGAGTCCACTGTTGGGTCATAAAACCATAAATGAAAACCAGCCATGGGTAAGGCAAATGGGGAACAAAGAAGGATGCACGTGGGAGAACTGGTACCTGGGCTCAGGCTCCAGAGCTCACGTAGAGTCTCCCTACATTGGCAAGCTTCTTTTTAACTCTGCTAAAATTACATGAGTTAGCAGATTTCTTTACCACCAAGGATCAAAAATTATGTGTGGGTTAAATAAAATAAGAAAATGCTTTGGAAATCTTTTTTTTTATGTGTAACTACAATTTCAGTTTTGTTTTTTTGTTTTTGCTTTACAATATTGTATTGGTTTTGCCATTCATCAACATGAATCCCCCACAGGTATACACGTGTTCCCCATCCTGAACCTCCCTCCCTCCTCCCTTAAAGTGCTATTCAAATGTTCAATTAACATGAATATTTCAATATTATAACATTTGGATCTCAGCAAAATTAACAGCACTACACAGAACCACAAATTTTATTTTTTAACATTTCAGACAAATGAAAAATTTAAGGGATAGTAATAAACATCTAAGTAATCAACACCTAGTTTAATAAATTTAAATTACCATATAAACCACCTTTTCTTTTAAAATGTAAAGTATACTTGCCAGGTTTACTGGTGCTTATTATTCCTGTGCATTTTAAAAATATTTTCACTACATAATACCTTTCACAAAAGTGTTTTCTTGCAAGTTTTCAAGTAGTATACTACATATATTCTTCTATAACTTTCTTTTTTGTACAACCTTGTGTTTGAAAATTTAGTTCATGTTTATTCATGATGCTGTAGTTTGTTTTCACTGCTGTGTAGTATTTCACTGTGTGAATAAACCATAATCAGTTCAGTTCAGTTCAGTTGCTCAGTTGTGTCCAATTCTTTGTGACCCCATGGACTTCAGCAAACCAGGCCTCCCTGTCCATCACCAACTCCCGGAGTCCACCCAAACTCATGTGCATCAAGTCAGTGATGCCATCCAGCCATCTCATCGTCTGTCGTCCCCTTCTCCTCCTGCCCTCAATTGTTCCCAGCATCAGGGTCTTTTCCAATGAGTCAGTTCTTCGCATCAGGTAGCCAAAGTATTGGAGTTTCAGCTTCAGCATCAGTCCTTCCAATGCCCAGGACTGATCTCCTTTAGGATGGACTGATTGGATCTCCTTGCAGCCCAAGGGACTCTCAAGAGTCTTCTCAAACAGCACAGTTCAAAAGCATCAATTCTTCAGCGCTCAGCTTTCTTTATAGTCCAACTCTCGCATCCATAGATGGACCTTTGTTGGCAAGTAATGTCTCTTCTTTTTAATATGCTGTCTAAGTTGGGCATAACTGGGTATTTAATTAAGGGTTTTTTCCCCTTTGCTTTGCTTTTCTATTTAAAAGAAGACTGAAAATGCACATGTCTCCTTGTGCACATATTTAGAGTTTCTCTAGGCACTCTTACTAACTGGAGAATTACAAGATTTTCAGGTGGGGGCCTCAATGGGGTTATAAAATATTATGAAATTGTTCTCCAAATAAGTGAAGCAATTCTCATTCCTGTTGCCTCACCTATTATCAGTATTGGTTAGATACTAGTAGCCAGTATATTGTTAAACTTCCATTTTTGCTGATGACTGTAAAGTGAGGCTTTAATTCATATTGCAATTTTAACTTGTATTTCTCTGATCTTTTAAAAGTTTATTGGGCATTTGGAGTCCCTCTTCTGTGAATGTCCAGTCAACATTTCAGCCCAATATTAATTTAATTAATTAATACTAATTTGTTTCTCTTGACTCATAAGAGATTTATATACATATATACACATATAACTGGAGAAGAGAATGAGAACCCTCTCCAGCATTCTTGCCTGGAGAATTCCATGGACAGAGGAGTTTGGCAGGCTGCAGTCCAGGAGGTCACACAATCAGGCACAACTGAGTGACTAATACACACACATATATATATGGTCTTCCCAGGTGGCTCAGACAGTAAAGATCCTGCCTGCTATGTGGGAGACCTAGATTTGATCTCTGGGTTAGGAAGATCCCCTGGAGAAGGGAATGGCAACCCTCTCCAGTATTCTTGCCTGTAGAATTCCATGGACAGAGGAGCCTGGAGGGCTACAGTCCATGGGGTCTACAAAGAGGCAGACACAACTGAGTGACCAACACTTTCACTTCCCACATATGTATATATCCCTTACATAACACAAGTATACACATTGCAAATAAAGAAGTCCTAATCTATGATGCATCTTTTTAACTCTCTTCAAGGAATTTTTTTGAAGAACAAAAGGTGTTTTATTTTAATGCTGTGAAACTTATCATACAGCTTATCTGCTTTGTGTTTTCACACAAGATAACAACATAGTTTAGATGCAGTAGATTATCAGCTGTATGAAAAGTGGGCAGAGAAGAAAATATAAATGTATTTCCTAGATACACAGAAAGATTGGAAGGATAAACAATAAAATATTAACTTTTGAGTGGAAGAGAGTGGTACTAAGCTCCTGGCAAGGTCAAGAAGCAACAGTTTGAACCAGACATGGAACAACGGACTAGTTCCAAATTGGGAAAGGAGTATGTCAAGGCTGTATAGTCTCACTATGCTTGTTTAACATATATGCAAAGTACATCATGTGAAATGCCAGGCTGGATGAAGCACAAGCCAGAATCAGGATTGCCAGGAGAAATGTCAGTAACCTTGGATATGCAGATGACCACCCTTATGACAGAAAGTGAAGAGAAACTAAAGAGCCTCTTGATGAAGGTGAAAGAGGAGAGTGAAAAAACTGGCTTAAAACTCAGCATTCAAAAAACTAAGATCATAACATCCAATCCCATCACTTCATGACAGATAGATGGGAAAACAATGGAAACAGTGACAGACTTTGTTTTCTTGGGCTCCAAAATCACTGCAGATGGCGACTGCAGCCATGAAATTAAAAGACAGTTGCTCCTTGGAAGAAAAGCTATGACAAATCTAGACAGCAGAGACATTACTTTGCCATCAAGGGTCTGTATAAGTCAAAGCTATGGTTTTTCCAGCAGTTGTGTGTGGATGTGAGAGTTGGACCATAAAGAACGCTGAGCACTGAAGAATTGATGCTTTTAAACTGTCATGTTGGAGAAGATCCTTGAGAGTCCCTTGGACTGCAAGGAGATCAAACCAGTCAGTTCTAAAGGAAATCAATCCTGAATATTCATTAGAAGGACTGATGCTGAAGCTGAAACTCCAATACTTTGGCCACCTGATGCAAAGAGCCAACTCATTGGAAAAGATCCTGATGCTGGAAAAGATTGAAGGCAGGAGAAGAAGGGGACGACAGAGAATGAGATGGTTGGATGGCATCACCAACTCAATGGACGTGGGTTTGAGCAAGATCTGGGAGATGGTGAAGGACAGGGAAGCCTGGTGTGCTGTAGTCCATGGGGTCGCAAAGAGTCAGACATGACTGAGCAATTGAACAGCAACAACAATTAACTTTCAAGTGGAGGATAGTGGTACAGATGTTGTTCAAGGGGAAAAATAGGTACACAATTTAGTTAAGAAAAAATAAATGAATCTAGTTACAATCTAGATTACACTTTAGAAACAAATAAACGAAGTCAAAAATGAGGCTTTCAATAAAAGAAAAGTAGAAGAACTTCCCTGGTGTTCCCCTGATGTGACCCAGAACCCACCTGCCAATGCAGGGGACATGGGTTCAATGAACCATAGGGTCCAGGAACTAAGATTCCACATGCCACAGGGCGACTAAGCCCACCTACCCCAACTACTGAAGCGCACGTATCCTAGAATCCACGCTGTGCACAAGAGAAGCCACCACAATGAGAAGCCACCACAATCAGGAGCACACATACTCGAACTAGAGAGTACCCTTTGCTCACCACAACTAGAGAAAGCTCTCGAATAGCAACAAAAACCCAATGCAGCCATAAATAAATGCATAATTTTTTTAAAGTTGAAAGCTCTCTGCAAAGTTCAAGCAATGTCCTCTGAAAATGAAACTTGGTCTGAACCCATTGAGTCAGGGCTTCTTAAACCTGTGAATGAATTGCCCTTAACACCTTATAATAACTTAATGCCGCATTATCCATCATATATGGGTGTTTCACCAGTTGTGGCCACGAGTGACCAGACCTGTCATGGGCCCACCCATTGGTATTTCATTTGAGAAGAGTTCTAGCTTTCTATTTGCTATAACATTCAGGTTCATTGACTTCCCTGGTGGCTCAGACTGTAAAGCGTCTGTCTACAACGCAGGAGACCCGGGTTCAGTCCCTGGGTTGGGAAGATCCCCTGGAGAAGGACATGGCAATCCACTCCAGTACTATTGCCTGGAAAATCCCATGGACAGAGGAGCCTGGTACGGCTACATTCCATGGGGCGGCAAAGAGTTGGACACGACTGAGCAACTTCACTTTCACTTTCACTTTCACTTTCAGGTTCATTAAAGTTATGGACAGAACATCTGGCCACTGTGGTTTGGATAAATAATCTGACACAACCCTGGGCCATTTTGTTTATTCAAGTTCTATATTGATGTTTTATTGCCCTCTTTTCATTCTGGAGAGGTGGGCAGTGAAATCATTGAATCTCAAGGTTTACAAATTTCATCATCTCTCCCACAAAATGTGCTCCCTGACGACTATTATTAGACAAAATATTGCAAAGTGAGAGATAATGTCTTTAGAAAACATTTACTGATTCCTAAAGATTTCTAAATGATTTACAGAAATCATTTACAACAGTTCTAAGTGATTACTTATGAATGCATGCTATAAAGGCATAAAGGTACATAAGGTCACTAAAGCATCTGCAGGTGAAATTCACTTCTCAATTCAATCAACCCAGTTCAGTTCAGTTCAGTTCAGTTCAGTTCAGTCGCTCAGTTGTGTCCGACTCTTTGCAACCCCATGAACTGCAGCACGTCAGGCCTCCCTGTCCATCACCAACTCTCAGAGTCCACCCAAACCCATGTCCATTGAGTCGGTGATGCCATCCTACCATCTCATCCTCTGTCATCCCCTTCTCCTCTTGCCCTCAATCTTTCCCAAAATCAGAGTCTTTTCCAAAGAGTCAGTTCTTCACATCAGGTGGCCAAATTATTGGAGTTTCAGCCTCAGCATCAGTCCTTCCAATGAACACCCAGGACTGATCTC
Organism: Capra hircus; assembly: GCF_001704415.2. Taxonomy (NCBI): domain Eukaryota; kingdom Metazoa; phylum Chordata; class Mammalia; order Artiodactyla; family Bovidae; genus Capra; species Capra hircus. The sequence continues at coordinate 110,689,123 of NC_030810.1, read as the reverse complement.
CTTTAGAATGGATTGGATGGATCTCCTTGCAGTCCAAGGGACACTCAAGAGTCTTCTCCAACAGCACAGTTCAAAAGCATCAATTCTTCAGTGCTCAGCTCTTTTTATAGTCCAACCCTCACATCCATACATGACTACTGGAAAAACCATAGCCTTGACTAGACGGACCTTTGTTAACAAAGTAATGTCCCTGCATTTTAATATGCTGTCTAGGTTGGTTATAAATTTCCTTCCAAGGAGTAAGCCTCTTTTAATTTCATGGCTGCAATCACCATCTGCAGTGATTTTGGAACCCCCTAAAATAAAGTCTGACACTGTTTCCACTGTTTCCCCATATATTTGCCATGAAGTGATGGGACTGGGTGCTATAATCTTTGTTTTCTGAATGTTGAGCTTTAAGCCAACTTTTTCACTCTCCTCTTTCACTTTCCTCAAGAGGCTCTTTAGTTCTTCAGTTTCTGCCATAGGAGAAGAAAATGGCAACCCACTTCAGTACTCTTGCCTAGAAAATCCCATGGATGTAGGAGCTTGGTGCAGGCTACTATGCATGGGGTCGCAAAGAGTCAGGCACAACTGGGCAACTTCACTTCACTTCACTTCATCTGCATATCTGAGGTTATTGATATTTCTCCCGGCAATCTTGATTCCAACTTGTGCTTCATCCAGCCCACCATTTCTCATGATGTACTCTACATATAAGTTAAATAAGCAAGGTGACAATATACAGCCTTGACGTACTCCTTTTCCTATTTGGAACCAGTCTGTTGTTCCATGTCCAGTTGTAACTGTTGCTTCCTGACCTGCATATAGGTTTCTCAAGATGCAGGTCAGGTGGTCTGGTATTCCCATCTCTTTCAGAATTTTCCACAGTTTATTGTGATCTACGCAGTCAAAGGCTTTGGCATAGTCAATAAACCAGAAATAGATGTTTTCCTGGTATCCTCTTGCTTTTTCCATGATCCAGCGGATGCTGGCAATTTGATCTCTGGTTCCTGTGCCTTTTCTAAAGCCAGCTTGAACTTCTGGAAGTACACGGTTCATGTATTGTTGAAGCCTGGCTTGGAGAATTTTGAGCAGTACTTTACTAGCATGTGAGATGAGTACAATTGTGCGGCAGTTTGAACATTCTTTGGCATTGCCTTTCTTTGGGATTGGAATGAAAACTGACCTTTTCCAGTCCTGTGGCCACTGCCAAGTTTTCCAAATTTGCTGGCATATTGAGTGTAGCACTTTCACAGCATCATCTTTTAGAATTTGAAATAGCTCCACTGGAATTCCATCACCTCCACTAGCTTTGCTCATAGTGATGCTTCCTAAGGCCCACTTGACTTCACATTCCAGGATGCCTGGCTCAGGATGAGTGTGAGTGATCACATCACTATGATTATCTGGGTCTTGAAGATCTTTTTTTGTGCAGTTCTTCTGTGTATTCTTGCCACCTCTTCTTAATATCTTTTACTTTTGTTAGGTCCATACCATTTCTGTCCTTTATTGAGCCCATCTTTGAATGAAATGTTCCCTTGGTATCTCTAATTTTCTTGAAGAGATCTCTAGTCTTTCCCTTTCTATTGTTTTCCTCTATTTCTTTGTATTGATCTCTGAGGAAGGCTTTCTTATCTCTCCTTGCTATTCTTTGGAACTCTGCATTCAAATGGGTATATCTTTCCTTTTCTCCTGTGCTTTTCGCTTCTCTTTTCACAGCTATTTGTAAGGGCTCCTCTGACAGCCATTTTGCTTATTTGCATTTCTTTCTCTTGGGGATGGTCTTGATTCCTGTCTTCTGTACAATCAACCCAAGCCTTTACCAAAGCCACCATGAGTGAGAATGAGCTGCCTTCTTTCCTTTGAGGCCTGACAGAGCATAATTTGTACAATACCACTGGACACTGTGGACCCATGGGGCAAATCAGCCTGCCTGATCATTCTTAGAAACTTTCTGTCTATGTGTGCCATGTGGTAGGCTATACAAGCCTGGGGCCACCCAGCACCCATCTAAGAAGCCCTAAAGATGATCTGGTGTCAAAAGAAAAAGGAGACAAAGCACCAAAGGAGTCCCTAAGAATTTGGAACATGGAATCTTATTTTGGAGCAGAGCAATATTTGAGAGAATTGTCAGGAATAGACAGTCAGTTGATAAAGATAAGAACAAAGATACCAGGACTTCTCTGGTGGTCCAGTGGTTAAGAATCCGCCTTTCAGTGCAGGTGACACAGGTTTGATCCCCGCTTGGGGAACTAAGATCCCACGTGCTGCGTGACAAGCAAGCCCGTGTGCTACAACTAGAGAGTCTGCACCCCACCATGAAACATCCCACATGCCACAAGGGAGCCAAATAAATAAATATTTTTTTAATTCCTATGAATAGAAAATGACCACAGCCCTGGTTGTGTTATTAACCAAAGAAACCATTTTATAATAGCCAAAACAATGTTAGAAAAGAATTTAAGAAATGTTTATTTGTCTGGAAGCAAGAAACCCCTGTTTTTACAATTAATGCAGTGCCCAAAAGTATAGCCAGAGTCGGTCTAAAAGTCAGTTTTGAGAAGAGCACCCACTTTGGTAAGACAATATTTTGCCACCTGAAAAAAGACTCTTGGTCTCCCCTATAGAATGCTTTAACTTCAATTTTACACTTTTTTAAAACTCAAAGAATCTTTGTAAAGAAAAACCATACTTGTGTGTTTCTCTTTTACTCTCACACTGTTACACTCACAACACTACACTTCTGACACCAGAGTGTGGGTTTCCTGCAGGTCAAACAATTCTCTATGACACCAACTGGGTGTCCTGCAATCATCTACCTTGAGTTAGCATTAGATCCCACAGATGAAGCGCTCAGTCCCATGAAACTACCCCCACTTTACAAGTCTCAGGTCATCACCTGTGCTTCTGAACAATCAGCCATAAACCAGGGTTCCTGGGACCCCTTCTTGGGTTCAGTAACTTGCTAAAACATCTCACAGAACTCAGGGAAACACTTATGTTTATCAGTTTATTATATAATAAAGAATATAAGAAAAGACACAGATGAACAGTTAGATGGAGATATAAGGTGAGGTCTGGGAAGGTCCCATTGAATTGGAGTGTCCCCTCTCCCAAATGGTGAATGTGTTCACCAACTCAGACGCTCTCTGAACCCCACACTTTGGAGCAAGTGGTGGACAAGAACTGAGGAGTAAGGGTCCCCCGTATTCTATTTGTTCGAGCAGCTGAGATGTGAGAGTTAAGACTGAGGCAAGCTGTTCAAATAGTGTTTGGCTGTTCCTTTTCTGCTGAGAGAGAGGAGAACAGATGTTATTGCAACAGTGTAACAGCAAGCCCCGCAAGTATCCTCCAAAAGGCTATAAGGAAGTGTTCACTTAATCAAAGTATTCCCAGAGTTAAAGTTAATGCTGTCAGTAGTAAGGAAATAAGAGTTTTTGGTAGACCAAAACCAGAAGTTCAGTTCCTCAAGCCTGGGTCCATCACATGCAACAGTAAGTGCAAAACCTCACATTCCTGACACAATCATGCTAAGTCACGTCAGTCAGGTCTGACTCTTTGTGACCCTATTGTCTGTAACCCACCAGGCTCCTCTGTCCATTGGATTCTCCAGGCAACAATACTGGAGTCGGTTGCCATACTCTCCTCCAAGGTATCTTCCCAACCCAGGGACTGAACCCACATCTCTTATGCCTCCTGCATTGGCAGGCGGGTTCTTTATCACTGCGCCACCTGAGAAGCCCTCCTGACACAGAGCCACTCTCAAGAGTCTGGTTAAGTCATTGCCCTCTGCTCCGCAGAGAAGCATTAGCTTTGTCTTTCAAGGCTATTAAAGCTTGAACTACTTTGTATTAACTGTTTATAGAAAGCCTCTCTTGGAGGTGACATTAAGCTGACATTTGAATGACAAGAATCTGGCAAAGGAAAGTCAAGTGATCTACATTTCAGGCAGAGAATACCTAATGCAAAGACCCTTCATTAAAAATGAACAATATGTGTTCCAGGAACAGACAGAAGGACTGAGTGTGGAGAATGAAAAAAAGATAACCCATATGTTTTTTAGCTTGAGCATGTAAGTGGTTGGTGATGCTGTTTAATGACACATAACCACCAGTGTGAAATAAAATTAATATTTTGTGGCAAGATGAGAAAAATATAAACATAAAAATTATTCTTTGCCCTTTGGCCTCCGCTCTCCCAGCACTCAGCCTCGGACAAATGGTGGTGCCTCAGACAGTAAAGAATCTGCCTGCAATGCAAGAGACCAGGGTCAGGAAGATTCCCTGGAGAAGGAAATGGCAACCCAGTCCAGTATTCTTGCCTGGGAAATCCCATGGACAGAGAACCTGGTGGGCTACAGTCCATGGGGCCTCGAAGAGTCAGAAAGGACTAAGTGACTAGCACTAACTAACTAACTCTCCCAGCACTGTGCATTGCATATCCACATCATGCACTGACCAAATCTCCCTCATCAGCAGGAATACTTGCTCAACCATAATGAGCAGCATTTTCCTGGCATCAACAAGACAACTCTTTAAAAGATACCTTTCCTTCTTGATCACTTATCTGTAAGAGAGAAAAAAATGGCCTCCACAGCCGTGGCTTCTTTCCACCAGAGGCGTCCCTCCCTGCTCCAGATGGGGGTGTAGACAGACTTTCCCCCAAAGTTTTCCTTCCCTAGCTAGACTTAGTCTGTCCCTTACCAACACAGGTGCCATACTCATCCCTCCCAGTTCTACCACCGAGGCGGCTGACGATGCACCAGGGGGAGACGTGATGACCTCTCAAATTGATTTCTGGCTCCTTACCACCAAGACGTTTGCTTGATTTGCCTTTTCCTCTGATGCCACCAGGGGTGGAGCAAAGCAGCATTTCTGGAAATGTTTTCCGAGCTAGGACTAGCAGGGGAAACGTCCGTCTCCCAAGTGCCCATGCACGTTCCTGAGTACAGTCCTGGCCACAGTAGCAGCAGTCAGTCATGCAGGGATGAGCCACCACGATGTCCCTTCTGAGTGTCACCACACCAGTGTATGTGATAGCAAAAGGGTCGACCAGCAAGGAAAAAGTGATTGTTGTCCTCGAGCTACTAGGGCCGACCCTTCCAATTCATTCCCACGGATTCCACAAAAGGAATATCTAAGGAGTTGAGACAAAACCCACCAGAGAGCCTCCTCTGATCCACTAACAGCACTACCAAAGTAAGAAGCCTGCTGTACTTCCAATCCGGGATTCTCGGCCTATATTCTTAGAAACCTCATGCTCGCTAGCAGCGCTTCCATCCACATAGTGTGGAGGCACAGCCATAACAAGGACTCACTTTTAGAGCTCTGGCCCCCTGAGGCGGGCAGCCAAGACAGTGACCTCTAGCCTGAGAGACAGCTCCGTCTCACTCCCAAACGTGCTGTTGTAACTTTCGGCTCCTAGCAAGGCTAGGCACTTCCATACATGGGGTCTAAGTGAAAGCGCATGGTATGGATCACAATTCCCTTGAAAGTCTATAATCTGATAGACCAGGTTAGTCGTTTTAATTCCCCACGCAAGTACAAAATGGTCAAAGAGACCAGGAAAATGGGACCAAGTAAAGAAAGTTTGCTCCACAAGCTTTGCCCATCTCTGGCCGCTCCCTTTGCAGGGACGTTGGGTGTCTTTTGGCATTGGCAGGTCGGTATAAACCCCCAACAAGGCTCCCCTTTTGGGGGCTGCCTTCAGCCATTATGAGCACCGTAAAACCACAGAGCAGGGCTCATCACTTGCTTCACGCAGGGCGTCATTCATTCACACAAGCACACAGTAGAGTTTGTAGGGTAAGAGGAGAAACATGTATACTGAGAAAGCAGAGAGGCTAGAGCTCTTGAGTGGTCTTACCTTGTCCTGAAGATCCCGGATGAGCCCCCAAGATGATAGCTTACTGTGAACGATGTCAGATTTGTGATCTCCGAAGGAGATTTAGCTTTGGGACCAAGGACCAAGCTTGATCACTCAAGAGCTTTTGTGTAGCAGAGTTTTATTAAAGTGAAAAAGGAACAGAGAAAGCTTCTGACATCAGGAGGGGGGATGGAGAGTGCCCGCCTTTCTAGTCTTAGAAAGGGAGTTATATAATTTTTCCGTTGGTTATTACAGTAAATCAAAAGAATGTCTCAAGGTTGTAAAGGTCTTACCAGACCCATGAAGGAGAAACACGTCCTAGAGCAGGATCCATTGTTGTTATATAATCCTTAGTACAGAGTTTAAGCTGAGTTGTTTTGTTGTGTAATCATCAGCTCTGGACCTATAGAAAAAAAAGTTTGTCCTTTTCTCCTCTTTGAGAACTCCAGACCCCTCTGTCCTCCTCAGGGACTACAGGCTTATTATTAACCTACCTAGAAATTGACTCTCTCATCTTTCCAGGAATTCTGGAAAATAGGATTTCCATGTGGCATGTTAAAAATTCAAGGAAAATAAAATTCTGAACTAACAATTCTTAACTCAGGATTTCCTCAAACAGTACACACTGTTTTATCATCTATTTATAAGTTTTGCAAGGCAAAAATCTTGCCCTATGGATTCTGCGTTCTAAGCAGAGGGATTTCCATAGTCTCCCTTTCCTTTGCATGCATGCTAAGTGGCTTCAGTCATGTCTGACTCTTCGGGCCTCTATGGACTGTAGCCTGCCAGGCTCCTCTGCCCTTAGGATTCTCCAGGCAAGAATACTGAAGTGGATTGCCATGCCCTCCTCCAGGGGATCTTCCTGCCCCAGGGAATGAACTCAGATTTCCTGCAGCTGCTGCATTGCAGGCGCGTTCTTTACCATGGAGTCACAAAGGAAGCCTCTCTTTCTTTTAGTTTTGAGCAATTGTTATATAGATCTATATATCAGCAGGGCACATTAGATGCTCCAATTCTCTCTCACTTTAAATTTCCAAAGAGAGTTTTTATTCTTTTTTTTTTTAATTTTGATTTTGGATTTGAAGTTTTTTTAATTTTCACACAATTTTTAAAAGTTAGTTTCCATTTACAGTCATTAAAATATATTGGTTATATTTGCAAACGGTGAAATTTCAGTCTCTTTTTTAATTGAAGAATAGTTGCCCTGCAATATTATATTTGTTTCACAATATTAATGATTCACAATATTAAAGGTTATATTTCACATATAGTTGCTATAAAATTTTGGCTATATTCCTCGTGTTGTACAATATATCTTTGTAGCTTATTTATTTTATACATACTAGTTTGGTCCTCTTAATCCCCTACCCCTATTTTGCCCCACTTCTTCCTTCTTCTCACTGGTAACCACTAGTTTGTTCTCTATGTGCATCTGTTTCTTTTTTAATATATTCACTAGCTTGTTCTATTTTTTAGATTCCACATATAAGTGATATCATAAAGTATTTATCTTTCTCTGTCTGACTTATTTCACTTAGCATGATACCTTCCAAATCCACCCATGTTGTCACAAATGACAAATTTTATAATTTTTTTTGGCTGAGTAGAATTCCATTGAGTGTGTGTGTGTGTGTGTGTATCTCACATCTTCTTTATCCATTCATCTGCTGACACACACTTAGGTCACTTTCATATTTGGAAATGGTAAATAATACTGATAAGAACTGAATCTGATCCCTGGGTCAGGAAGATCCTCTGCAGAAGAGAATGTCTACACACTCCAGTATACTTGCCTGGAGAATTTTATGGGCAGAGGAGCCTGGCGGGCTACAGTCAGTGGGGTTGCAAAGAGCTGGATATGACTGAGTGACAAACACTTTCACTATCTCAGACTTTCAGAAGAACACTGGGGTGCGTGTATCTTTTCAAATTCGTGTTTTCATTTTTGGAGGGTATCTGTTTAGGAATGGAATTGCTGGGTTCTAGGGTAGTTCTGTTTTTAGTTTTTTGAAGAAACACCATACTGATTTCTACCATGGCTGCACCAGTTTACATTCCCACAGTGCACAGGAGTTCCTTTTTATCCACACCCTTGCCAACATTTGTTACTTGTATTCTTTTTGATGATGGTAATTCTGAGTGGTTTGAGGTGATAGTTCTTTGTGATTTTAATTTGCATTTCTCTGATGATTAATGATTATGAGCATCATTTCATGTGCTTATAGATCATTTGTATGTTTTCTTTGGAAAAATGCCTATTCAGGTTCTCTATTTTTTAACTGAGTTTTTTATATTGAGTTGTATTAGTTCTTCATATATTTTAGGTATTAACCCCTTATCAAACATATCATTTGCAAACATCTTCTCCCGTTAAGTAGACTGCCTTTTCATTTTGTTAACAGTTTCCTTTGCTATGCTAAAGCTTTCAAGTTTAGTTAAATCCCATTTGTTTATTTTTGCTTTTGTTTCCCTTGCCTGAGGGGCAGACCCAAAAAGATACCGCTAAGACCTATGTCAAAAAGCATACTGTTTTCTCCTAGGAGTTTTATGGTTTCTGTTTCTATATTTAGGTCTTTATTCCATTTTGAGTTTATTTTTGTACATGGTGTAAGTGTTCTAATTTCATTATTTTACATGTAGCTAATATTCCTAACACCACGTAGTGAAGAGGTTGTCTTTTTCCCTTACTTCCTTTATCGTAAATTAATTGCCCCTAAGTGCATGAGTTTATACCTGGGCTCTCTATGCTATGCCTGTTTTTATTACCATACCAGCCCCATACTGTTTTGATTGCTGTAGCTTGGTAGTCATAGTCTGAAATAAAGGAGTATGATACCTCCACTTTGTTCTTTTTTTCAAGATTGATTTGGTTACTCAGGGTATTTTGTAGTTGCATATATATTTCAGGATTATTTTACTAGTTCTGTGGAAAATGTCATGTCTATTTTGATAGGGATTACATTAAATCTGTAGGCTGTTTTGAGTAGTATGGACATTTTAACAATATTAATTATTCAATTTTTTTGGATTCAGTGGGAGAAGAGGAAGGTGGGATGATTTGAGAGAATAGCTTTGAAGCATGTACATTACCATATGTAAAACAAATTGCCAGTGCAAGTTCCATGCATGAAGCAGGGCAACCAAAGCCAGTGCTCTGGGACAACCCAGAGGGATAGGGTGGGGAGGAAGGTGGGTTTGATGAGGGGGCCACATATATACCTGCAGCCAATTCATGCTGATGTATGGCAGAAACTATCAAAATGTTGTCAAGTAATTATCGAACAATTAAAATTAATTAATTAATTTTTAAGAAGTCTTCCATTTGATGAACATGGGATATCTTTCCATTTCTTTGTACTATCTTCAATTTCCTTCATCAATGTTTTATGGTTTTCAGAATATATGTCTTTCACTTCCTTGGATAAGTTTATTTCTAGATGCTATTGCAAATCCTGAAAGATGATGCTATGAAAGTGCTGCACTCAATATGCCAGCAAATTTGGAAAACTCAGCAGTGGCCACAGGACTGGAAAAGGTCAGTTTTCACTCCAATCCCAAAGAAGGCAATGCCAAAGAATTCTCAAACTATCGCAAAATTGCACTCATCTCACATGCTAGTAAAGCAATGCTCAAAATTCCCCAAGCCAGGCTTCAACGATACATGAACTGTGAACTTCCAGATGTTCAAGCTGGTTTTAGAAAAGGCACAGGAACCAGAGATCAAATTGCCAATATCTGCTGGATCTTGGAAAAAGCAAAAGAGTTCCAGAAAAACATCTATTTCTGCTTTATTAACTATGCCAAAGCCTTTGACTATGTGGATCAAAATAAACTGTGGAAAATTCTGAAAGAGATGAGAATACCAGACCACCTGACCTGCCTCTTGAGACACTTATATGCAGGTCAGGAAGCAACAGTTACAACTGGACATGGAACAACAGACTGGTTCCCAATAGGAAAAGGAGTATGTCAAGGCTGTATATTGTCACCCTGCTTATTTAACTTCTATGCAGAGTACATCATGAGAAACACTGGGCTGGAAGAAGCACAAGCTGGAATCAAGATTGCTGGGAGAAATATCAATAAGCTCAGATATGCAGATGACAACACCCTTATGGCAGAAAGTGGAGAGGAACTCAAAAGCCTCTTGATGAAAGTGAAAGAGGAGAGTGAAAAAGTTGGCTTAAAGCTCGACATTCAGAAAGCGAAGATCATGGCATCTGGTCCCATCACTTCATGGGAAATAGATGGGGAAACAGTGGAAACAGTGTCAGACTTTATTTTTGGGGGGCTCCAAAATCACTGCAGATGGTGATTGCAGCCATGAAATTAAGAGACGCTTACTCCTTGGAAGAAAAGTTATCACCAACCTAGATAGCATATTCAAAAGCAGAGACTACTTTGCCAACAAAGGTCCATCTAGTCAAGAGTATGGTTTTTCCAGCAGTCATGTATGGATGTGAGAGTGGGACTGTGAAGAAAGCTGAGCACCGAAGAATTGATGCTTTTGAACTGTGGTGTTGGAGAAGACTCTTGAGAGTCCCTTGGACTGCAAGGAGATCCAACCAGTCCATTCTAAAGGAGATCAGCCCTGGGTGTTCTTTGGAGGGAATGATGCTGAAGCTGAAACTCCATTACTTTGGCCACCTCATGCAAAGAGTTGACTCATTGGAAAAGACTCTGATGCTGGGAGGGATTGGGGGCAGGAGGAGAAGGGGACGACAGAAAATGAGATGGCTGGATGGCATCACGGACTCGATGGACTCGAGTCTGGGTGAACTCTGGGAGTTGGTGATAGACAGGGAGGCCTGGCGTGCTGCAATTCATGGGGTCTCAAAGACGACTGAGCAACTGAACTGAACTGAACTGAACTGATTCTCTTCTTTCCCTCTCTCTTCTTTATTTTATTCTTAAAACAAAAGATTTATTTGTTTAAAACTTTTATTTTAGTTATTGTTGCTGACCTGAATAAAATAACTCCCTCATTTCTCAAGGAAACCTATGGACAACATCCTAAAACATGATCCTAAAACCTAGGACAGCATCCTAAAATCCCATGATTTTAACACTCCCTTTTTAGCAATTATTTGGACACAGTTTCCTTATTGAAGAGAAAGAGAGGCTCTTCCTGGTCAAAAAGCTTTTGTGTTCCTTGTTTTCAAGCAGAAGTTTTTCCATGGAGCTAAAATGACATTTTTATCAAAGGAAACCTTCCAAGTTGGCTCCTCTTGGTTAGGTTCCTTAAGGTCCCACTACTCCTTCGTTACATTCATTACATTCACTATTTTGTTATCAATATCTGTGAACAAACACCACATCTGTAGTATTCATTGCCATATCAGCAATACCTAGCATAGTTCTTGACACAGAGAAGATACTCAACAAATATTTGTTGAGTGACTAAATGAGTGGAAAACACTGGACACATAAAGAAGCTTCCATAGCATCAACCGCAAGATCATTATGATCTCAAAGACTTCACAGTAATTGCAATGACTTTCATAAACAAACTTGAGAAGGCATCTATTGGTATATTCAATTCTTGATATATGGTGGTAGTTTACTTTCATTCTATACACATGTTCAGTTCAGTTCAGTCACTCAGTTGTGACCGACTCTTTACGACCCCATGAATTGCTGCCCGCCAGGCCTCCCTGTCCATCACCAACTCCCAGAGTTCACTCAGACTCACGTCCATCGAGTCGGTGATGCCATCCAGCCATCTCATCTTCTGTCATCCCCTTCTCCTCCTGCCCCCAATCCTTCCAAGCATCAGAGTCTTTGCCAATGAGTCAACTCTTTGCATGAGGTGGCCAAAGTAATGGAGTTTCAGCTTTAGCATCAGTCCTTCGAATGAACACCCAGGGCTGATCTCCTTTAGAATGGACTGGTTGGATCTCCTTGCAGTCCAAGGGACTCTCAAGAGTCTTCTCCAACACCACAGTTCAAAAGCATCAATTCTATGGCACTCAGCTTTCTTCACAGTCCAACTCTCACATCCATACATGACTGCTGGAAAAACCATAGCCTTGACTAGATGGACCCTTGTTGGCAAAGTAATGTCTCTGCTTTTTAAAATGTGCTCTAGGTTGGTCATAACTTTTCTTCCAAGGAGTAAGCGTCTTTTAATTTCATGGCTGCAGTCACCATCTGCAGTGATTTTGGAGCCCCCCAAAAATAAAGTCTGACACTGTTTCCACTGTTTCCCCATCTATTTCCCATGAAGTGATGGGACCAGATGCCATGATCTTCGCTTTCTGAATGTCGAGCTTTAAGCCAACTTTTTCACTCTCCTCTTTCACTTTCATCAAGAGGCTTTTGAGTTCCTCTCCACTTTCTGCCATAAGGGTGTTGTCATCTGCATATCTGAGCTTATTGATATTTCTCCCAGCAATCTTGCTTCCAGCTTGTGTTTCTTCTAGCCCAGCATTTCTCATGATATATTCTGCATAGAAATCTAATAGGCAGGGTGACAATATACAGCCTTGACATACTCCTTTTCCTATTGGGAACCAGTCTGTTGTTCCATGTCCAGTTGTAACTGTTGCTTCCTGACCTGCATATAGGTGTCTCAAGAGGCAGGTCAGGTGGTCTGGTATTCCTGTCTCTCTCAGAATTTTCCACAGTTTATTTTGATCCACACAGTCAAAGGCTTTGGCATAGTTAATAAAGCAGAAATAGATGTTTTCCTGGTATTCTCTTGCTTTTTTGATGATCCAGCAGATGTTGGCCATTTGATCTCTGGTTCCTCTACTTTTTCTAAAACCAACTTGAACATCTGGAAGTTCACAGTTCACATATTGCTGAAGCCTGGCTTGGGGAATTTTGAGCATGACTTTACTGGTGTGTGAGATGAGTGCCATTGTGTGGTAGTTTGAACATTCTTTGGCATTGCCTTTCTTTGGGATTGGAATGAAAACTGACCTTTTCCAGTCCTGTGGCCACTGCTGAGTTTTCCAAATTTGCTGGCATATTGAGTGCAGCACTTTCACAGCATCATCTTTTAGGTTTTGAAATAACTCAGCTGGAATTCCATCACCTCCACTAGCTTTGTTCATAGTGATGCTTCCTAAGGCCTATTTGACTTTACACTCCAGGATGTCTGGCTCTAGGTGAGTGATCACACCATTGTGGTTATCTGGGTCATGAAGATCTTTTTTGTACAGTTCTTCTGTGTATTCTTGCCACCTTTTCTTACTATCTTCTGCTTCTGTTAGGTCCATCTCATTTCTGTCCTTTATTGTGCCCATCTTTGCATGAAATATTCCCTTGGTATCTCTAATTTTCTTGAAGAGATCTCCAGTCTTCCCCATACAATAGTTTTCTCCTATTTCTTTGCCTTGGTCACTGAGAAAGTCTTTCTTATCTCTCCTTGCTGTTCTTTGGAACTCTGCATTCAAATGGATCTGTCTTTCCTTTTCTCCTTGGCCTTTCACTTCTCTTCTTTTCTCAGCTATTTGTAAGTCCTCCTCACACAACTATTTTGCCTTTTTGCATTTCTTTTCCCTGGAGATGGTCTTGATCCCTGCCTCCTGTACCATGTCATGAACCTCCATCCATAGGTCTTCAGGCACTCTGTCTATCAGATTTAATCCCTTGAATCGATTTCTCACTTTCACTGTATAATAGTAAGGGATTTGATTTAGGTCATACCTGAATGATCTAGTGTTTTTCCCTACTTTCTTCTATTTAAGCCTGAATTTTACAATAAGGAGTTCATGATCTGAGCCACAGTCAGCTCCCAGTCTTGCTTTGCTGACTGTATAGAGCTTCTTCATCTTTGGCTACAAAGAATATAATCAATCTGATTTCGGTATTGACCATCTGGTGATGTCCATATGTAGAATCTTCTCTTGCATTGTTGGAAGAGGGTGTTTGTTTTGACCAGTGTGTTCTCTTGGCAAAACTCTGTAGGCCTTTTCCCTGCTTCATTTTGTACTCCAAGGCCAAATTTGTCTGTTACTCCAGGTATCTCTTGACTTCCTACTTTTCCATCCCAGTCCCCTATAATGAAAAAGACATCTTTTGAGGGTGCTAGTTCTAGAAGGTTCTAGAAGGTCTTCACAGAACCATTCAACTTCAGCTTCTTTAGCATATTGGTCAGGGCATAGACTTGGATTACTGTGATATACAATGGTTTGCCTTGGAAACAAACAGCGATCTTTCTGTCATTTTGGAGATTGTATCCAAGAACTGCATTTTGGACTCTTTTGTTGACTATGAGGACTTCTTCATTTTTTTTAAGGGATTCTTGCCTATGGTATTAGATATAATGGTCATCTGAGTTAAATTTGCCCATTCCAGTCCATTTTAGTTCACTGATTCATAAAATGTCAATGTTCACTCTTGCCATCTCCTGTTTGACCACTTCCAATTTACTTTGATTCATGGACCTAACATTCCAGGTTCCTATGCAATATTGTTCTTTACAGCATCGGACTTTACTTCCATCACCAGTCACATCCACAACTGGGCATTGTTTTTGGTTTGGCTCTGTCTCTTTATTCTTTCTGGAGTTATTTCTCCACTGATCTCCAGTAGCATATTGGGCACCTACCGACCTGGGGAGTTCCTCTTTCAGTGTCAAATCTTTTTGCCTTTTCATACTGTTCATGGGGTTCTCAAGGCAAGAATACTGAAGTGGTTTGCCATTCCCTTCTCCAATAGACCACATTTTGTCAGAAATCTCCACCACGACCCATCCATCTTGACCCATCCTGGCCCTACATGGCATGGCTCATAGTTTCATTGAGTTAGACAAGGCTGTGGTCCATGTAATCAGTTTGATTAGTTTTCTGGGATTGTGGTTTTCATTCTGTCTGCCCTCTGATGGATAAGGATAAGAGGCTTGTGGAAGCTTCCTGATGGGAGAGACTGACTGTGGGAGAAACTGGGTCTTGTTCTGATGGACAGGGCCATGCTCAGTAAATCTTTAATCCAATTTTCTGTTGAAGGGTGGGACTGTGTTCCCTCGCTGTTGTTTGACCTGAGACCAAACAAGGGTGATATCGTATATAAATATAGTTAGTTATTTAATTAGCTAGTAAGTTTTGGCTGTGCCAGGTCTTTGCTGGTGCTTGGGCTTTCCTCTAGTTGCAGCAAGCAGGGACTACTCTCTAGCAGTCGTAAGAAGTTGTGCAGGGCACAGGCTGCTCATTGTGGCTCTAGAGCACTGCAGGCTTCAGAAGTTGTGGCACCTAAGTGCAGTAGTTGTGGCTCTAGGACTCTAGAACAAAGGCTCAATTGTTGTGGCGTACGGGCTTAGTTGCTCCATGGCATGTGGAATCTTCCTGGATCAGGGATCAAACTCAGGTCTTCTGCACTGGCAGGCAGATTCTTTACCACTGAGCCACCAAGGAAGCCCTGATATATCTGCTTTTGAATAGGCTGTCTTTGGTTTGTCATAGCTTTCCTTCCAAGGAGCAAGTGTCTTTTAATTTCAAGGCTGCAGTCACCATATGCAATGATTTGGGGGCCCAAGAAAATAAAGTCTAGCACTGCTTCCTCTTTCCCCCTTCTGTTTGCCATGAAATGATGGGACCAGATGACATGACCTTAGCTGGGGTTTTTTTTTAATTGAGTTTCAAGCCAACTTTTTCACTCTCCTCTTACACCTTCATCAAGAAGTTCTTTAGTTCCTCTTCATTTTCTGCCATTAAAGCAGTATCATCTGCATTTCTGAGGTTGTTGATATTTCTCCAGGTAATCTTGATTCCTGGAGAATCAACTGGAAAAGGTCAGTTTTCATTCCAATCCCAAAGAAAGGCAATGCCAAAGAATGCTCAAACTACCACACAATCACACTCATCTCACACGCTAGTAAAGTAATGCTCAAAATCCTCCAAGCCAGGTTTCAGCAACACGTGAACCATGAACTTCCAGATGTTCAAGTTGGTTTTAGAAAAGGCAGAGGAACCAGAGATCAAATTGACAACATCTGCTGGATCATCGAAAAAGCAAGAGAATACCAGGAAAACATCTATTTCTGCTTTATTGACCATGCCAAAGCCTTTGACTATGTGGATCACAACAAACTGTGGAAAATTCTGAAAGAGATGGGAATACCAGACCACCTGACCTGCCTCTTGAGACACCTATATGCAGGTCAGGAAGCAACAGTTACAACTGGACATGGAACAACAGACTGGTTCTCAATAAGAAAAGGAGTATGTCAAGGCTGTATATTGTCACCCTGCTTATTTAACTTCTATGCAGAATACATCATGAGAAATGCTGGGCTAGAAGAAACACAAGCTGGAAGCAAGATTGCTAGGAGAAATGTAAAAAAACTCAGATATGCAGATGACAACACCCTTATGGCAGAAAGTGAAGAGGAACTCAAAAGCCTCTTGATGAAAGTGAAAGAGGAGAGTGAAAAAGTTGGCTTAAAGCTCGACATTCAGAAAACGAAGACCATGGGATCTGGTCCCATCACTTCATGGAGACAGATGGGGAAACAGTGGAAACAGTGTCAGACTTTATTTTGGGGGGCTCCAAAATCACTGCAGATGATGACTGCAGTCATGAAATTAAAAGATGCTTACTCCTTGGAAGAAAAGTTATGACCAACCTAGATAGTATATTCAAAAGCAGAGACATTACTTTGCCAACAAAGGTCCGTCTAGTCAGGCTATGGTTTTTCCAGTAGTCATGTATGGATGTGAGAGTGGGACTGTAAAGAAAGCTGAGCACCGAAGAATTGATGCTTTTGAACTGTGGTGTTGGAGAAGACTCTTGAGAGTCCCCTGGACTGCAAGGAAATCCAACAAGTCCATTCTAAAGGAGATCAGTCCTGGGTGTTCTTTGGAAGGACTGATGCTAAAGCTGAAACTCCATTACTTTGGCCACCTCATGCAAAGAGTTGACTCACTGGAAAAGACTCTGATGCTGGGAGGGATTGGGGGCAGGAGGAGAAGGGGACGACAGAGGATGAGATGGCTGGATGGCATCACTGACTCGATGGACATGAGTCTGAGTGAATTCCGAGAGTTGGTGATGGACAGGGAGGCCTGGTGTGCTGCAGTTCATGGGGTTGCAAAGAGTCAGACACAACTGAGTGACTGAACTGAACTGAAATGAATCTTGATTCCAGGTTGTGATTCATCCACCTCAGCATTTCACATGATATACTCTGCCTTTAAGTTAAATAAGCAGGGTGACAATATACAGCCTTGATGTGCTCCTTTACCAATTTTGAATCAGTCTGCTGTTCCATGTCCTGTTTCTTCCTGACTCACATACCGGCTTCTCAGGAGACAGGTAAAGTGGTCTAGTACTCCCATCTCTTTAAGAATTTTCCACAGTTTGTTGTGATCCACAAGAAATGAAGATCATGACATCTGGTCCCATCACTTCATGGCAAATAGCTGGGGAAACAATGGAAACATTGACAGACTATTTTCTTGGGCTCCAGAATCACTGCAGATGGTGACTGAAGCCATGAAATTAAAGGACAGTTGCTCCTTGGAAGAAAAGTTATGAGACATCTTGAGAGCATATTAAACAGCAGAGATATTACTTTGCCAGCAAATGTCTGGTTTATAGTCAAAGCTATGGTTTTTCCAGTAGTCATGTATGGATGTGAAAGTTGGACCATAAAGAAGGTTGAGCACTGAAGAATTGATGCTTTTGAACTGTGGTGTTGAAGAAGACGCTTGAGAGTCCCTTAGATTGCAAGGGGATCAAACCACTCAATCCTAAAACAAAATCAATCTTGAATATTCATTAGAAGGACTGATGCTGAAACTGAAGCTCCAATACTTTGGCCACCTGATGCAAAGAGCTGACTCAGAAAAGACCCTGATGCTGGGAAAGATTGACAGCAGGAGGAGAAGGGGACAACAGAGGAAGAGACGGTTGGATGGCATC
The DNA here is from genome assembly GCF_001704415.2 of Capra hircus. Classification (NCBI taxonomy): domain Eukaryota; kingdom Metazoa; phylum Chordata; class Mammalia; order Artiodactyla; family Bovidae; genus Capra; species Capra hircus. The sequence continues at coordinate 110,671,408 of NC_030810.1, read as the reverse complement.
ACTGACTCAATGGACATGAGTTTGAGCAAGATCTGGGAGATGGTGAAGGACAGGGAAGGCTGGTGTGCTGCAGTTCATGGGGTCACAAAGAGCTAGATACAACTAAGTGACTTAACAATACAGTCAAAGGCTTTAGCTAATCAGCGAAGCAGAAGTAGATGTTTTTCTGGTACTCCCTTGCTTTCTCCATGATTCAGTGAATGTTAGCACTCTGATCTCTGGTTCCTCTGCCTCTTTGAAATCCAGCTTGTAATCTGGAAATTCTTGGTTCACATACTACTTAAGTCTAGCTTAAAGGATTTTTGAGCGTTACCTTGGTAGCATGTGAAATGAGCACAGTTGTACAGTAATTTGAACATTCTTTGGCATGGTTCCTCCATGTAGCTCAGACAGTAAAGAATCTGCCTGCAATGTGGGAGATCTGGGTTAGATCCCTGCGTCGGGAAGATCCCCTGGAGAAGGGATTCCCACTCCAGTATTCTTGCCTGGAGAATTCCATGGACAGAGGAGCCTGGCGGGCTACAGTCCATGGGATCACAGAGAGTCGGACACAACTGAGAGACTAACACTTCCTTCCTTACTTGCTTCTTTGGGATTGGAATGAAAACTGACCCTTTCTAGTCTGAGAAGGCACTGGTGACCCACTCCAATACTCTCACCTGGAAAATCCCATGGATGGAGGAGTCTAGTAGACTGCAGTCCATGGAGTCGCTAAGAGTCCAACACAACTGAGCGACTTCCCTTCCCCTTTTCCCTTTCATGCATTGGAGAAGGAAATGGCAACCCACTCCAGTGTTCTTGCCCGGAGAATCCCAGGGACGGGGGAGCCTGGTGGGCTGCCGTCTATGGGGTCGCACAGAGTCAGACACGACCGAAGCAACAGCAGAGGCAGCAGCGGCAGTCCTGTAGCCACTGCTGAGTTTTCCAAATTTGCTCACACACTGAGTGCAGCACTTCAACTGTTAGGATTTTTAAATAACTCAGCTGGAATTCTGTCACCTCTACTAGCTTTGTTAATAGTAATGCTTCCTAAGGCCCACGTGACTTCACACTCCATAATGTCCGGCTCTCGGTGAATGACCACACCATCATGGTTATCCAGGTCATTAAGACCTTTTTAGTGTAGTTCTTCTGTGTATTCTTGCTACCTCTTCTTAATCTCTCCTGCTTCTGCTTAGGTCCTTACCATTTATATCCTTTATTGTGTCCTTCCTTACATGAAAATTTCCCTGATATCCCCAATTTTCTTGTCTTCTCTTTCCCGTCCTATTGCTTTCCTCTATTTCTTTGCATTGGCCATTGAAGAAGGTTTTCTTATCTCTCCTTACTATTCTCTGGAACTCTACATTCAGTTGGATATATCTTTCCCTTTGTCCCTTGCCTTTTGCTTCTTTTCTCAGCTCTTTGTAAAGCCTCCTCAGACAACCACTTTGCCTTCTTGAGAGGCAAATTTCTCACTGCACGCACTGCACTCGGTGTGTGAGCAAATTTCTTTTTCTTTGAGATGGTTTTGGTCACTGCCTCCTGTACAGTGTTTTAAAACTCTGTCCATAGTTCTTCAGGCATTCTGTCTACCAGATCAAATCCCTTGACCATCTGGTGATGTCCGTATGTAGAGTCTCTTGGGTTGCTGGATGAGGGTGAGTGCTATGACCAGGTGCTCTCTTGACAGAACTCTGTAGCCTTTGCCCTGTTTCACTTTGTACTCCGGAGTCAAACTTGCCTGTTACTCTGTGTTTCCCTTGACTTTCTACTTTTGCATTCCAATCCCCTATAATGAAAGGACGTCATTTTTTGGTGTTAGTTTTAGAAAGTCCTGTAGGTCTTCTTTGAACCAGTCAACGTCAGCTTCTTCAGCATCAGTGGTTGGACATACACTTGGATTACTGTGATATTGAATGGTCTGCCTTGGAACAAAACAGATCATTCTGTTGTTTTTTTAGACTTTACCCAAGTACTGCATTTTGGACCCTTCTCCTGACTATATGGGCCACTCCATTTCTTCTATGGGATTCTTGCCCACAATAGTAGATATAATGGTCATCTGAACTAAATTATCCCACTCCTGTCCATTTTAGTTCACGGATTCTTAAGATGTTGATGTTCCTCTTGCCATCTCCTATTTGACATCAAATTTACCTTGATTCATGGACCTAACATTCCAGGTTCCTATGCAATATCGTTTTTTACAGCATTGGAGTTTACTTTCACCACCAGATACATCTACAACTGAGCAATGTTTCCATTTTGCCCCAGCCACTTCATTCTTCCTGGATTTATTAATAATTGCCCTCCGCTCTTCCCCAGTAGCATGTTGCCTACCTTCTGACCTGGGGTTGGGGGGAGGGGCTCATCTTCCAGGGTCATATCTTTTTGCCTTTTCATATTGTTCATCAGGTTCTATCAGCAAGAATAATGGAGTGGTTTTCTGTTTCCCTGTCTAGTGGACCACGTTTTGTCAGAACTCTTCACTATGACTCGTCCAGCTTGGGTGGCATGGCTCATAGCTTTGTTGAGTCATGCAAGCCCCTTCACAACAACAAGGCTGTGACCCATGAAGAAGGCTGTGATTTGTGTGTGAGTGCTTGGTTATGTCTGACTCTTTGTGACCCCACGGACGGTAGCCAGCCAGGCTCCTCTGTCATGGAATTTTCCATGCAAGAATGTGGAGTGGGCTGCCATTTCCGCCTCCAGGGAATCTTCCCAACCCAGGGATTGAACCAGCAACTCCTGCATCTCCCACACTGACAGGTAGAATCATTACCACTGAGCCACCTGAGAAGCCCAAAGGGGACTACACCATAGCAATTAATATAAGCATTGAAGTACTAATACACTAAGGAAGCTTATCTGGGCCTCTCCACACTTGGTAAAACTCTTGAATTTCCTCTGTTCTATTGATCATATTGGCAAAAATTTATGGTCAGATACTTTATATTGTAAAGTGTTCCTTTAATTTCTATGGCCTCTAGTGATAAAGTCTAATCAGCTTGGCTCTTTGTAGGTCATTATAAATGTCTCTCTGGGTCATTTATGTGGTCCATTGAATTCGTTTGCATAAACTCTACATATAAGACTATACCACAACATGTCATTTAAGAGACCCAAAAATGACAGACCATGTAGATGGTGCAGTTCTATAATATAAAAAATAATGAGTTTACCAAGCTATTTAATTTAAAAAAAATTTAACTTTTATTTTTAGATTTTATTTATTTTCTTTTTGCCTGTGCTGGATCTTCGTTGCTGTGTGCTGGCTTTCTCTCTTTGCGACCAGTGGGGGTTACTCTCTAGTTGTGAGGCAAGAGCTTCTTGATGGGGTGACTTCTCTTCCTGCGAAGTACAAGCTCTGGAATACAAGGGCTTCAGTAGTTGCCACGTGTAGGCTCAGTAGCTGTGGTGAGGGCTTAGTTGCCAGACAGCATGTGGGATCTTCCCGGGCCCATGATCAAATCCGTGTCTCCTACACCAGCAGGCAGATCCTGCCTGCCGCTGGGCCACCTGGGAAGCCCCGACCTTTCTTTCTTCATGAAATTTAGATCTCAACAAATCTCCTGGACTATCTTAGTGTCAAGACACTATCTTAGTGTCAAGTAAGGCATATTTGGGCCCCTGAAGCTGTCAAAGAAACACAAAGCGTCTTTTAGGGTCTTGTTCTACAGAACAACAGCAGCAACACCTGGCACTGTGGACTGAATTGTGTTCTCCCCAAAATTGATATATGTTGATACTCTGACTCCTAATGTGATGGTTTTGTAGTTGGGGCCTCTTAGAGTTAACTGGGTTCAGATGAGGTCTTGAGGGTAGAAGCCCCATCGTGAGATTATTCTCTGTATAAGAACAGGAAGAGTCCAGACCTCACTACCACAGACCTATCTACCAAAGACCTCACCAGAATCTGACCACACGAGTACCTTGCTCACAGACTTTCAGCCTTAAGAACTGTGAGAAAATAAATTTCTGTTGTTTAAGCCATCCAGTCTAAGGTAATTCTGTGACAAACTGAGCTGACACTTGGGAGCTTGTTAGAACTGCTGAATTTTAGACTCTTTCTCAGACTGATTGAATCAGAATCTGCATTTTTATTAAAACCTCAAGTGATTTTCATCCTTGCTACATGGCACAATTAAAGTTTGAGCAGCTCTATTTTCAGGACCTCCCTCAAGATAAAATAAAAATCATCTTAACATTTCAACTCCAGGAAGTAGGTTCTGGGGTGTCAAATTCTTCAATATTATCCCAACCAGAAGTACCAAACCACAGACAGGTCTTTGCAAATGAAATCTCCAGGATCAGTTTTTCTTGCTTCTTTTTAAACTGGATTTCATCTTTGGGGTCAGAAGTAAAGTGTTAAGATGTAGGCAAACAGGCGGAAGACAAGTAGGTTTTCCACAACTGTTTTTTCAGCTTTATTGAAGTATAACTGACAAATAAAATGTTATATATTTAAAGTGGACAATGTGGCAATTTGACACATCTACTTTGTGAAATGATTATCACAATCGGGTTCACACCAATATGTGACATAGTTACCTTTCTTTTTTAAATGTGTGTGATGATAAAGCTTAAGATCTACTCTCTTCACAAGTTTCAAGTACACAACACACAGTCACCATGCCGTACATTAGACTCCCAGAGCTTCTCTGTCTCATAACAGAGACAACATATCTTCCAACAACAACTCTTTACTGCAGTAAAAACTATTCTAGTCAACTCGCCCTAAAGTCACACATTCTTATGAAAATAAGAACAAGCATTAACAGGAACTTGAAAGGAATCAAAACTGTAACTAAGTTAAACCGCTGTGGACTCATGCAAATGTTCAACTGTCACCCTGCTAATGGGTCACCAGACCCTCCTCTTCCGTTAGCTTTATCAGATTTCCAGACTTCATGGAAACACCTGAGGAATCCAGGCGAAATAGTACAGACTTTCTTCTGAATCACAAGTGCCTATATTATTTCTTTCATTGCTAGGTCTGTGTCTAGAACTAAGATGAGGCTTGGTTTTGCTTTGTTTTTAATAGCCTTTATTTTTCCTCTTAGTTTTATTGAGATATAATTTACACAGAGCACTGTATAAGTTTAAGGTATACACCATAATGAGCTGGATAACATGTATTGAGACATGATTACCACAATAAGTTTAGACATCCTTCATCTCATGTAGATAAAAGACCAGAAAGAGAAAACCCCTTTTTTTTCCTTGTGATGAGAACTTTTAGGATCTACTCTCTAAGCAACTTTCAAGAATACCGCCCAGCAATACGAACCATTGTCACCATGTATTAATGTATTAATACAGTCCCAGCACTTATTTATCTTTTAACAGAAGTTCATACCTTTTGGCCAGACTTTATTTTTCAGAGCAGTTTTAGGTTCATGGCAAGATTGAGCAGAAAGTGCATAAAGCTCTCATATGTACCCTACTCCCATGTTATGTATTGCCTCCCCCATCAGAGTGGTTCATTTGTTACAACTGATGAACCTACACTGACCTCCCAAAGTCAATAGGTTACACTAGGGGGTGTTTTGTTTTAACCATAGCTTTATTTTTTATTTGACTATTCTGGGTCTTCGTTGCTGCGTGCGGGGTTTGTCTAGTTGTGGCGATCGGGGACTACTCTCCAGTTGCAGTGCAAGGAAGGCCTTCTGACTGCAGTGACTTCTCTTGTTGCAGAGCATGGGCTCGAGGGCACTCGATTCATATGGAAAACCACCTCTGAGCAGCTATGGCAAGGAGAAGTCCCAGGCAAGATCCTGACTACCCACCAAGGTGAGCTCTAACTTCAGTGATAGATGCAGTACTTCCATTAAAAAAAAGAATGTGTCTTTTCAGCTATGTTATGAATACTCTTTGTTATATGACCAATAAGTGGGATTATCTGAAAGCACCTTTGCTTTCAGAAAACCCCAAGAGAAAATACAATTCCATAGATTAAATGTTGCAATCTGGCCTTAAATCTGTTAATTCCTAGGGCTGGCATTAGAGAAAGAGGTTCATGAGGTTAAGTAGACTCCTCCAGGGTCCACAAAGATAGATTCAGCGAAGCCAGGAACATATGCACTCTTACCAACTTTTAGTCCCAGGCTGGGAATGTCATAGTGAAAACAAGAATAATTTCAGAGGCATGGTAAGGTAGAAACTTGGTCACAATAAGTCAAAAACTGGCTTTGAGATGAAAACAGTACGTGAAATTAAAAGCCTAGTTACAGAAGGGACAGAGCCATGAGAACGGGGGGATATAGTTTCAAGGGAAGTTTTAAAAAAATTTTTTTACATTTATTTTTGCTGTTTTGGCTGTGCTGGGTCTTTGTTGCTGCCCACGGGCTCTAGAGCACATGGGTTTCAGTAGGTGTGGCACAAAGGCTTAGTTGCATGTGGAATCTTTCCAGACCAGAGATCGAATCATGTCCCCTACATTGGCAGGATTCTTGACCACTGAACCACCAGTGAAGTCCAGAAATTTTTTTTAACTCATTCTCACATGAGACCTGACTGAAATTTCAAAGGGAGAAGTAAATATATGATCCTTTTGACATGTCCCTATTCCCTGGTGGCTCAGTGGTAAAGAATCTGCCTGCAACGTGGGAGATGCCGGAGATGGGGGTTCGATCCCCGGGTCGGGAAGATCCCCTGGAGGAGGAAATGGCAACCCACTCCAGTATTCTTGCCTGGAAAATTCCATGGACACAAGAGCCAGGTGAGCTGCATGAGTCAGAAGAGTCCATGGGGTGGCACAACAGTCAGACACAACTGAGCGAGCACACAGCACCCACGCTGTATCATTAGTTCTTCATAATTCATTACTCATTCAATACACTTTTTAATTGAACACCGACTGTACGTAAAGAACTGACACAGCTGCTAGGAATATGAACGAAGTAGAGAAAATCCCTCCCCTCAAGAAAGTGTTACTGGTGTTGGTTCTTAAACAAACTACTTACATTTCTTAAAGGTAGGCTCTCTGAGCTCCTTGGAAACCTGCTAGGGGTAACCTGTGCTCTGCTTGTGAACAGGCCACACAGTCTTGCGTTAGGTTATCTGGCTTGTCACCTTCCTGTAGCTCAGATCTTCCTCCAGGACAAGGACAAGACTCTGGTCTTTGCATTCTCAGAGCATGGCAAAGGATGGGGCAGGGGAGAAGAGGACAAAATCTAGTAGTAAATGGGTTAACTTCACACAGGGATGTTTACATTTGTTGGTTTATTTTTAACCTTAGAAAGAATTTTCTGTGCTAAGCATTTTGGCCAAAGTCACAGAGAAGCTTGGGTCTGGGTAGAGCTGAGAGAAAGCCCCTCATCTCTCAACAATAATTCCAGGGCTTGATTACAAGTACAGTGTCAACTGAACATTCCCATTTTTTAAATAAATGACTCCTGCTGGAATATTCTTTTGTACAGTATCTGAAAGATTAGAGAGATACTGGTAGAAATAAGGCAATCCTTAGAAACATGAGATACACTTCAGAAATGTGTCTTAGTAGCATGTGAGAGGTTGTCACTATTGAATGAAATCATCAACTGTTCTCTGAAATTCCCATGAATCTACCCAGAAAGGAATCTTTCCCTCCTCCTTATCTTGACAACCACCCCAGAGAACAGCTAAGTGGTCACGTTCCCAAGTGTTTCTCTTCTCAGAATCAGAGTTCAGAATAAGCAGCTTTCTTTTTCATTCACCCTGAGAAGGGTGGAGCAGTGACAAGCTCACACTGCCCCCTCCTGGCCCTCCCACTCCCTAGCAAGGAGCATACCTTCACTCCTTCCTCACCTTCTCAGGCTCTTTCCACTCCTGTTTAAAAAATAAAAAAAGAGAGAAGAGGAAAAAAAAACAACAGAATGCCCCCACAAAAGTCAAATGCCTTTATTTTATATAAAAAAAAATTTGTACAGTTTTAATTCCTATGTTTAAGAAAAAAAAAAAACCCTAAAATTGCCATAATGTTTAGATCCACTGCAAACTGTAAAAACAAGCTTTTTATATATTAAAAAAAAAAAGAATTTACATTTTACAACTTTCTACATGCATGCACAAGGTCTCAGCTCTGTAACCCAAAAAAAGGGGGGGAAAAAAATCTAGATCCAACAGTGGAAAATTCTACATTTACAATCTCACTTGGAAGGAACTCAAAAAGCCCCCTTCCTTGCACACACAAAAGAACAAATCACAACAATCACACACCAGGACCAACTCCATCAGCAGATGCTGCCCCGTGGGGAAGGCAGAGGAAAGAGAAGACAGACTGACAGACACCACAGAGGGGCAAAGGGAGCTCATCCAGGCCCAGGAGAGGAGAGAAGCTTCGACTCTGGGAAACAGCTGTTTCAGATGAGAAGGGATCCCAATGTCTCATCACAGGTATTGCAATAGGGATGGCAACAGGACTGAAGTGGGGAGGGGAAGTGAAAAGGAAAGGGCTGAGATGAGGGGGGTGCGGTGGGAAGGGAAAAGGAGAGGCGAGAGGGAAATAAACAGGAACAGAAATAGCACGAAGAGGAGTGTCAGAGACAGGGACCAATGGGGACAGCGGCAGAGTGGCGAGGTAGGTGCAGGACTGAGGCACAGCATCCTGGTGTGGAGGGGAGGACCACCGGCCTTCCCAGGTGGTGGAAAGGAAGGCCTGGGAGGCGTGGCGGGGATGACCTAAGACGCCATGGGGCCGCAGGAAAGAGCACTGGAGAGATGCAGCCACAGCGTCCGCGATGACAGTATGTGGGGTGGGGGTGGCAATGGGTGGGCACACCCCCACGAGGGAAGGATGAGAAAATCCAGCCTGTGATGGGACAGACAAGAGTAGGGGACACTGGTCAGAGGGACCGAGGCAGCTACAAACCCTACCTCAGTTCACAGTATGGAGACAACTTCCTATACAGGAGAAGCAAAAGACAAACACAGCCATACACGTGACAGTTCATCCTGACATTTTAAAAAATAACAATAACAGTAATCAAAGAAGACAAAGATACCACAGTTCTGACGCCAAGGACCAAAACACTACCAGTCTTCAGTCACAGCCCTTAGTGCTTAGAGAGAGTGTTGGGGGGGGGGGGGGGGCGGGAGTGGGGAATGTCTTTTTGTTTTAGTTAAAAGGAATGAAAAAATCACAGTGATTAAAAAACATGGCAGGTTCTTAAAATAAACACTCCCCCACCCCCTCATCTAGGGCAGCAACTATGATCACAAATACTTTCCCTCTCCCCACCCAACTCTTCCCCAAACCACACCACATCCCACTCCTGCCCACAACGGCAGTGACCCCAGTCACCATCCAGGCCCCGTTTTCCAGGATAGTGAGGTATTTAGAAATGTGACCCAGAAGGGATTCCTCTGAAACCACGTCTTTGAAGAGAAGAAAAAAAAATACCTTCCCAGGACCTCCAGGACAGGATGGGTATCACTCGGGCTTACCCTCAAACTCACAGCCCCAGCCCAAGGCTGCCTTCCAGGCCCTGCCCAAGTCAGCCGTGTAACCCACCCATGTGCAGACAAGATAAGCTCTGGCTGAAGAGCCCTTCTCGAGGAAGTAGTGTGTGGACAGATGTGCTTTTCCAGAAAGGACGGCAGGACAAACAATCCCCAGGCTCCATCGTGCCCAGGGTTGCCAATACAGAGAGGAAGCCTCCCCGGTAAGAGATCAATGGGGGTCTTATCCCAGGGTGCCCTCTGCAAGGCAAGAACAAATGAGTTTTCCAGGGGAGAGATGGGCCTACAAAGGGGCATTGTGAGTTACTCTGAGGACGGGCTCAAGGGACTGCTCCAGCCGGGCCACGAGGACACTCCCCGACCTGGGCGCTGGCTGGAGGTATGTGAGTACTCCTTAGTTCTATCCCCCTTGGCTAAAACTACATCATTTAGGGATGTCTGATTTCAAGGCTCAGATTTACAGTGAAATTAAGTATTACAAGGCCAGCAACTTTTGCTCAAAATGAGAGTGAACCTCTCAAGAATTCAAATTGGGTGCAAAGACTACGGCAGCTAAATGGGGTGAGGGGCTAAGTACCCAACAAAGGCAGCAATCTTGGTCCCTCATCCCATTACAGAGGGAGACCAGAGCCCAGAAAACCAGGCAGAGAGGGAATGGGGAGGGGAGGACCCTGGCCAGCCAAGGAGAAGAGACCCCTGAGGCAAAGAAGTGGACTTAAGGCAGGGGATGAGGAGGAGCTGCTGGCTACCCCCCCAAAAAGAGATGAGGCAACAGGTCTCTGGAGCTGAGAGAAGAGACAGCGAAATGGGGGGCGGCCGGTGAAGAAAAGAAAAACGTTTGTCTGAGACCACTGGGGTGGGTCAGGGTCCAGCCAAGCCACTAAATCTGTACAGAAGTCTACGTGGCACCCTTCGCCAGGAAGGGGGAGACCCACCCCAGCACGGTGGGAGCAAAGGTGTGGGCAGCTCAGAGGGTAGTGCTCAGCGATGTTCACGGGGCTCTCTCCCGACCTTCCCCAAGGGGCTGCCTGGGAAAGGCCCCGTGGAAGAAAGGTACTGGCCCGCAGGGCCCAGGAACTTCCCCTGCTCTGAATACGTGGATGGGGAAGAGGTTCAAAGAGCGGGAAGCAAACAACCCTGGTGGGGAGGCTCCAACTCGGGCTGTGTGGGAGGACACGGGGGTCCCTGCTTAAGAATTCCGGGTTTGCTCAGGTGGGGTGAGCGAACGGGGGAGCAGGTCCATCTGCCACCAGGAGGCTGCGGGCAGCGCTGCCCAGGGGGTTTGGCACTGTGGCTCTCTGGAGTCAGATCTGTGCCCCCGCAGCCCAGAGAAATCCTTTGGGGAACCACTGGAGAGAACTGCTATAAGAACCTGGGTTCGAGTGGGGCTCTGCCGGGCCCTTCCAGAAGAGACTGTTGGTGGGGAAAGGAGAGGGTGAGAGGCACTGATTCCTGCAGGGCCCAGAGCGACACAAAAGTGAGGGGGTGGGAGGAGGGAGGGGGACTTCCCAGGCACTGTTGACAGCAGGATGGTCTCTCCAGGTTTGCATGGGGGTAGTAAGGATGGGGGAGGAGACGGGAGGGGGAGGGGGGTAATTCAAGTAAAAAAAAAACTAGAGCAAGAGGAAGAAGGGCTGCGGGGATGTGGCAGGGCCTGGGAGGCACGCCCCCACCGCCACCGCAGGAGCCCCCCACACCTCCCAGTCCCCCTGCTCTTGCAGTCACACTGAGGTCTCGGACTGCAGCCTCATGACAAACTTGTGCGACTTGGGGTCCACAAATTCCTCGGAGAGTTTGAAGAATGGGACCTTCTTGGTGCTGACCACCAGGCTGAAGTCCTGGCGTTTCAAGAGGAAAACAATGCCATCCTTGAGCCCATTGGTTACCGGCTCCTCGCTCACAAGTGTCCACTGTTTGGCCAACCAGCGTTCCTTGTGATACTGGATGGTTGGTCCAGCTGCCAGGTACCGCTCCAGGAAGGCCTGAGGAAGCGAGAGGGAACATCTCAGGAAATTTTCCCTCCCACCTACCCACCTCCCCTTTACCCCTCTGGGGGTAGAGCTTCCAAAGACCAACAAGACGTCCCAAGCTCACTCTATGCATACGATCTCAGAGTGTTAGAGCAGGAAAGGGCCTGAGATCATCTGCCTGGGACCCTGGTTTATCAGTGCAGGAGCGGGATCCCACAGAGGTGGTGTGGCTCAGCAGGGTCAGGTCTGGGACTGGCTCTCCTGACCCCCACATCCCCTGCTCTTCCCAGGTACCTGCTATGACCCAGGAAAGCCCTCCCTTGTACTCCTTTCTCTCCCTTCTGCTCGAGTGGGTAGCACTCAGCAGAGCTGCACCAGCAGAAAGCTAGAGGCATCACAGTTGAAGTGCAACATCTGTAGTGACCTGTTCCCCAAAGATGGCTCAGGGGAGGCAATTCTAGGAAGCTGGCCACAGAACTGAACGGCGGAACTGGCTCAAAGAGAGCATGGAGCAAACCACGTCTGGTGGGATTTGGATCTGAAAATTCTGGAACCTCTACAGAGAGGAGAAATAGGTCTCAGTTATTTCCCAAATGGTCCCTGAATTCCCTCTTCTCAGCACCTAAGAATGCTACCCCATTCAGAGATGGAGCAGATGGAGTAGGGATGGGAGACTATAGGGAGGTAGGGACAGGAGAGGGATGGAGGATAGGGAAGGAAGTGAAAGAATCAGGGAGAGGAAGCAGAAGGGAAGGGGCCAGAGTCGGGGAGAGAGAGAGGATGCTAGGGCAGGGGACCGACCTTGGGCGTCATGTCATGCGTGATGCAGAACTCAAGGTGCTGCAGGATGCTCTCCATGGTGTGGTAAGGCTGCTGCTTGGTCGTGCGAAGGTACTTTTGCATGGCACGGGCCATGGATGCAAAGATGGCCTGGGCTGCCTCCCGGGGGTCCATCACCTCCCTGGGGTTCTTCTGCTCCTCTTCCTGCAGCCGCTTAATGTGGGTGAAGGCCTCCTCCACTGCCACCACAAGCCTGGGGGAGACAAGGGGTGTGGACCAGGCTCCCACCTCTCATCTTCCCCCTGACTTCAGCCCTCCAGCAGCCTGAGAGAGGTCAGGCCTTTGTGCTCTGCCTGAAGCTATAGGCTCTCACCTGGACTCAAGAACCAGGCTTTGGAGGCTGTGTTTGTGCATATGAGAATGCATGTGTATGGGTGGGAGGCAGAGGGTCGTCACCCCTCTAGAAGTAGGAAACAGCTATAGAGCTCAGTGAGCCCAGCCCGGGACCCATAGAGGACAATCCAGTGTCAAAGAGAGAGACAACTATGGATCGAACCCTAGAAAAAGCCTTCTAAATGAGCCCCCCTGAACTGCACTTCAGTGAGTGAAACATTATTAGATATAACTACATCAAAATCACACATGTCTATTCAACTGTGATAGCATGAGCAACATTAACTAACAACTGGGGTGGGCAAAGGTAAGGCAAAAAAATGTGCTACAAATCAAGAAGGAAAAGGTAAGAACACAATAGAAAATGGGCAAAGAAGTGAACAAATAATTCATAAGAGACCTGAAAAGCCGGAAAAAGATGATGCTGTTACTAGACAGTACTAAGAAAATTAAATGTTAATAGAATACTATTTATTCATCAAAATGGAAAAAAATTAGGCAAATGTGTGTGTATGTGTGTTAGTCACTTAGTCGTGTCTGACTCTTTGTGACCCCGTGGACTGTAGCCCGCCAGGCTCCTCCGTAGGCAAATGACTATCATCCAAATACTGGTGAGGATGTTGAAAGTATTCTCCGAGTGCTAGACAGCAATAAGATGCAACAAACCAGATATACAGACAGAGTGAGTCTCAAAAATATGTTTGTAAGATGGAAGCCGGGAAAAGAAGCCCATTTACATTAAAAATATAGAGACATGCAAACAAACACCAGTACTGGGGAAACCCAGGAACCTGGGGCTTCAAGTAGCTTAGGATAGGGTTCTGGGCCAAGTACACAGGCGGATCTGGGTAATTCTGCTGTATCTCTGTTTATTCTTTTGCCTCCCTGAAGAGCTCAATAAAGGTCCTTTAGAAAAGATCCCTTTGTCTTAGGTAAACCAAGGGGAAAAGCTTTCTCTTGGCTACAACCAAGGTAATGGGGAAGGAAAGGGTCCCCTATGGTAGCAGCAGCCCAGGAGATCCAGAGATCACGGTCAAGGCAGAAGGCAGAGGAGGCAGGGAACTTTTCCAGCTTCCTTCCCATGGCAAGCGGAGACTTGCTGCAATGTCACAGAAATGGGGCTGCTAATCTTCCATCTACTGCAGCCTCGTGTAAAAACAGGACCAGATGCTGGAGAAAAGGGAACCCTCTTGCACTACTGGTGGGAATGCAAAGTGATACAGCCACTGCAGAGAACTGTATGGAGATTCCTTTAAAAATTAGGAATAAAACTACCATATGATCCAACAATCCCACTACTGGGTGAATACTCTGAGAAAACCATAATTCAAAAAGACATATGCACCCCAATGTTCATAGTATATACTAGTAGATACAATAACTAGGACATGGAAGCCACCTATTTGTCCATCAACAGAGATAAAGATGGGGTATGTATGTACGTGTGTGTGTGTGTGTGTGTGTGTGTGTGTGTATACATATAATGGAATATTACTCGGCCATAAGAATGAATTTGAGTCAGTTCTAGTGAGGTGGATAAACCTAGCGCCTGTTATACAGAGTGAAGTAAGTCAGAAAGAGAAAAACAAATAAAGTATATTAATGTATATATATGGAATCTAGAAACCAGTATTGATGAGTCTATCTGCAGGGAAGGAATGACGATGCAGATATAGAGAATGAACTTATGGACACACTGGAGAGAGGAAAGAATGGGATGAACTGACATATACACACTGCCATGCATAAAACATAGCTGGCGAGAAAGTGCTCTATAACCCAGGAAAGCCAGCCTGGCGCTCCCTGACGACTTAGAGGGCGGGCTAGCAGGAGAGGAGGGAGGCGATACATGCACAATTATGGCTGATCTCTGCCACTCTATGCACCTTCTGGCAGAAATCAAAAATCACTTTATGGCAGAAAGTGAAGAGGAACTAAAGAGCCTCTCGATGAAGGTGAAAGAGAAGAGTGAAAAAGCTGGCTTAAAACTCAACATTCAAAAAAGTAAGATCATGGCATCCGGTCCCATCACTTCATGGGGAAACAATGAAAACAGTGACAGATTTTATTTTCTTGGGCTCCAAAATCATTGCAGATGGTAACTGCAGCCATGAAATTAAAGGACGCTTGCTCCTTGGAAGAAAAGCTACGACCAACTTCAGTTCAGTTCAGTTCAGTCACTCAGTCGTGTCTGACTCTTTGCAACCCCATGAACCACAGCATGCCAGGCCTCCCTGTCCATCACCAACTCCCAGAGTCCACCCAAACCCATGTCTGTATGACCAACTTAGACAGCATATTAAAAAGCAGAAACATTACCTTCGCCAACTAAGGTCCATATAAATCAAAGCTATGGTTTTTCCAGTAGTCATGTATGGATGTGAGAGTTGAGCTATAAAGCTGAGCACTGAAGAATTGATGCTTCTCAACTGTGGTGTCAGAGAAGACTCTTGAAAGTCCCTCAAGGAGATCACACCAGTCAATCGTAAAGGAAATCAGTCCTGAATATTCACTGGAAGGACTGATGCTGAAGCTGAAACTCCAGTACACCTGAAAATCCAATACTTTGGCCACCTGACTCATTGGAAAAGACCCTGATGCTGGGAAAGATTGAAGGCAGGAGGAGAAGCAGATGACAGAGGATGAGATGGTTGGACAGCATCACCGACTCAATGGACACGAGTTTGAGCAAGCTCTGGGAGTTGGTGATGGACAGGGAAGCCTGGTGTGCTGCAGTCCATGGGGTCGCAAAGAGTCGGACACGACTGACAGACTGAACTGATGGCTGATTTGCACTGTTGTACAGCAGACACCAACACAATTTATAAAGCAATTTTCCTCCAATTAAAAGAAAACTTTTTAAAAACTTAAAAAAAAAAATAAAAGGAACAGGGTCAGGGCTACCTTCCTCCTTCAAAGCCTGGAGATCATGTGTGAGGAAGGGCAGAGTCCCAAGACCCTCCGTTCCTTCCCTGTAGAAATACCAACAGATGAAGGGCCCTGGCAAGCAGTCGACACCAAGAAAGAATCTTCAGGCATGAACAGCATTCACATAACAATGTGAACAGGAAAAAAGGAAGCATGAGGACAGTGTTTAAGAATTTACCAAGATATGGGCACTAGAGCCTCATTTTTTGCAGGAAAAATGTACCATCTGCTGAGCATGCCTCCAAGATCTACTGGAAGGAGGACTGGTCTAGCCTCAGTCCCTGCCACTGCCAGGGAGGCTCATGGGCTTTAACGGCCCCTGCCCCACGGTGCAGGCAGAACTCAAAGGCCCCATCCACCCCCACCAGATCCCAGTCCCCTGGTTATCCAATAATCTTGGTATGTTTTGCAGAGGTAATGAAAGTGTCAAGTTGGCTGACTTTAAAATAAGGAGATTACCCTGCAGGTTATCTTCATCACGAGCCCTTTGAAGTGGAGTTCTCTCCAGCTGGTGGCAGAAGTCAGAGACCTGGTCTTGCCGGCCTCAAGGAAAACTGCCTATGGGTCCAGGTGACCAGGAATTGATTCTGCCAGGAACCAGTGAGCTTGGAAGGGGACCCGGGCTAAAACTAGATTTGTTCTCTCTTTCAGCTCACCTGTGCCTGACTCTCAGGACTGCAAGACAGTAAGTGTGAGCTGTTTCACAGCACCCAGTTCATGGTGACTTATTAAGGCAGCACCAGAAAACGAACGCACACATCCCATCCACATCACCATCGGTTACAGAAGCCAGGTGGCTCTCCTCTCCCCAGCCTCCCAGCAGCCCCGCAGCAGCCCCACTCCTCCCCAAGACCCACCTGGCCCTCCGCTTGCGCACCCTCCGCTCATGCTCGGCCTCCTCGTAGTAGTACTCATTGTGGCTGTTGTCCCGCCTGCGGGCCGCCGCTGCGATCACAGCTCGGGACTGACCCGTGGAGTTGTTGGTACTGTTTTCTGTGCAGAAGCAGGAGAGAGAGAGGTTGGTCCCTTCAGAGCGCCGCCTTGATTCCCACTCCAGGAAGTCTGGGGCCAGCCCCCCGACATGTCCAGAGGAAGCCGCGTCCACCCCCCAGGAACACCTCCCTTTCCCAGCCCTCCTGGCCACGACGTCTGGGCGAGGCCCACAGGAAGGCCTCAAGGAGGGCGCCAGAGGGCAGGAGTCCCGCACGGGCTCCTCCCCAGTGCGGGAGGGTCGGGCCTCCGAGAGCGAGGGCTGAAGGGCAGACTCAGCGGAGCCAGAGGAAGGGGACACACCGTAGCATAAAGGGAAAGAGAGCAGAATCAGCAGCTAAAACCAGCCACCTGGTGTGGAGGGAGAGGACAGAACGGGAGGGGCTGGGACACAGTCTGAGGAAGGAGAAAGCACGGGAAGAAGGGTGAAAGAGAAGCGGGAGGCAGGAACTTGGGAGTCCTGCTTGGGAGGAGACCAGGAGGCCAAGGAGCAGGGCCGCTCACCCTCTCCGAGGGAATACACCTTGAAGCCAGACACTTTCTTGGCCAGGACGGACTTGGGCAGGTTGAGGAGGGCAGGGTTGTAGACAGGGAAGTCATGGTAATACTTCTCCAGGATCCACACTGCCACACGCTGGATGCTGCGGGGGAGACGGCAGGACGGGCAGGCAGAGAAGACAGACAAGGGGCGCGGGGGAGGGACACAGCAGGGCGGGTCAGCAGGGCAGGCGGGACAGAGGGCAGGGACAAGCTGCTTCCAGGAAGCCTGGCTCGGGGCCTGCGCTCTACTCACCGGACCCCTAAGCCTTCCCCAGGGCTGGGCCTGCTACTCCTTCCCTGCTGTGCTGAAGCCCAGGGGAGCAAGGGCACTGGGCCAGGATCCCCAGCCAGGGGTCGCCTCCTCGCCTCCAGCATTCCCCTGAAGATTCCCTGCAGGACTAATGATAATCTGGGTGGCCGGGGGGGCATCCTGCCCACAAGTTTGGGGGGCCGAAGAACCTTCCTCCTTATCTTTTCCCTGGGGGGGCCCTTCCTCTTGCCAGCTCATCTGAGTCCCCTCAAGAGGCTGTGCCTCCAAGAGCTAGAAACGTGGTGATTCCAAAGAATCACACCTATCTCCTCTTTGGTCCATCCCTCTGTAAGATCCCCAGTCTCTGTTCATCTATTCACTCCCAGCTCCTAACTCCCACCCTATCTGCTCCAGGACCCTTCAAGCAGCAAACACTATTGAAAACCTTGAATGTGCAGAGCACACAACTGCCCACCCAGTCCTCTGAGCGCACCACCTCCGGCCCGCCATCACACCCACCGCCCTGTGCCCTGCAGCCCCCTCCGCCCCCGCCCCAGGCCGGGCTGCCTGTCCCCACGCGCTTGCACCTGAGATGGCCCACGTTGTAGAAGCGGCTGGCCCCGTCGGTGGAGCGCACGACCTTGAGCGTGAACTGCGGCTGCAGCTGGCGCAGCTCCAGCAGGACCACGGCCAGGTAGTGCACAAAGAGCAGGGCGTCCACCAGCGACACGGCAAACTGCACCACGCCCTGGTAGCTGCGCTCGCGGGCGTCCAGGATGCGGACACCGTAGAAGAGCCAGTAGGACACGACGAGCAGGAAGACGAGCACCATGAGCAGGGCGCGCAGCACGAAGACGCGGGGCAGAGCGGCCTTGGGCCGGCGGAAGAACAGGGCCCAGCTGCCCAGCAGCAGGATGAGCAGCTTGAAGGCCACGGAGATGAAGAGGCCTTCGCAGGCTGTCCCGCACGGCTCCAGCTCCTCCCGCCACAGCAGTGGCGGCAGCAGCAGGAAAGCCAGAGGCGTGAGGAAAGAGAGCAGGGCCAGCGTAGCCCCCGCCGCCACACCCAGGTGCCTGGAGCAGTCCAGCGGGACGCTGTCTTCCATGTCCTTGGCGATGCGTGTGAGGTCATCGTGGGAGATGCTGTGCTCCGAGGTGCCCGTTACCACTGTGGTCGTCTCCCCCCAGTTGTCGTCCTACAGCCGGAGCGGCCGTGGTGATGGGGAAGAAGAGCAGGAGGAGGAGGCAGGGACACGGGAGAAGAGGTGAGTGGGAAGAAGACAGACAGCAAAGCAGGGAGAGGAGAAAAAACGGTAATCAACACACATGCAGCCATCCAAGTATTTACTGAGCTCCACTGTCAGAGGAGCCTGGCGGACTACGGTCCATGGAGTCACACAGAGTCGGACCCAACTGGGAGACTAACACTTTCCCTGCATGCCCGAGTCTGGCCCCTGCAGGGATGGCACATCTGAGACCTGGGCCCTCGGAGAGCTTCATGCCGTCAGCCAACCAGGAAAAACCTGCAGATGCACCCTCAGAACAGAGGGTCCAAGAGAGATGCCCGGGAGCTGCTCAGTCAGAGAGTGGGATCTGAGGTCAAACTCTCCAGGCGAAGCAGGCAGGCTCGAGCAACCCACTTGCAAGGCCAGGATGAACCATGCTGTGCTGTGCTAAGGTGCTTCAGCCGTGTCCAGCTCTTTGCGACCCTATGGACTGTAGCCCATCAGGCTCCTCTGTCCATGGGGTTCTCCAGGCAAGATTATTAGAATGGGTTGCCATGCCCTCCTTCAGGGAATCTTCCCAACCTAGGGATCAAACCTGAGTCTCATACATCTCCTGCATTGGCAGGTGGGTTCTTCACCGCTCGCACTACCTGGGAAGCCCAAGGCCAGGTAGGTAGGCAGTAGGTACCTGTCCTCGGAGTACGGAGGGCCACTCAAGGATCTGGTTAAGGGAGTGAGCTGACCAAGGCGGCATGGGGGAGAGGAGAGGACACCGAGAAGGGATGGGGAGGTGAGAGACTAGCGCAGGACATGCGAGACACGGTGCAGACTCAGGGCCACTCCGGGTCGCTGGTCTGCCCGGCTGACTCTTCTGGCCCATCTGAATGCCCACCACATGGGCATTTCCCAAGGAAAGGGGAGTCTGAACGGAAGGCAGAAAGTGGAGGCACTGCCTGTCTCAGCTCAGGAAACCCGTGAGTAACCACAACCACTATACCTACACGTGTGCTCCAAGTTTCAAGAGCCTGGGCACATGCCCCAACAACAGAAGAGCTGATCAGGCTCACTTCAAGAACTCAGGAGGCCAGGTCTCTGGGAGAAGACGGGATTGGGAAAGAGGGAGAAAGACCATTTCCCTCAGGTACTGATCTGCTTCCAAGCCCCAGGAATCCCAGAGTCTCATGCCTCGTGAGATCTCCAGCTCCCTAAGATGCTCCTAAGAAGGAGGAATGATACATGGACCACCTCAGTCATCCCAAATCCTGCCTCTTCCCTCTTCTGGCACTGGGTGCTGCCTCCTGCCCTCCCTGCCAGGGGCACACAGAGGGCCAGAGAGGCCAGAGCAGGAGCAACCAGCGGAAAACTCCCTCCCATCTCCCCAAGCTCACTTCCTCCCCTTTCTCCATCAACTCCTCCCTCTGACCAGCAGGTGCTATTCTACAGTCAGACACCAGAGGGCACCAGAGTGCCCAGGGGAAACATGGGGCTGCCACACCTCCAGCCCCCACCCACCACCGTCCTCCCACTCCACACTCCCAGCCCCCTAACTGGCTGGCATGAGCCCAGAGAAGAGGCAATTCCCATTACACAGCCCAGGTCACATGGGCCATAAAAGATGAAGGAGGCTGCTGCTTCCAAAGGGATCTCTGAATTCTACCAAGATTCTACAGAATTCTACTAAGATGAGGTCCTACCTTGGAACCCTTAACAGGGGTATGACCCAAAATGCCCTCCTTTCTCTGTCGAAAGAGGCCAGGTTTCCAGTCCCTTCCCCTTTTGGATGGACCTCCAGCTTCTCCAGAGATCCGAGTGGAAACACCTGGTCCAGACCTCAGCCCCTGACGCTCACCCGCTCATCCCCTCTCGTGGACTCATTGTCCAGCAGGGGCTCCCCTGGAGCCTGGATCGTCACCGACTTGTCCCCCCGGCTCCCGTCTCGGCTCTTAGAGCGGTGTCGGTCCCGGCGGTCCCTGCAGCAGAAGGCCAGGGGAACGGGCACGGAAGGTCAAGGGGAGGACCCGTGCTTCTCAGCGGCCAGCTTCAGCCCGCCGGCCCTGTGGTGCTCCCACCCCGCTCCCCCACCTGCGTCAGCTCTCATGCACACCCACCTGTGCTTGCGGGAGCTGCGGGAGTGGCCAGACTTGTAGGAATAGCCCGAGTACTGGGACTCGGTGTCCATGGCGTCCGAACGCCGTGCCTTGTAGCGCTCCAGGGCCACAGGCTGGGGCCTTCTGGGGGGCCCCCCTGCCACCTCCTTCAGCACCGGCTTCTTCAGGCCAAGGGGCACCTTCAGGAAATCAACCGTCACCCTGAGGGACTCTATTTTGCTGGACAGGTGGGCTTGTCTCAGAGAAAATCAAGCGGCGCTCCTGAGGAAAGGAAGCAGCTGGTTGGGGTGGGGCTGGAGCTCTCTGTGGGGTCAGAGCAGAGAGGGAGGCCGTGCCTAGGAAGCAGCCGCAGGAAGCTCAGGGGAGCCTCGCTCCCACCTAAGAATGTCCCCCCCAGGCTCCTGCTCTGTCCAGTGGGCCCAGTTCCTCCCGCCCTGCCTCCTAGAAAGAGCAGCCCAGACTGTGCCCCGGGGTGGGGGAAGATGACAGCAAAGGCCTCCCAGAATGACCCAACTCTGGACCCCCTGCAGGCGAGAGCTGGGCAGCACTTTCCTATTCTCAGCCAGGAACACTGGAGAACGTGGGTTCTGGCCAGGCCAACTGGCTGGCCCAGTGTAGACCGCAGCAGGAGGCAGCTAGCTTCAGTCCAGAGGCTACCCCAGGCCTCTCATCTCCTCCCATTCTTAATGCCTGAGTGCCCACAGGGGGCTGCCTATGGCTGCTTCTCTTGGCGTTGTCTCCCAGGCATGTATGTCAAACATACCCACAGTTACTGTGAGGTTAAGCTGGCTGCTCCCCTTAAGGCTGTGTGTGTGTCTGTGTGTGTCTGTGAGTGGCCTGACTTGTGTGCGTGCACAAATGTGCTCACATGGCCAGGGTGAAGAATGTAAACTACAGATCACGTGGTGAGGGGCAGGCGGGGAAGGTAAGCAGAAACCATTCTCTAAAAACCTGACATCCTGAACCAGGCAATGTCAAGAGCTTCTCTGACCACTGTGGACCTAGGGGCAGTGTCTTTCTTCCACACTTTCACCTTCTGGTTCAGCAGAGGAGAGGACCTCTCCGTCTCCCGTCCTCCCTAACTCTCACCCAACCCTGTTTACCACCTCACAACCCAGCCCCGAGCCCTTCACAAAAGCCCCCTTCACTCCCAGCACCCAAAGGTACATCCCTGGGCACTGAGCAGTTATTCCCCACCTTTGCTCACTGAGTCGTCACCTCTTGCTTAGGCCCCATCAGGAAACCATATCCCCTGCCAAGCCCTGAGCACAGTGGGGAAGAAACCCCAGATTCACAGCCCAGCAGGGTTGGTGCATGTAAACAGGTGCATAGAAACAACTAACTACATCAGAGATGAAAGGAGAAGGACAAGGACAGTATGACAGACAAGTCTGGGGAGCAGGGCTCCTTTAAACTGAATGGTTCTGGAAAATCTGAGAAAACAACAACCAAGCCTGAAGGAGCACAGGGGCTAAGCAGGTAGAGTGGAGGGGAAAGCCTGCAGAGCAGACAGCCACCCACAGGAAGGCCAAAGGCAGCAGACAGTTGGGTGGCCCAGTGGAGCCAACTGGGTATGAGGGAGGGAGAGGCAATGGAAGGTGAGGCTGAAGAGGTGGCCAGGGGTCGGGGCATTGCAAACCCCAGGGGTGAGGGAAAGAGTGCGCACATACTAAGTTGCTCAGTCATGTCAGACTCTTTGTGACCCCGTGGACCACAGTCCACCAGGCTCCTCTGTCCATGGAAGTCTCCAGGCAAGAATACTGGAGTGGGTTGCCATGCCCTTCTCCAGGGCATCTTCCCGATCCAGGGATCGAACTCGCGTCTCCTGTGACTCCTGCACTGCAGGCGGATCCTTCACTGCTGAGCCACCGGGGAAGCCCCAGGTTGCAGGAAGAGCTAGGTTAATTCAGTGGGAAGCCTAGGAAGGGTTTTAGGTCTCCAGACAGAGACTGGAAAGAAGGGAAGGCAGAAGCAGGCAGACAAGGAAGGAGGTGACTGCAGTGATGGGGCAGAGCAGCACACGAGGTGCGAAATGGTCACATTCGTGACATATGCTGGGCAGGACCAGCAGGACTTAACTGGACTGGCTGAGGGGGAGGGGAGCACCAAGATCTCTGGCCTGAGTGTGAGAGGAGGTGGCAGTGCCATTTCAGGTGGGAAGGCTGGGGAGGAATTGGTGAGTTTGGTTTCCGGCATGCTGAGTTCATGCCTGTGAGACAGGCAGTTAAACAGGCAGCTGAGTGTCAGAGGAGCTAGACTCAGAAGAGTCTGAGCTGGAGGTATGGATGGTGTGCAAGGTCAAGGGAATGAATGAGATCACCCAGTGAGAGGGTTAAATAGGGGGTCCCTTAGAACCCCAACATGTAAACACGTCCGAGGACACAGAACAGGCAAAGGGGCTGAGGCCATGAGGCCAGAGGAGCAAGGAGACCCGAAGAGCAGGCTCTCGTGCACCCAAGAATTACTGTTCCAAGGTGGGACTAAAATCAGCCAAGCCAAGTGCTACCACGAGGTCAATTCTGCTAAGAACTAAAGTGAATTTGCCTCATGTAGTTGTTAACTTTTCTCCAACCGAGCTGAACCATCAGTAACTTGAGAATAAGAACCATGATTGGTATGGACTTGCAGCCTCCACCTCTCCATTGGCACGCGGCTAGTAACTGACACCGCCTGACTCTCGGGAAAACTGCAAACACTGAGGGAGATGAAATAAATGCTACCTCCATTCATTCATCTTCCTCACAGAGGTATGTGGAGACACTCCATGGCCTGGTGACGTTTGTCTGTAGCCCCACATCAAGACAAGTATACGACAAAGACACACTCAGGCAACGGAGACATCTTCACCCACCCACCCTAAACCCTTCTAGAGACCTTCGCCACAAACAAGGCCCTATTCACCTTCTTACCTGCAAATTATGCTGGACTCCTCTACCCCATCTCCCAAGAACCCATTCCCTGATATAGTTCAGACACGTCGCCTGTATCTCTCCTGCTGTGGTTCAGCCCATTCTTTCCGGTCTTCCTCCTACAAACTCAATTTCACCAGGAGGTTCAAAGAGAACACGTGGGTGACAGGGTGAGGGAAGTGGAAAAATTAAGAGGAAAAGGACTGCCATGGCCTCGAGTCTAGACAGAGACACAATAACCCAGACTCTCTGAATTCTCACATCTGCCAGAGGAGTCAACAGCAAAAAGAGCCTGGGATTTGCCCCCGAGTATCTGAGTTTAAAACCTAACTCTCCCACGGAGGAGCTGTGTGTTCATGCGCAAGTTACTTAACTTCGCTGTGCTTGGCAGCCTGGTAGGCTCATTGGTAAAACAGGGGAAATGATGTTTTACATCAACACCTCATGGGGTTGTTGTTAGTATACTGGGGATAAAAGAAGTACTTTAACAAACTGCTCAGCAAGTAATAAGTTAGGCAATTAATACAATCTGACTTCACGGTCACTCCTGCTCCAATCCCCAGACACTTCCTCTAAGACTTGGGAAAAAGGTGGTATAAATAAATCTTGCTGCTTGTACAACTAAAGTCACACACACAAACACTCACACATACACAGCAGATCAGAACCACCACTTCAAACACAGCCAGGAGGGAAGCTGATGCCATTGTGCTTCCCCTACAGATAAATTTCAAACCAGACAGGGTGCCAGTCCCCTCCCAACCCTTTGTTCTAAACTGTTCCAGCCTAGAGCTCCCTACCTTCCTCCCAGCTGCTGATTAAAGGCCCAGCATAAACCTGGCTCCCCTGGCCTGCTTCTCCCACTCCCACCAACCCAACTCAAGGTATTCAGAAAGCACCCAAACATGCTGCTCCCTCCCCTTCCAAACAGAGAGGCCAAAAATGAACCCAGGTTCTGAGACCTTTGCCTGCTGTCTCATGGAGCATCCCAGGAATCTAACCCAAGCACTGGAGAGGCTATGGGGAGGGACTTTGGTTGAGAAACAAGAAGGGCAGAAGTTCCCCTTGTTTAATCAGACCCAGGAATCAGGGGTTTGGAGGGTCTCCCAGGTGGGCAGCATTCCCAGGGAAGAGGGTGGGGGAGGGGATCACTGGATGGGATCAACAAGTGGAAATATGGGAGGCAGGACGGACCCGGACCAGGAGGGAAGTCCGGACTTCGTCCAGGGCAGGGAGGGCCCTGGTTTAAAGGGTGGGAGGCTGTAAAAGGGAATATTTTCCACTGCTTTTCACCATGCCCCCAACCCCACCTCAGACACAAAAACACAGTGACTCGGCCCCCTGCTCAGGCCAACCATGGATTATCTGGGGTTAAAAACAGGCCAGAGAGGAGTGAGGGAAGGAAGAGAAAGTCTGTCACAAAAAGGAGACCCTTCTCCCCTCCAAAGGCCTTTCAGAAATAAAATTAATGGAATGTGTCTCAGTATCATCCCATGAGGATTGGGGTGAGGACCGGGGGGAGAAATGTGGGGGCTTTTGTCCCTGCTGCCCAGCTTCTCCCACATTGATCACCATGGCAACCAAAGCCCCCCGTTGCCTAGGTGATGGCAGCCAGGTCCTGGAACCCATACCCAGCATCCAAAGCGAGAGAGGTTATGGAGGTGGGGGGGTAGGGACAGAGCGGGAGAGAATGGGGTTTCTCCTCTGGCGGCCCCAGCTTTTGTATAAGCTCTGGGATCAGGTTTCTTCAGGAAACAATCAGAGGCCTTTGGAAAAAATACACTCAGAACCTGGCAACAGGCAGAGGGAGTAAGGCCCTGGGTAGACTGGGAGGCATGGGAGGGCTTGGTGTTGGCCAAAAGGCAGACCAAGACTAGACCCATCCCCACTGCCCCACTCGGTGGAGCAGCCTAGGTGGGTGAGACCTTGGACACAGACTCAGCAGCCTCTGGCCAGGCGCAGGCTGAGGACCAGAAGGCGGGCGGCTCTGGCCACCACCTCTCCCCACTGCTCTAGGCCACCACACCACTGGTCCCAGCTCCTTTCAGGAGTGGGGAAAGAAGGCAGTGATGATGACCCGGACGGGGCTGGGGAAAGCAGTGGGGGCAGGGCAACCAGGCGGAGAAGGGTGGGGAGGGACAGAACAGATACGCACCCGGAAGACAGGCCCGGGAGTTCCAGACCAGTGCTGCCACGGAAGGCCCTCGCAGAGGAGTCCAGAATGAACTTCCAGCTGCAGCTGGCAAGAGGAAGAGGAAGAGGACAGGAGGCCAAAAGTTCTCCTCTGACAGGGGCAGCACTCTGGTCGGACCATCTTTTAAACAAATGGCCTTCCTTTCCTCAGCCCAGGACAGGGGAAGGGTGGTCCTGCCTGGATGCAAGGAAATGGACGTGATCACCCCTTCAGACCCCTCCTGCAGAGTTGTCTGTGGACCCTTGCCCACGAAAGGTCTCTGGTTCCTGCAGCCTTCAAAAAGACTGAATCGCTGTGCTGTACATCTAACACTAACACAGCAGTGCAGATCAACTATACTTCAATTTTTTTTTTAAGTGTCTGTTTTTAAGAACCTAGGTCTTACTGCATGTACCGTGCACCCATCTCCCCACTAAAACCCATGGGAGGTGTGGCCATGTTGGCCCTCAGCCTCATGGCTCCCTAAGCGTCCCCCACCACAGCCTCAGTGTCCAAGGATATCAATGTGAGTTCCACCCAAAATGCTGGATGCCCACCCTCCAGAAGGCCCGCCTCCCAGCCCGGTATCCAAGGAGCTAGATGTCTGTCCACAGAGACGGAGCCCCTTGCCAAGACATCAGCTAGTGGGAGGCAGGGCAGTTTCCAAGTCACAGCTGACTGTCCAGCTTGGTCCTCCCCTTGCCACATCGCTCCGAGTCTCATGGGCATGCTCAATCCAGGCCGCCCTCTCAGACACTGGTGGACACAGGAGGTGTCTGGTGTTGGGATTGGGGGAGGCAGCCCCTAACACTCTCACACGGAGGAGAGGGAAGTGCCAGGGCCTCTGACCGCGCCCGCATCATTCCCCATGCTCACCCTACCCCACCACAGGAGGGACAGTGGGCTGACCCACGCAACTCTTGGTAGACTCCAGCACTAACGCAGAAGAGGCCCTCCAAGGTGTGACCCCAAGCTTCACAGATGAAAAGGCAGGGCCCAGAGAAAAAAGGGCACTTGCTCCTGGTACTGCATCTGAGGCAGCCCTTTCTGGCCTCTTTGTTAGAAGGACCTCACTGACACTGTGACTCGGACATGCTCCTCTCAGAGTGAGACCAGGTCCCTCTCTGGCACTCCTTCCAGACTCCGGTTCTTGAAACAGCCAAGGCTAGAAGATGGCCAGGACAGGAGAGAATTCACTGGCTTCTGCCTGTCCCTTCTTCTCTCTAGTGACATGGAGACAGAGACTGGACAGGCCTCAGCTTGTTGAGACAGTTGAGACTGAAGAGCCCCTTGCCCTAAAGAGGTAGTTCCCTTGCCCACCCAGCAACCACTCCTGCCTGAGGATCTCCACGTTTCCTCGTCATTCCCATGTAGCCGTGCACCAGGGACAAGCCCTCCGTCCCAGAAGGCCCATGCTGGGTTCTCTCTACCACAAAAAGAGCTGAGGCACAGAGTGGGCCAGGACCAGCCCCAAGCCCTAGACCAAAAGGCGGTTTCGCCCCCAGCCCTCATTCCTGTACCCTGAAAAAAACAGTGTCCTTAAGTGACAATACCGTCCAGGGAGCCAGAGAGAACAGTTGGATCTCAGTGGGCCGAAGGGTAAGAAAGAGCTGGACCCAAGAGTCCAAAAGCTGGCACTGAGCCCCGCCCCCGCCCTATAAACCCGGCACTCTCCCAGGGCAGCCCCAGACATGAGCTCACCATCCTGAGAGCCCTAGGGCAGGGGGCAGGATCCCTCTCCTCCCTGGGCTGAGTACCAGGGAAGGGCCCATGCTTGGGTCACCCAGACAGCCCATGCGGCTGTTCACCACCAGACCCCGGTGCAAGGAGCCTGCCGGGGAGGGCGGCGGGGGAGCCTCAGACTGGGCTCCTGGCCAGGATACCTGAGCTGGCGTTCTAGCTGAAAGGAGCTGGCGGAGCCAGAGGCAGGCCTTTCTCCATCTATTTCCCTCACTTCCCTCTATCTAAAGCAAGGGGAAGGCTGAGTACCCTCCAAGTCCACAAACACACTTGAACACAGATACACGCACGTGCACCCCCACACTCATATTCCCCCTCGGAAACCTGGAATGGCTCCTGACTGCCCCACCCAGCTCCACCCGCCCTGGCCAGGCAGGTTCTGTAGAGACCTGCTCCGCTTTCTCGCCAGCACCCCCACCCCCACCCCACCGCTCAAAGCCCTGCTCCCGACGCACTGCACACAAGTACACGCACGTTGCACACACACCACAGCGGTCCATTCCCTGACTCCCCCAGACCCATTCCCAGTCCGTCTGGAAGAGAACCCTGGGTGGGAGGATGCAGCATGGGGCAGAAAGGGTGAGTAATCCCTTTGGCATCTCTCCCAGGGGCAGGCCAGAAGGGAGTCGGATGCTGAGCTGGTGAGAAGGGAACCAGGGCTTCCAGGCGGCTGGGTCCTCTGTTTAATTCTCACCCATGAGCAGCCCCCTAATTCCCACCCACCAGGATCTGGACTTCTTCCTCCCTCAGCCGGAGCAAAGGCCCAACCCCTGCGTGCCCACCAGGTAAGCTGTGGAAGAGTCAGGCAGGAAAGCGGGCCCCGTGAGTTGTCCTCAGGGCCAGGAGAAGGTGGACCATGGGGGGCCGACAAGCTGGGTTGACCCAGAGGCCACACCTCGCCCTCTTCTCAGCCTGCTCTCCGAGGTGGGCCCCAACAGTCCCTGACCCTGAGACCTACAAAGCCTGCTCACCCAGCCACCGCCTCGGGGTGGGGTCAGCGGGAGTAGAAAGCAGTTTCTCAGGATGAGAAGTCAGCCACCTTAGGTCTGCACGTGGATGGGAAGAGCTATGACGTGGGGACACGGGCAACAAAAGCTGGTTTGTGTGGCAGAAGCAGTAAGGTGCGAGACGCAGTGTGACTAGGGGCAGGGGTGGCAGACCCGGGTCTCCCCATTCTGAAAACCTTTTCCTCCTGCTTCACTCCAGGGCCTCTGGCCTGGTAAATCACCCGGTTCTTATCTAGGAAAACCGCGCCAGCTGAAAGGCCCAAGCACCAACCAACCTCCTCCATCTTGACAAATCCACAACCTGAGGTTTTCACTCTTTCGGAGGGGCCTCAACATGCCCCAACCCTTGCATCTGCCACCCCAATCCTGGAGTAGAGCCGGTGACAAAATAAGTGCTTCTGTTCATACTCGGTTGCTTTTTAAGTCACTGCAGTCACACCTCCTCGGGCTCAGCACCTGCTTCCACGCACCCCCACTCCTTAAAAGGCCAGAGCCCCTCCCCAGGCTCCCTACACAGACACACCCTCTCTTCTAGCCAGAGTGGGGGAGCCAGGAACTCTCTGGTGAAACTCTCTGGCATCTGAGGGATACTGTTAGGGGGTTGCTAGAAAATTCTCCAGGGAGAGCCAGGCCCTTCCAAACAAAACAAGACTCCATGGGTCACAGTGAGCCCCCACGTGCGAAGTGACCCAGCAGAGAGGAAGAGGCCAGCCCCCGAGAATGTTCTGTCCAGGCGGCAGGCCTGCCCCAGGCTGTGCCAGCAAGCTGCTCCACCCGGGAGACCCCCATTCTTCCAGCAGACTGACACCCTCTCTAAGGACAGACTTCTTTTACATCTCAGGCTGACACCTGGACTCATGTCTGCTTTTCAGGAGACAGGGAAGCTATTCCAAGTTCAAGAATAAAGGCAATAATGAGCAAGCCTGAACAAACGAAACAAAAGGATGGAGAGGTGGAAAGAGCGCTTTGGGAAATGGAAGAGAAATGACATCAGACAGACCTGGCACAGCCTCTGAGGAGCTACATAATCTTAGATGAGCCCCTGGCCCTCTCTAAACCTACCTTCTTATCTGCTAAATAAACCTCAGTTTTCTCATCTGCAAAATGGAGATAATGGTGACAACCTCAGCAGGTGGAGGATTCAACGAAATAATGTATACAGAATATCACAGACTCAAGCACATAATAGATGCTCAATAAAATGTTAGTTTCCCACCTCTTTCTCCAATAGCGGGTGAGCAGCCAGTTCCTTTCTCTCACTCCCTGTTCCCAAAACCTCACTGCGAGAAGTAAGACCCCACCCAAAATAAGACGGAACCAACACTTTGGCTACCGTGTTGGCCTCAGCCCCTATATGACGGCCGCTCTCTAACCTAGACCACACCCAGGTCTGAGAGAGCAGCCGAACCCCCTCATTCCACTCTCTGCCTCTTTCCTCGGAGGCTCCCGGATCCCGCAGCCTCTCTCTTCCCCTCCCTCCTTCCACATTTAGAGTGAGGCAGGGCCTGCCTGAGGTCTAATCACCTCCTTCTCTCCTGCAGGTGCTAAGCCCAGCTGTGTGTGGAGTGGTAGTAGGGGACCCCAAGCCTCCCGCCCCACTCAAGCCCCCAGCTTCTTCCCACTCTCCCCTCTCACTGCCCCACCCTGATTACCAGGATATCCTCGGCTCTGCTGATTCTAAGCCGCTTCTCCCAAGCCCGTTCCCAGCTGTCATGTCTGTAATTACCAGCCTTGCCAGGGGCATCAGACAGGCACAGCAACACCTAATTTCCAAAGTGCTCTTGGAAATTAAGTAGAGGCCATACGAGGCCTCTACTCTGTACCAAGCAGGGTGGAGAGAAGAATGGAGGAATTCTTCCTGACCCACCTCATTTCCCTCCAGAACACAGGAGAAAAGGTGACAGAAGGCTGCCCAAGCCAGATCAGCAAAAGACAGGATTAAGAAAAAGGGAAGGCTTCTGGGGAATGGGTGTGAGTAGGATTTACTCCCAGGCATTTGCCTTCATCTCTGCTATCAAAATCTCCCCATGAACAGGGTCACCCACCTGGAGAATGTGAGAGAAATTTCAGGTCAATTCAGAGAGAGGGGAAGTCAGTGCCCAGTAAAACAAGAAGATGGGTACCCACAGGGATGACGGCAGATGCATACAGGAGGGAGCTGCCCAGGAAGGAGGAAAGAAAGCAAGTTTTAAAAAGTCCCATCTGCAACCCACACTCTGAGAACACGCAATAACATCCCAGCCTCTCCTCTCCCTAATACCTCCAACCCCATCCACCACACACGGCTTTGTTTCATAGGCAAGAAAACTGAGGCCAAACCCCCAGTTAATACTTCGGGATCCAGTAACACCCACTGCATGCGGCTCCCTGGCACCCCTGCTCCTTCTGGCTCGTGCTCAGCCTCTACCTGCAGTGCCCTCCCAAATCCCTCCCTGCTTGCCTAACTCATCCTTTAAATCCAGCTAAGGTGGACCCTCAGGGCTAACCCTGAATCTTCACTGGAAGGACTGAGGCTGAAGATGAAGCCCCAGTACTTTGGCCACCTGACTTAAAGAGCCAGCTCAGTGGAAATGACCCTGATGCTGGGAAAGATTGAGGGCAAGAGGAGAAGAAGGCAATAGAGGATGAGATGGTTGGATAGCATCAATGACTCGGTGGACATGAGTTTGAGCAAACTCTGGGAGATAGTGAAGGACAGGGAAGTCTGGCGTGCTGCATTCCACAGAGTTGCAAAGAGTCGGACATGACTTAACCACTGAATAACAAAGTTTGATCCACACAGTGAAATATCATTCAGCCGCAAAAAGGAGTGGAGTTATGATGCTCTAACGTAGATGAGCCATGAAAAAATTATGTTAAGTGAAGGAAGTCAGACACAAAGGGTCACACATTGCACCATTCCATTTACATGAAATATCTTGAATAGGTAAACCCATAGAGATAGAAGGCAGGCTGGTATTTGCCAAGGGCTGGGAGAAAGGGAACAGGGAGCAACCTCTTAAGGCGTACAGGTTTCCTTTGGGGATAATCAAAGCGTTTTCAGATAGAGGCAGTGGTTGCACAACACTATAGGTGTACGAAGTGCCACTGTTCACTTCAAAAAAAGCTAACTTTAGGGAATCCCCTGGTGGTCCAGCGGTTAGGACTCCATGCTTTCACTGCTGAGGGTGCAGGTTCAATCCCTGATGGGGGAACTAAGATCCCACAGGTTGCATGTGCAGCCAAAATAAATCAATAACTGGCTAATTTTATGTTTTGTGAATTTCACCTCAGTTAAACAATTTCCAGCGGTCACATACAGTTATGTACAGTTGTAACAGTTGGACCATAAAGAAGGCAGAATGCCAAAGAATTGGTGCCTTCAAACTGTGGTGCTGGAGAAGACTCCTGAAAGTCCCTTGGACAGCAAGGAGATCAAACCAGACAATCTTAAGGGAGAATATTCACTGGAAGGACAGATGCTGAAGCTGAAGCTCCAGTACTTTGGACATCTGATGTGAACAGACAACTCATTGGAAAAGCCCCTGATGCTGGGAAAGGTTGAAGGCAGAAGGAGAAGAGGGCATCAGAGGATGATATAGCTGGATGGCATCACTGACGCAAAGAACATGAACTTGGACAGACTCCAGGAGATGGTGAGGGACAGACAAGCCTGGCGTGCCGCCGTCCATGGGGTCACAAAGAGTCAGACACGACTGGGCGACAGAGCAACAACAAAAACTTCCAATGAAGGGCACATCTCCTCTGGGATGTCTCCCTGCCACCCACACCTGGACCAAGCACTTTTGCTCCATGCTCTGGTAGCCTCAACACACCTCGTATACTACTCACGGGGTTACAGTGAATCGGCATGTTTATGCACGTCTGCCTTGTGAAAGCCCATCTTCTTCACCCTCCATGCCTGTACTTCACACAGCGCCTGGCAGAGAGTAGGCAGTGCCCAACATGGTCTGCCAGAAGAAGTGCAGAGCCAATGTCTAGTTCTCCACCCCCCAACCCAGAACCCACTCCCTTACTAATCATCCATCAGAACATGAACCGTTCCAGTTATCACTTGGTGAGGGCGTCCCAAGTGCCAGGCACTGTGCGAAGTGCTCTCTATTACTTCATTTAATCCTCATAAACGGGCTTCCCTGGTGGCTCAGGGGTAAAGAATCCATCTGCGGTGCAGCAGTCCCAGGAGCCGCGGGTTCATTCCCTGGGTGGGGAAGATCCCCTGGAGGAGGGCATGGCAACCACTCCAGTATTCTTGCCTGGAGAATCCCCATGGACAGAGGAGCCCGGTGGGCTACAGTCCATGGGATCCCAAACAGTCAGACATGACTGAAGTAACTTAGCACATACGCACAATCCTCATAAACCTAAGAGGTAGGGCCTATTATTAACTCCATTTTACAGGTGAGGCTTCAAAAGTTATCTAGTCTATCCAAGGTTTCAGATCTAGGAAGCGGCAAAACCAGAACTTAACTGCAAGCTGACACCCAGGGAAGGAGGCCCAATCTGGGGTGGGAAGATGGTGTCTTAAGACATCTCAGAGGCTAAGGAACGGGTTTTAAGAACTTGCCCAATGTCCTGACACTTCTAAGTCCTAATTTCAGCCAACTCTGCTGGACTCTTCACTTTGGCCTCACAGTGTGAGATGCTCGGGGAAAAATAGCAAAAAAGACTGGAGATCCTCAAACTCAGGGGATGGGGGTGGGGGTCCCAGATGTCTTCCCTTTCTGCTGGAAGCTTCTATAAGTCAAGTTCATGCCCCCTTGACTGGAAGGGGCTCTTGGAAACCAAATGAGCAAATAAAAGTCTGTCCTGCTCTAGAGCCAGGGAAGGGTACCCTTCCTCAGATCTTGAAGAAGCAGAAGGAGCCGAGGGGGCGTACCAGAGAGGTCAGCCCCCAAACGAATCAGAGGGAGAGAGGGAAGGAGCAAGACAATGGGGGCGGAGGGGCCAACTTGACCACTAGTTCCAATCTGAAGCACTTTCAAAGGTGGCCTTTCCTAAGGTCTGACCACAAGTCCTCCTCTTTGGAAGAGCTCCTCACCCCCCAAACACACCAGTATAATATATCATGCATTCAGTCAGAGGACAGAAGCAAACAAGGTACCCCAGAGCACACCATCCTAGATTCCAGTGCCTTACTCACCCCTGGGAACCTTACCCAACGGATAGGTGTCAGATTTGGGGCAACCATGCATTTTTTTAATCCAGTCTTTTCCTTCTCTGCCTCACTTCTAGTCCCAACATTTTCCAACTCTTACTGCTTTTACCACGGGGACTTAAGAAAGGTGGGGAGCCCTGGGGGCTAAAATGCAAGCATTCCAATTGCACATGGCCCTCAAGGACTCCCATTAGGGAATTACCCAGAGACCCTGACAGGCCTGTGCCTTCACAGTCTCAGCTTCTAAAGCTGGATGCCTCAACCAGTTCCTCTGGCAGCAAGAGGAAAATGACTGAGAGTGAGATGTGCAAAGAAGATGTATGCCCGCCCTTCCCCTTCATCCCAAAAGAGAAATAATAACAGAGAGAAAACAGCCCTCACTGGGTTCTTGCCTCGACATAGGGACAGCCACCCTCCTGCCAAGTTGAGCCCCCTATCCATCACCCTCAGACCTGGCCCCAGATCGCATCTCCACCCCAATCATGCTTCTCACCAGGAAAAAGGGGAAAACTGTGAGATAAATCTGTACAAACTCCTGAGAAAACATCCCCCTCTGCTCTCCCCAGAGCTCCCATGCCACCTTCTGAACCCCATGCAACAGAGAACCGAAGATGTCCGGACCAGGTCTCATCCCTCCAGACATGCTCCTTCCCCCGCCTCTATCCCATACCAGAATCCCCAGACTCCTCAGGAACTGTAGGATCCCAGAGGCAGGGCAGAGTGAGTGGGCTCTGAAGCAGCAAACTCCAAGGCAGCTTTACAAGACAAGTGGGGCCTGAGGGGGCTGAACATAGGCTGAGAAGCCAAGAATGTGGCCTCTCCAAGTACAAGAACCCAACCTATAAGGTGGAATAAGAGGGTATTCCTCTGATTCTTTTCCCTGACTTCTCCAATCCCCCAGACTCCCCTTGGACTACAACCCAAATCCTTATTCCATATTCCCCACCACGCACACAACCTTTATCTAGAAAAGCCCATTTCCCAAAACAGGTACCTCAGGGGTCTCAAATACTTAAGGCACTACCCTCAAAACCAGGGCAGGGCATCCAAGAAGCCTCAGAACCCCTCTTGGCAGGTACAGCCCTCCCTTTGGGCTCCCTGCCAAGAAAATCCGCCTGCAGAGGCAAGTGGCAGTACCCCCAACACACACTCAGAAATACACACACCGCCTAAGGCAGGCACACGGTGGCACTTACCTATCAACACAGGTTGTACACAAGAGAACACAGATTCACTCACATCTCTTTCTAGTACACAGGTGTACACACACCTACCCAGGTACACCCTATTCTGCTCTTACACACCCACTTTCCTCAGAACCTTTCCCATAAACCCCTCCCCAGTTCACACACAGAGACACACACCCCTTCCCCAGAGTATACCCATAAATACATAACCAAACACACCACACATGGATGATCAGCTGCTCCTTGCGTGCACACACACTGGGGCACAGAAAAACACCTTCATCTCCAAATCTAGGGGCCCACCTGCAGGGACACGCAGCATGTCAAGGCGCACACATACACAAAAACAAAAGAATCACGCACACTGATGCTTCACCAAGCCTCTAAAACTCACCCATGCAGAGCCCACAGCCCCTTAGACGGGTAGAGACAAGCGGAGAGAAGGGTGCCGGCGCCTGTCCTCTGGGCCCGGGGATACAGCGCCGGGGTCTCCAGCCTCCAGTCCCATCCTCCAGCCGCACACACGCCTCCTCCACTCCCCTCCGGCGGCTGCCGGGACTCCACCTCACGCCCTGAACGCATACCTGCCCGGGGTCCTCCCCACACTCCTGAGGTGTGTATGCACCCCTAAACATCCTCGCCTTCCAGTACCTCCAGACTGCGATCCTTTCACTGCCTCTGCCTCCACCTCCAACACACACACTCCCGAGTCTCCAGCTCCAACCGGCTCCCCTGGGAACGCTGAGGCCCCCGCCCCGGCCCCGGGCCCAGGAAAGTCCCCGGCTCTCCAGGCCCGGGCTCCGCCCCCTCCCCAAGCGCCCCTTCCTCTCCCCAAAGTTGGGGGGCACTCCGCTGTGCAGTGGGGGGATGGACCGGAAGGGGGCTACCCCACGCCCCCTTTCCCCATAAGCCACCCCGCTCGCTCCGGGGCTGGGCACCCCTGGCCCCTTGCATGATTGTCCCTCTTTCTGTTTCTTTTTTTTTTTTTTTTTCAAACTTTGCTCGCGCCCCCGCGGCCCGGCACTCACCCGCCGCTGCGAACTGCCGGGTGGGCTCGGCCGGCGCCCGGCTCGGCCCGGCGCCTTTGTATCCGCAGCGTTCGGGTCGCTCCGAACTCCGCGCTCGTAGATGGGCAGCGCGGACGCTGGGGGGTGTAGAGGGGGGCTCCTGAGTCCGGTCGCCCCCTTTCCGTCCCAGACCGCTGTCTCTTCCCCCTCAGGGCCCCGGGGGCAGGGGGCCAGAGGGGAGTGGGGGCGCTCAAGCTCCCATGGCGGGACCAAGGATCAAGGAACCAGGGATCTGGAATCAGATCGGGAGCCCGCGGAGGAGGGGGAGGGGGCCGAGGGGGAGGGGACGGGAGCCGAGGGGGTGCAGGGGGCGGGGGAGCGCGCGCTCCCGGGTGCCGCCTCCCGGCTGTTCCCGCAGCCGCCGGCCCGCCCGCCGCCGCGTCCATTGTCTGCGGCCCCGCTCTTCCCCGAGTCGCCGCCTCCCCCCCAGCCCTTCGCATCCAGATGCCCGGCGGCCCCCCAGGATCCTGGGAATCGGCTGCGGGGCTGTGACCCCGGCCCGGGACGGTGGTTTGGGAGATGCCTCGATTCCTGGGCTGGGCCCAGCCCGCAGCCCTCCTGGGGCTGTTTCCCTCTACCCGCCTGCGGGAGACCGAGCCCCCAGACCCTCAGGGATGGCGATGTTCAATTCTTAGGGCCACAGACCCGGCTACACGAAATCCAGTGGAATCTGGGACGTGGAAAGATTGAGTTTTACCCCCCGAGGGCTGCGAGAAGAGAAAGTCATCCTTGATTTTAATTACTGGCGAGAAACGCTCCCTTCTTGCCATTCATACGGGAGTTTTTCTGACACTGTCACCACCATATCCCCCCCGCTTCCCAAAATAATTTAATTACTTGGTGTTCTAGCTGCGAGCGGCGACCGCCCAGTCAGTCTGGGATGCTCTCTCATTAACACTTTTTTCCTCCCCTCTGGTTTGAGCGCTGGGATTAATTACAAAGGGAACCCTGCCCTGGGGGAGTGGGGGAGGGGGGGACGACGAGGGCGCCCGGGAGTTTGGATGGCGGGGGAGAGAGGCCCCTCTCCCAGGAAACCTCCAAGTGTAAAAATGCGTTGGCCTGTCGGGTCCCTAACCCCAAACAGGCAAGGCTCTCGTCCCCAGGGGTTTCACATATCCTGGAGTTCATAGCACTACACAAGGCTTGTAGGGTATCACCAGTATCCGACATAATCAGGCATTCCTGCCTTAGCGTACACCAAGAAACCAGTTAGGTTCATGAAGTTGGGTCATAAAAGCTTTGAACCCAAAGAGATTGACCCCCATTATGAAAGTCTGGGTTTGTGAGAAGTCTATGTAGCCCTTGGAGTGAGTGAAAGCAAAAGTATTATTACAATATCATTAGTATTGTGTGCAATTCTCCACTTACTTAGAATAGTAATACTTCAAAAGCACCTTTGCACGCTTCTCCTCCAGCAGGGCAAGATCTCTCCACATTCTCAACATCCTCTGGCTTCCAATCCTGATACCTTCTCACCCAACCTGTGATTAAAAGTCTCAGGGTAGGAGACTCCCAGACTCTGTTCCTGACTTGTTTGGGGATTTTTCTCCTCTCTGATGAAAATTTTTTTTGAGACTTAATCTCATTCCCTTTGGTCATCCATTCTAACCTGACCAAAGATGAGAACAAAGTCATCTTTGTCCCCTGCACTGTGACCATTCCAATATGTCATTCTTTAGGTCTTAAGAGAGCCTTAGGACACACTTCCCTTCTTCACCCAAACATTTGCCTTTCTTCATCCTCTTTCCCACATCACAGGTCAGCAAGTGACTCAGCACCAAGACTACATGAAATGTGCAGACTCATCATTTCAGGTACCCAAGTCCCTGCATGCATCTGAGTGCTCATGTACTAGGTGCCTATCATGGGCCAGGCCCTGGGCTGCACTGGGGCCTTGGCGGTGCCCTTGACCAGCTGTATGGGGGACAGCTGGCAGGAGAGCTGGGGAAGGATAAAGGGAGGTAGGCTTAGGGTACTACCAGCTCTGCCCAGAGCACCCCCACACACACCCCCGTGCTGGGCAGCAAGTGTGTAATTTGACACAGTGTCAGGCTTGCCCTAGCTGCCACAGCCCTGGCTGACTATCCAGCAGGTTTACTGTGAACTGTGTTCAACATGATGGTAGCCTGTTTCACAGACCTCAAAAGGGCCCAAAGAATGGGAAACATGACTTCTGTTGCCAGAATTACAGATAACTCTCTAGTTTCTCCCCACCTAAAGCTTGAAATTTAAGTCAGCAAATCAACAAATGAAGCTTCAGGATTAACAGAAAGAAATCCGGCATCAAACTGGAATAAGTTCATCCCTCTTCTCTCTCTGAGGATGAGATTGGGGGCTTTCACTTTTAGCTCTGTAACGAAACCGCTGGATTACAGAGGAGAGGTCCAATATTAAATCTGATTGGTGTGTGTGTGTCCCATGCACCTACTCTCTGAGCTGCCCTCCAACCTAACCCCTAGGACGGAAGCCCATCTGGACTTCACATATCCTTAGTTCACAGAATGAAGAAATGGAGACCCAAAGAAAAGGCCCATACACCTTGGGGCCCAAGAGAACTAGTCTAATTCTTTAGCAGGGAGGAGAATGTTGAGGTGACAGGATTTCCTAAAGAGGTCAACCTCAGTGACAGAGGGAGGTCAGGAGCCTGAAGGACAGCAGAGTGGAGCAGACTGGAGTTCAAACGCACAACTCCTAACTTGGAGCACGTAGGCAAGCTTTTAATTTCTTCAAGCCTCAACTTCTGCATATAAAATGGAACTAATATGGTAACAGAAGGAACCACCTCGCAAAGCCATAGTGCCCCAGTCCATGCCCAACCAACTTCCCCATTCTGTTATGTGCCTCGGGGATTCCTGCTGCTTTGGTGAATCTTGATTAAGGAAGAGGGCATCCAGACAAAAGCCAGGGTCCTCAGTAATAATCCTTTCAACTCCTTACCAGCTCATGGGCCTGAGGCAGCAGGGTTGGGACAGGCCGACCACAGGCCCGTCTGGAGCCCTGGAGGTTTGAGTCTCCAGCGGAGATGCAAAGGGCTCAAGACATGGCAGTGGACACTCTCCAGGGAGGGTCAGCTCTGAAGAAGTGTGTGCTTTCCATGCAGATGAAGCTGTTCCCGGAAGTAAGGGCCCGCACCAGAGTAACAAAGGTTAGGTCTTCAATTCTGGTGAAAAGTAGGGCCCTTCCCCAGCTTCACTGCTTAGAAAGAGGAATCCTTAGTATCTTGACCAGATAGGGAATTTACAGCCTATAGGATGGCCATCAAAGGTTTCCAATGTCAGTGATTAACAATATCAGCCACCTCCCAGGTACAGGGAACCCCAGTAATGGACCCCATGCAGGATCAGAACCACCATCTTTTTGTAAAGATGATGATAAAACTGGGGACAGGTCAATCTCCTAGGTTAACTTGTGCTTTCTCCCCCAGCACCCACTTTCCTAGAAAGGCTAGTCTCAGTGCTTACAATAGTATTTCCAGACCCAGTTTGTATTGTGAAATAACTGGACTTTTTTCATTTTCAATGAAAAAGGAAACAAACTAATAAAAAGCCCTTACTTGATTAAGAACTGTGAGATGTAATAGGTTTACTGTGAGGAGTCTCTTTCAGATAAGCTCCTGATCTCTTTGAGAACAAGGACCAAACCTCATTCATATTCACATGAATGTCACATAAAAGTCACTAAGTTAGTACTAGTTTCCTTCCCTTCTAACTTTCCTTCTCTTTCTCTATTCCATATGCACGTGTGTGTGCTAACTCACTTCAGCCGTGTCCGAGTCCGTGCAACCCTATGGACCATAGCCCGCCGGGCTCCTCCCTCCATGGGATTCTCCAGGCAAGAATACTGGAGTGGGTTGCCATGCCCTCCTCCAGGGGATCTTCCCAATCCAGGGATTGGCCCACGTCTCTTTGTCTCCTGCATTGCCCAGAGGGTTCTTTACCACTAGCACCACCTGGGAAGCCCCTCTAATTCCTCACCTATCCCCAGACTTTACTATTCCCCATTCGTCCAATCTTTATCAAGTGCAAGCTTCCTCAGATCCCATCCTATTATCACCAATTTTAAAAGTTGCCTATAATTAAACCAGTGGTTCTCAACCGTGACTGCAGATTTTAATCACCAGGGAAGCTCTGAAAACATACAAATACCCAGGACCCATGCCAGACTAATTAAGCCAGAAACTTCCAGGTTGTAGCCGAGCTATCTGCACTTTTGTGTATGTGTTACACTGGATATTGGTTGCTGCACGAGGGCGTTCTCTAGTTGTGGAGTAGAGGTTTTCTTTGCAGTGGCTTCTCTTGTTGTGGAGCACGGGGCTCTAGGGTGCTTGGGTTTCAGTAGTTGTGAAGCATAGTTTAGTTGCCCCATGGCATGTGGGATATTCCCAGACCAGGGCTTAAACCCATGTCCTCTGCATTGTCAGACAGATTCTTAACCACTGGACCATAAGGGAAGTCCCAGGTAAGTTGCCTTAGTGATACTAATGTGAGAACCACTAAATCAAACTCTTTGTGATACTCTTCCTCCTTTCTTGGCACGATAAATGCCCCCACCTCCCTTGCCCAGGACTAATCCCTCCATATTTCATTAGATCCTATCCATTCCCACTTCCAACTCTTATCCCCAGGCTCTCCTATATCTATTATAACTTCCAACTCTAGTAGCAAAATAAAACATCTCCCACCACTCTGCAGCCTCTTCTTGCTTCAGCCCTCTTTTATTTTCTTATCATCCAGTGTTCTCTAAACAGTAGGTTCCTCTCTTGCCTGTTGGTGGAAATGTAAACTGATATAGCCACTATGGAAAACAGTGGGAAATTTCTTTAAAAACTAGGAATAAAACTACCATCAGTTCAGTTACTCAGTCATATCTGACTCTTTGCAACCCCATGGACTGTAGCACACCAGGCTTCCCTGTCCATCACCAACTCCTGGAGCTTGCTCAAACTCATGTCCATCAAGTCGGTGATGCCATCCAACCATCTTATCCTCTGTCGTCCCCTCCTCCTCCTGCCTTCAATCTTTCCCAGCATCAGTATCTTTTCCAAGGAGTCAGTTCTTCACATCAGGTGGCCAAAGTATTGGAGTTTCAGCTTCAGCATCAGTTCTTCCAATGAATGTTCAGGACTGATTTCCTTTAGGATGGACTGGTTGGATCTTATTGCTGTCCAAGGGACTCAAGAGTCTTCTCCAACACCACATTTCAAAAGCATCAATTCTTTGGTGCTCAGCTTTCTTTATAGTCCAACTCTCACATCCATACATGACTACTGGAAAAACCATAGCTTTGACTAGACAGACCTCTGTTGGCAAAGTAATATCTCTGCTTTTTGATATGCTGTCTGGGTTGGTCATAGCTTTTCTTCCAAGGAGCAAGCGTCTTTTAATTTTATGGCTGCAGTCACCATCTGCAATGATTTTGGAGCTCAAGAAAATAAAGTCTATCACTGGTTCCATTGTTTCCCCATCTATTTGCCATGAAGTGATGGGACCAGATGTCATGATCTTAGTTTTTTGAATGTTGAGTTTTAAGTCAGCTTTTTCACTCTCCTGTTTCACTTCCATCAAGAGGCTCTTCAGTTCCTCTTTGCTTTCTGCCATAAGGGTAATGTCATCTGCGTATCTGAGATTATTGATATTTCTGCCAGCAATCTTGATTCCAGCTTGTGCTTCATCCAGCCCAGTATTTCTCATGATGTACTCTGCACATAAGTTAAATAAGCAGGGTGACAGTATACAGCCTTGATGGATTCCTTTCCCTATTTGGAACCAGTCACTGGTTTAATGTTCAGTTCTAACTGTTGATTCTTGACCTGCATACACATTTCTCAGGAGGCAGATAGGTGGTCTGGTATTCCCATCTCTTGAAAAATTTTCCACAGTTTGTCATGATCCACACCGTCAAAGGCTTTGGCATAGTCAATAAAGCAGAAGGAGATGTTTTTCTGGAACTCTCTTGCTTTTTCGATAATCCAATGGATGTTGGCAATTGAATCTCTGGCTCCTCTGCCTTTTCTAAATCCAGCCTGTTCACAGTTCATGTACTGTTGAAGCCTGGCTTGGAGAATTTCGAGCATTACTTTACTAGCGTGTGAGATGAATGCAATTGTGCGGTAGTTCGAACATTCTTCAGCATTGCCCTTCTTTAGGATTGGAATGAAAACTAACCTTTTCCACTCCTGTGGCCACTGCTGAGTTTTCCAAATTTGCTGGCATATTGAGTGCAGCACTTTCACAGCATCATCTTTTAGGATTTGAAATAGCTCAGCTGGAATTCCATCACCTTCACTAACTTTGTCCCTAGTGATTAACCCTAAGGCCCACTTGACTTCACATTCCAGCATGTCTGGCTCTAGCTGAGTGATCACATCATCGTAGTCATCTGGGTCATGAAGATCTTTTTTGTATAGTTCTTCTGTGTATTCTTGCCACCTCTTCTTAATATCCTTTGCTTCTGTTAGGTCCATACCATTTCTGTCCTTTATTGTGCCGATCGTTGCATGAAATATTCCCATTTCATGTGTCTAATTTTCTTGAAGAGATCTCTAGTCTTTCCCATTCTATTGGTTTCCTCTATTTCTTATAAAAGTAAATAGACAATACAGTATTGTAAAGTAAAATAAAGTAAAAATAAAATTTTTTTTTAAATCCTAAAAAAAAATTAAAAAAGTAAATAGAGTTTTCTATTTCATATAAAACTACCATATAACCCAGCAATCCCACTACTGGCCCTATACCCTGAGAAAACCATAATCAAAAAAGACGTTATGTGCCCCAGTGTTCATTGCAGCATTATTTATAATAGCTAGGACATGGAAGCACCTTAGATATTCATCAACAGATGAGTGGGTAAAGGTGTAGTATATATATACAATGGAATATTAGTCATTAAAAGGAACAAATCTGAGTCAGTTTTAGTGAGGTGGCTAAACCTAGAGCTTGCTATACAGAGTGAAGTAAGTCAAAAAGAGAAAAACTAATAACGCATACATATGGAATCTAGAAAAATCGTACTGATGAACCTGGTTGCAGGCAGGAATAGAGATGCAGATACAGAACAGAACTGCAGATACAGAACAGAACTGTAGACACAGCGGGGGAAGGAGAGGATGGAATGAATTGAAAGAGTAGCATTGAAGCACACGCATTATCATATGTAAAACAGATAGTTAATGGGAAGTTGCTTTATAACACAGGGAGCTGAACTTGGTGCTCTGTCACAGCCTAGAGGTGTGGCATGGAGTTCGAGGAGGGAGGGGCGTTCAAGAGGGAGGGGCTGTATGTATACCTGTGGCTGATTCTTGTTGTAAGGTAGA
The DNA here is from genome assembly GCF_001704415.2 of Capra hircus. Lineage (NCBI taxonomy): Eukaryota > Metazoa > Chordata > Mammalia > Artiodactyla > Bovidae > Capra > Capra hircus. The sequence continues at coordinate 110,628,251 of NC_030810.1, read as the reverse complement.
AACCAACACAATATTGTAAAGCAAATATTCTCTGGTTAAAATGTTTAAAAAAGAATAGGTTCCTTACTACCATCCTTCACTCTTCAGCTCCTTATAACCAGCCTTCCTCTCAATAGCTCTCCTCTTCCTGATTTCACATATCTATATTTCGAAGAATGCAGCCTTTGGCCCCTTGACTCCTTACCTTAAAAGCTCTCCCGAAGTAATGTCATTCTCTCCCTTAGCTTCAGTCAGTACTTACTTATTGATGTTGTTCAGTCGCTAAGTCGTGTCCAACTCTTTGTGACCCAATGGACACAGCACACCAGTCTTCCCTGTCCTTCTCTATCTCCTGGAGTTTGCTCACATGCATGTCCATTGAGCTGATGATGCTATTTAACCATCTCATCCTCTGCTATTTAACCATCTCATCCTCTCATCCCTTCTCCTTTTGCCTTTAATCCTTCCCAGCATCAGGGTCTTTTATTAATGCTCCTAAATCCAGATCTCTCTTCTGAACATCAAGCTCATATTTCTAGGACATTTTAACTTGCCTATTCCTTGGGTCCACTAAATGTAATAGGTTTCAATCAAACATATTATCTTCCCTCCCCCATCCCAAGTCCTTTGGCTTATTCAGACCTTTCTCACTTCCAAACTTGGATCACTCCCTTCCACTCTATCTTTCTCTCTGTTGCCAGTGTGATTTTTCTGAACGAGAAATCAGTCTACCCCTCCGTTGCCTAAAACAATTCAGTGACTCCCCACTGCCCACAAGATGAAGTCAAAACTTCTTGGCACTCTGTGTAAGGACCTTGAGTCTCCCCCTCCAGCCTTATCTCCTGTTGCTCCTTGTGTATTCAAATCTCAAACTTGCAACACACACATTTTCTAACTAGACCCACCAACTGGTTGTTCTACCAGCTTGGGGCTTTGTTTCTGCCTCTGCCTTTACATGATATCACAAAAGACTTAGCGACTAAAACAAAGTACTCCCTTGATGTGTTGTTTTCTTTGCCTGAAATCCCATCCCCCTCCTCTCTGCCTAGAGATCCTGTATGTCCTTCAGGACTCAGCTTTGGTCTTCTTTTTGTGCACGTGTGCTCAGCTGTGTCCGACGCTAACAGCCTGGAGTGGGTTGCCGATTCCTTCTCCAAGGGAATCTTCCAACCCAGGGATCAAACCCACATCTCCTACATCTCCTGCATTGGCAGGCAGATTCTTTACCACTAGAGACTTCAGGGATGCCCCACTTCTCCTCGTTGACTCCTCCTCAACTTTCCTGAACAGAATTAGATGTTCCCTTCCCCAGAGAGCCTCCTTCGCACTCCCAGAGCTCTGCATTTTACGACATTCTATGGCAATTTTCTATTTACTTTTCTCTCTGTCCTGCTGGTCCATGCACTTCTGGAGTGAAAGAAGCAGTGCTTAATGTATCTTTCTGCACCCAGAACTTGGCTCAGTAAGTGAGACTCAGGAGTAAATGTTGTCTAGTGAAACAGAAAGGAGAAGAGTATGAGAGGAGATAAACTAGAAGCTTGATGTCAAAGGGATCTTTCTGTATTTTACAGATAAGGAAATAGGGGTGGAGTAGGTAACTCATTGTCCCAGAATCATGCAGCTAATTAAATGGCAACACTAAAACTGGAAACTAAATGTCCTGATTTCTTGTTCAGTAGTCTGTCAACTGTACCATATTAACTGAATATTCATTGTTTCACTTGAAATAAAGCTACAAGGCAGTGGCTCTTAGCTTTTTGTGGACCCATGCTCTCTTTAAGTGGAGAAGGCAATGGCACCCCACTCCAGTACTCTTGCCTGGAAAATCCCATGGACCGAGGAGCCTGGTGGGCTGCAGTCCATGGGGTCGCTAAGAGTTGGACATGACTGAGCGACTTCCCTTTCACTTTTCACTTTCATGCATTGGAGAAGGAAATGGCAACCCACTCCAGTGTTCTTGCCTGGAGAATCCCAGGGACGGGGGAGCCTGGTGGGCTGCCGTCTATGGGGTCGCACAGAGTCGGACACGACTGAAGCCACTTAGCAGCAGCAGCAGCAGCTCTCTTTGAGACTTTAGTGAAAGCTACAGGCTCTCTCCAAAAAAAAAAAAAAATTGCACGTAGAATTTCACATCCATTTTCAGGGGATTCAAGAAGTTAGTGGTTGAGTGAAGGATGACTGGAAGGAAGAAGAATCTAGAAATGGAGAGACCAATGGAAGACTAATGCAGTAGTTGAGGAGTGAGACAGAGCAAGCAGGCTGCAAGAGTAGGGGTATAGAAAAGAAAGTCCAGCTTTCAGATGTGACCTGCAGGTGGGATGCATACAGCTGAGAAAAGAGGAAGCATTTAAGATGACTCAGGTTTCTGGTATAGATGTTAAGGAAGATGGTGATGCCACACATCAAATTAGGAGCTGCTGAGAGAGTAGGTTTGAAGGGTAGATAATGTGTTTCATTTGACAGGTGTCTTAAATGTCTGCAGGCCATCAGGGTGGGGATGTCTACAGGAAGCTGGCAACAGCACAAGTACCTTCCACGTCTACTCCTGCCGCTCTTCCTCGGGCCATCTGGATGATCTATTTTTCCCTGAACCAGATGCATACTTTCCTGCCTCCATCCCCTTCGTTCATCCCACGGACCTTACACGTTCACCCTTATCCAAAATATTTCAAGGTCCAATTCAGGGGCTATTTTCTCTGTTAAGTTATTCCCGACACCACCAATGTGATCAATTTAATCTCTGCCCTCTCTAAAATCCTAAATTTTTCTCTGAACCTCTCTTACCATATTTTCTATTTTGAATTTCAGTTGTTTTATTGAGAAAAGGGCAGAAAAAGAGAGAGTAAGAAACCAAGGAAAGATAGCACAAATAAATGACAAATAGCAAGATGGAGAATTTAAACCTAGCTATATCAATAATCATATTAAATGTAAATGGTCTAAACACACCTATTAAAAGGCAGCGTTTGTCAGATTGAATTATAAAGAGTGATATTAAACTATATACTGCCTACAAGAAACACCTTTAAATATAAAGATATGAATAGGTTAAAGGTAAAAGGATGGGAAAATATATGCCATGCTAACACTAATCAAAATAGAGTTGGAGTTACTATATTAATACTGTGCTAAAGTAGATTCCAAGGCAAAGGTATTAATAGAAATAAAGAGTATCATTTTTTAATAATAAAGAGGTCAAGATAAGTACATGAAGCAAACACTGATAGAACCGCAATGAGAAATGGACACAGTTATAATCAGAAATGTCAATAAACATCTCTCAACTCATAAGACAAGAAGACAGAAAATCAATAAAGATATAAAGGACTTGACCATCACTATCAACTCACTTGACCTAATTGACATTTGTAGAACAGTCCACTCAACAACAATAGAATACACTTCTTTTTCAAGTGACATCGAAGACTTTCAAAGATAGACCATATCTTGGGCCATAAAAATGGACTTGATAAATTTAAAAGGAATCAGATTATACAAAATATATTCTCTGTCCACAGTAGTATTACATTATATATCAATAATAGAAAGATAGCTGGAAAATCTTGAAATATTTGGGAACTAAGTAACACATTTCTAAGTAATTCATGGATAAAATAAGAAATCAAAAGAGAAATTAAAATTTTTGAACTGAGTGAAAATAGGAACACAAACATAATCAAATCTGTGGGATGTATCTAAAGCAGTACTGAAAGGGAATTTACAGTTTTATCAACCTACTAATAGAAGAGAAAATATTCTCAAGTCAAAGATACCAGCTTCCACTCTACAAGATTAGGTGAAGAGTGCAAGTTAGGCCCCAAGTAAGTGAAAGAAAGGAAATAATAAAAATCAATCAGAAATCAATGAAATAGAAAATTAATAGAGAAAATCAATGAAACCAACAGCTAGTTCTCAGAGAAGACAGGCAAAATAATAAATCTAGCCAGACTGATCAGAAAAAAAAAAAACAAGAAAAAAAAATACAAATGACTAATATCAGTAATGAAAGAGATGACATCACTACAGATTCTAAAGATGTTAAAAGGATATCAGAAAATAAGTATTAAGGTGGCTCTATGCCAATAAATTTGACAGTTTGGATGAATGTAAAAATCTCTTGAAAGTACCCGTATGTCAAACTCACTCAAGAAGAAATAGATTATCTGAAACACCCTGTATCTATTAAAGAAATTAAATTGTAGTTAAAAACCTTCCCACAAAGAAAACGCCAGGTGTAAATGGCTTTACTGGTGACTTTTACCAAATATTTCAAAAAGAAACAATAACAATTTTATACAAGCTCTTCCAGAAAAGTAGAACACAGGGAATACTTCCCAAGTCATTATATAAAACCAGCATTACTCTGACACTGGAATAAGACAAAGAAATTACAAGAAAACTACAGACCAATATCCAATATAAAATAGTTAAAGAATCCTTGACAAAATTTTAGCAAATCACATCCAACATCATGTAAAAAGGATAATACATCCGGACCAAAAAATTCTAGTTGGATTTAACGTTTGAGACACTGAAAACATTTTAAAAGATTAAAAAGGAGGCAGAGGGAATACATGGTCATCTCAATATCTATCAAAAAAACATTTGACAAAAATTCAATATCAATTTCTAATTTCAAAAAACTTTTAATAAATTTGTAGCAATAATAGTGGGCATCTACAAAAAATTATGGGTAACATCATATTCAAAGATTGGTTCTCCTAAGATCAGGAAAAAAGCAAGGATGTATGTTCTTCCCACTTTTGTTCAACATTATGCTGGAGGTTCTAGTCAGTGTAATATGCCCCCCCCCAAACAAAAAACATTGGAAAGATTGGAAAGGAAGAAGTAAGATTGTCTTTATTCAGAAACGACATAATCAGACTTCCCTGATAGTCCAGTGGTTAAGAATTTGCCTGCCAGTACAGGGGGCACAGGCCTGATCCCCGGTCTGGGAAGATCCCGCATGCCGTGGGGCAGCTAAGCCTGTGTGTCACAACTGCTGAAACCCACACACCTAGAGCCCACGCTCTGCAGTAAGAGAAGTCACTACAATGAGAAACCCACGCGCTGCAAGCGGAGAGGAGCCCCCACTCTTTGAAACTAGAGAAAAGCCGATACGCAGCAATGAAGACCTAGCCCAGTCAATACATAAAGGACTAATAAATGAATAATTTTTGCTGCTGCTGCTGCTGCTAAGTCACTTCAGTGGTGTCCGACTCTGTGCGACCCCATAGACAGCAGCCCACCAGGCTCCCCCGTCCCTGGGATTCTCCAGGCAAGAACACTGGGGGTTGCCATTTCCTCCTCCAATGCATGAAAGTGAAAAGTGAAAGTGAAGACGCTCAGTCGTGTCCGACTCTTGGCGACCCCATGGACTGCAGCCCACCAGGCTCCTCCGTCCATGGGATTTTCCAGGCAAGAGTACTGGAGTGGGGTGCCATTGCCTTACATAATCATCTTTAAAGAAAATTCAATGAAATCTTTTAAGAAAGTTATTAGAACTAATAACTAAGTTTAGCAAGTTTTAAATATATAAAATCAAAATGCAAAAATAAATTACATTTCTGAATACTAGCTATATGAATTTCCTAAAGCTGTCAAAACAACAAAATATATCACAAACTGAGATGGTTTCAAACAGCAGAAATGTATTACCTCACAGTTCTCAAATCACTTATGATTATATGGTGGAGGTACACGAGTCTGAGTGAACTCCGGGAGTTGGTGATGGACAGGGAGGCCTGGCGTGCTGCGATTCATGGGGTCGCAGAGTTGGACACGTCTGAGCGACTGAACTGAACTGAACCAGTAGACTGAAGGGATTGAATCTGGTACACAGAGTGTCTGAAGAACTATGGACAGAAGTTCATAACACTGTGCAGGAGGAGAAACCAAAACCACCTCCAAGAAAAAGAAATGCAAGGCAAAGTAATTGTTGGAGGAGGCTTTACAAACAGCTGAGTAAGACTGAAGCTTCCCTGGTAGCTCAGATGGTAAAGCATCTGCCTACTATGCTGGAAACCTGGGTTTGATCCCTAGGTCAGGAAGATCCCCTGGAGAAGGAAATGGCAACCAACTCCAGTATTCGCGCCTGGAAAATCCCATGGACCAAGGAGCCTGGTGGACTACCGGCCATGGGATTCCAAAGAGTCGGACACGACTGAGCGACTCACTTCACTTCACTACAAACAGCTGAGAAAGGAAGAGAAGCCAAAGGCAGTGGAGAAAGGGAAAAATTATCCAACTAAATCCTGAGTGCCAGAAAATAGCAAGGAGAGATAAGAAGGCCTTCTTAAATGGACAGTGCAAAGAAATAGAGAAAAACAATAGAGTGGGAAAGACTAGAGATCTCTTCAAGATAATTGGAGATATCTAGGGAACATTTCATGCAAGGATGGGAATGATAAAGCACAGAAACAGTAAGGATCTAATGGAAGCAGAAGAGATTAAGAAGAGGTGGCAAGAATACACAGACGAACTATACAAAAAAGATCTTAATAACCCAGATAACCACGGTGGTGTGGTTACATTCCTAAAACCAAACATCCTGGAGTGTGAAGTCAAGTGGGCCTTAGGAAACATCACTAGGAACAAAGTCAGTGGAGATGATGGAATAACAGCTGAGCTATTTCAAATCCTAAAAGATGATGCTGTTAAAGTGCTGTACTCACTAGGCCAGCAAATTTGGAAAATCAGCAGTGGCCACAGGACAGGAAAAGTCAGTTTTCATTCCAATCCCCAAGAAAGGAAAGGCCAAAGAATGTTCAAACTACCGCACAATTGCACTCATGGTAAAGCGTCTGTCTACAATGCCAGAGACCTGGGTTCGATCTCTGGGTCAGGAAGATTCCCTGGAGAAGAAAATGGCAACCCCCTCCAGTACTCTTGCCTAGAAAATCCCATGGACGGAGGAGCCTGATGCAGGCTACTGTCCATGGAGTCGCAAAGAGTCAGACACAACTGAGCCACTTCACTTTCACTTTCACATGCTAGTAAGATTGTGCTCAAAACCCTTCAAGCCAAGCTTCAGCAGTACATGAATCAAGAACTTCCAGATGCACTACCTGGATTTAGAAAAGACAGAGGAACCGAGATCAAATTGCCAACACTCACTGGATCATCAAAAAAGCAAGAGAGTTCCAGAAAAACATCTACTTCAGCCTTTGTGTGGATCAGAACAAACTGGGGAGGATTCTTAAAGGGATAGGCATACTAGACCACCTTACCTGCCTCCTGAGAAACCTGTGTGCAGGTCAAGAAACAATAGTTAGAACTGGACATGGAACAATGAGCTGGTTCAAAATTGAGAAAGGAGTATGACAAGGCTGTATATTATCACCCTGATTATTTAACTCATATGCAGAGTACATCATGTGAAATGCGGGCTGCGTGAAGCACAAGCTGGAATTAAAATTGGCAGGAGAAATATCAACAATTTCAGACATGCAGATGATACCACTCTAATGGCAGAAAGTGAAGAGGAACTAAAGAGCCCCTTGATGAAAGTGAAAGAGGAGAGTGAAAAAGCTGGTTTAAAACTCAACATTCAAAAAACAAAGATCATGGCATCCAGTTCCATCACTTCATGGCAAACAGATGGGGATAAAGTGGAAACCGTGACAGATTTTATTTCCTTGGGCTCCAAAGCCACTGCAGATGGTGACTGCAGCCATGAAATTAAGATGCTTGCTCCTTGGAAGAAAAGCTATGACAAATCTAAACAGTGTATTAAAAAGCAGAGACATCACTTTGATGACAAAGTTTTGTATAGTCAAAGCTATGGCTTTTCCAGTAGTCATGTACGGATGTGAGAGTTGGACCATAAAGAAAGCTAAGCGCCAAAGAATTGATGCTTTTGAATTGTGGGGTTGGAGAAGGCTTTCGAGGGTCCCTTGGACTGCAAGATCAAACCAGTAAATCCTAAAAGAAATCAACCCTAAATATTCATTGGAAGGACTGATGCTGAAGCTGAAGCTCCAGTACTTTGGCCATCTGACGTGAAGAGATGACTCATTGGAAAAGACTCTGATGCTGGGAAAGATTGAAGACTGGAGGAGAAGTGGGTGAGAGAGGATGAGATGGTTGGATGGTATCACTGACTCAATGGACATAAGTTTGAGCAAGCTCCGAGAGATGGTGAAGGACAGGGAAGCCTGGTGTACTGCATTTCATGAGATCACAAAGAGTTGGAAACAACTTACTAATTGAACACCAATATATGCATATCTGAGGTTTTTGCTATTTCTCCTGGCAATATTGACTGTAGCTTGTTTTTCATCCAGTCTGGCATTTCACATAATATAATCTGCATTTAAGTTAAATAAGCAGGGTGATAATATACAGCCTTGTCATACTCCTTTCTCAATTTTGAACCAGTTCGTTGTTCCATGTCCAGTTCTAACTATTGTTTCTTGACCTGCACACAGGTTTCTCAGGAGGCAGGTAAGGTGGTCTAGTATGCCTATCCCTTTAAGAATCTTCCCCACTTTGTTGTGATCCATAGGGCTTCCCTGGTGGCTCAGAGGTTAAAGCGTCTGCCTCCAATGTGGGAGACCCGGGATCGATCCCTGGGTTGGGAAGATCCCCTGCAGAAGGAAATGGTAACCCACTCCAGTATTCTTGCCTGGAGAATCCCATGGACGGAGAAGCCTGGTAGGCTACAGTCCACGGGGTCGCAAAGAGTCAGACACCACTGAGCAACTTCACTACTACTACTACGCTACACAATCAAAGGCTTTAGCATAGTCAGTGAAGCTGAAGTAGATGCTTTTCTGGAACTCTCTTGCTTTTTTGATGATCCAGTGAATGTTGGCAATTTGATCTCTGGTTCCTCTGTCTTTTCTAAATCCAGGTAGTACATCTGGAGGTTCTTGATTCATGTACTGCTGAAGCTTAGCTTGAAGGATTTTGAGCATAATCTTACTAGCATTGAGTGCAATTGTGCAGTAGTTTGAACATTCTTTGGCCTTTCCTTTCTTGGGGATTGAAATGAAAACTGACTTTTCCTGTCCTGTGGCCATGGTTGAGTTTTCCAAATTTGCTGGCCTAGTGAGTACAGCACTTTAACAGCATCATCTTTTAGGATTTGAAATAGCTCAGCTGTTATTCCATCATCTCCACTGACTTTGTTCCTAGTGATGTTTCCTAAGGCCCACTTGACTTCACACTCCAGGATGTTTGGTTTTAGGTAAGTAACCACATCATCGTGGTTATCTGGGTCATTAAGATCTTTTTTGTATAGTTCTGTGTATTCTTGCTACCTCTTCTTAATCTCTTCTGCTTCCATTAGATCCTTACTGTTTCTGTGCTTTATCATTCCCATCCTTGCATGAAATGTTCCCTAGATATCTCCAATTATCTTGAAGAGATCTCTAGTCTTTCCCACTCTATTGTTTTTCTCTATTTCTTTGCACTGTTCATTTAAGAAGGCCTCTTATCTCTCCTCTTATCTCTCCTCTTATCTCTCTTTGGAACTCTTTTCTCATGACAAATAGAAGGGGAAAAAGTGGAAGCAATGACAGATTTTATGTTCTTGGGCTGTAAAAATCACTGTGGATGGTGACTGCAGCCACAAAATTAAAAGAAGCTTGCTCTTTGGAAGGAAAGCTGTGGCAAAACTAGACAGCATATTAGAAAGCAGAGATATCACTTTTCTGACAAAGGTTCGTATAATCAAAGCTATGGTTTCTCCAGTGGTCATATTACGGATGTGAGAGGTGGACCATTAAGAAGACTGAGCACTGAAGAATTGATGCTTTCGAATTGTGGTGCTGGAGAAGACTTTTGAGAGTCCCTTGGACTGCAAGGAGATCCAACCAGTCCATCCTAAAGAAAATCAACCCTGAATATTCACTGGAAGGACTGATGCTAAAGCTCCAATACTTTGACCACCTGATGTGAAGAGACAATTCATTGGAAAAGACCTTGATGCTGGGGAAGATTGAAGTCCAGAGGAGAAGGGGGTCAGAGAGGATGAGATGGTTGGATGGCATCACTGGCTCGGTGGACATGAGTTTAAGCAAACTTTGGGAGATAGTGAAGGACAGGGAAGCCTGGCATGCTGCAGTCCGTAGGGTAGCAAAGAATTGGATGTGACTTAGCAGCTGAACAACGACTCGGTTCTGGAAGCTAGAGGTCTGATATCAAGGGGTTGACAGGTCCATGTCTCCTCTGAAGGATCTGGGAGAGAATCCTTCCTTGCCTTTTTTAGCTTCTGTTGTTTTCTGGCAAGCCATGGGTTCCTTGGCTCATAAAAGCGTCACTCCAGTCTCTACCTCCGTTGTCACGTAGCCATCTGTTCCCTGTGGATTTTTACATTATCTTTCCTCTCTGTATGTTTGTGTCCAAATTTCCCTCTTTTTATAAGGACACCAACCATATTAGATTAAGGACCCACGCTACTTAAGTATGATCTCATCTTAACTCTAATTACACCTGTAGAGAGTCTATTTCCAAAGAAGTCCACATTCATAGGAACTGGGGGTTAGAATTTTTACTCTTGGGTGAGATACAATTTAGCCCATAACATTAGCAAAGAACACTCAAAAAATTAAAATTAGAATTTATAATTGCCTTAAAAAATATAAAGTATTTAAGATAAGTCTGAGAAAAGATGTGCACTGAAAACTGGAAGACATTGCTGAGATGAATTAAATATGACCTAAATAAATGGGAAGATAAACATTGTTTATGGGTCAGAAGACTCAGTGTTAACATTTCAGTCCTCTCAAAATTGATCTAAATATTCAATGCAATCCCAAACAAAATCACAGCAATCCTTTTTTAATATAAATTGACAATATGATTCTAAACATGATATATAAATGCAAAGTACTTGGAACAGTCAAAACAACTTTGAAAAAGAAGAATGAATTTGAGCAATTTATATTATACAAATTCAATATTTGTTATAAAGCTATGTAATCAAGACAGCATTGCATAGGCAAAAAAAAAGATAAATAGATCAGTGGAACAGAATAAGGAGTTCATAAATAGATCCACATACATATGGTCAACTGATCGTTGATAAACATGCAAAGGATAGTCTTTTTAATATAGAGCATTTGGGTATCTACACATCCAGGAAAAGAACATCAATCCATATCTTGCGTCATACACAAAAATTAATTCAAAGTTGATCACAAAACTAAATGTAAAACATAAAACTTCCAGGAGAAAATCTTTGTGACATTTGGATGGGAAAAAAGCTCTTAGATATGACATTCAAAACGTGGTCCTTAAAAGATATAAAATGATAAATTGGACTTTACCAAAATTAAAGTTGTGGTTTCAAAAGACACATCTAACAGGTGAAAAGATAAGACACAGACTCAGGGGAAGTATTTGCAAATCACATATTTGATGAAGAACTTATCCAGATTATAAAAATAATTCTCAAAATTAAAAAAAAAGAAGTGATATATAAAAATATTGCAAAGGTATAAATAAAATTGCTCTTTTAATAAAAAAAAAGATGGATTGTTCAGTAAATGGCATTGGGATAATTAGCTAATCATTGGGAAAAAGCAAAATTGGATTCCTATCTCATTTCTTATAGCTAATGAAAGGCAGGTAGATCAAAGGGCCAAAGGTAAACAGCAGCAACACCAGAACAATAATTATAATATAAACACTAGAAGGAAGCCATGGAGTTTCTTTTTTATCTTATGATCTTGGAGCAGGGAAGGCCAAGGCCTAAAATACAGAGTCCGTAGAAGAAAACAACTATAAATTTGACTAAATAAAAATGTTTTGCATGGCAAAATAGTTAGTATCTATAATCCTATAGATTTTACAATCCTATAATCCTACAATCAATTAGAAAATTCCCAACAATCTAACAAAACAGTAAAACAATGCTTACCACTTTACATCTACCTGAACAGCAAAACTTACAAGCAGGATAATGTCAGATGCTAGTGAGGTGGTAGGAATTAGAGATCATCACAAGCTGCTGGTGTGAAGATGCGTTGATACGTCTTACAGTACAGTTTAGAGGTGCCTCATACAATTAAATATGTGTGTAGTCTATAACCCAGTTCCACTCCTAGGAATATAGTCACAAAAAATGACCCTGCAAAGGATAAATAAACTGACATATTCAAGGATATCCATTGCAGAAAAAAGCTGGCAGGAAGATCTTATATAATAAATACATGGTATCAATAGAATATGCATATGGCATATGCAGATAAAAAAAGAACCAGTTCAACATATGTTCAGTTACTTCAGTCGTGCTAGACTCTCTGTAACCCTGTGGACGGTAGCCTGCCTGGCTCCTCTGTCCACGGGATTCTCCAGGCAAGAATACTGGAGTGGGTAGCCGTGCCCTCCTCCAGGGGCTCTTCCTGACCCAGGGATCGAGCCTGTGTCTCCTGCATCACCTGCACTGCACGCAGATTTTTTACTACTGAGCCATCAGGGAAGCCCATATATTGAGTTTTAAATTCCATCTCACAGGAAAAGCAGAATAGGATTTTAAAACACAATGTTCAGTAAAAATAAAAAAATAAGATAACTTATACATCACAATATTGTCCTGAAATATAGAAACATGCAAAATAATGTAACGCACTGATCATGGATACACTCATGCATCAGTAAGGGGAGGAAAGGGAGATTCAAAGACATGCACTAAGAAAATGAGTAGATTCCTATGGGAGGGGTGGCAAGGAGGATAGGGTCAAGGATGGGGAGAGAGGGCGCAACAAAAAGGGAGGCATGGGCAAATTATTCAGTGTGCCACAGACTGAGGCATTTGTTTGATAAAAGTATTGCAGTTGAACAAAAGCAGAACAGAAGCATTTTTGTTTTACTTAAAATCAATTGTATTATTTTATTTTACTCTTATGTATTTATTTGGCTGCTTCAGGTCTCAGTTGCAGTACAGCAGCTTAGTTCCCCACAGCATGTGGGATCTTAGATCCCCAACCAGGGATCAAACTGCATCCCATGCATTAGAAGGTGCCTTCTTTATTACTGAAGTACCAGGGAAGTCCTCAACTGTATTTTTAAAAGCAAAAATATTGCATAGAAATTTTTAAAGGTAAGTGAAGAAGCTTTTTTCAATAAGCCAGTGATATGAACAGGCAATTCACAGAATAAACACAAACATCTAATAAGCATATGAAATTATCATCAACCTCAGATAAGGCAAATTCTAATTGAAGAAAAATTTGATATTTCTTTTGCCCATAAAGTTGTAAAAATTAAAAAAGAATGATAATATCCTTTGCTATGAAGGGTGTGAAGAAATGTAGACTCTTGTGTGTGGTTGGAACTAGTATAGAAAATAACTTATGAGAACTTCATCTGAAAAGTCAGATGGACTGGAATAGATGAATACATATTCTCAAGGTAAATGGTAACAGGTGCGTGTTCAGAAAATATAGCAACAATGAAAGCATAATTTCTCTTAATATAACCACTGTTTATTGACTTTTGTTATGCGTTAGCATGGGGTTAAGGGCTTTACATGTTATCTCTAATAAGAATACAGATATTTGAAGATTTCAAGTAACTCACTCCAGGTCACACCAAAACCCATGTGATAGTAGATAGATGATCTCAGTACAGTTCAACGTGGTGATTGAGATGTGCACAGAAACGTGCGTTGAAAGCTAAGAGGAAGCTTAGCTTCTGAGTTTGGGGTGTCCTGGAAGAGAAAACATCTCTGTTGTCTTGAAGGATGAGTAGGGCAGACATAGGTGCAGTAAGCAGAGGAACCACATGAGCAAAGGCACAGAAGCTGGGAACGATGTGGAGTGTGTCAGAGACCTCCCTAGAACATCAGAGAACAAAGTGTGAAGGATGAGATAGTATTAATAGTTGGGGTGGAAAGGTTTGCAGGAGCTGCACCATGAAGGGACTCTCATGCCATGTTGAAGAATTTGGATTTTATTACAGAAACAATGTTGTCGTTGTTCAGTCTCTAAGTCACGTCCGACTCTTTGATCATGGACTGCAACACACCAGGCTTCCCTGTCCGTCACTATCCCAGAGTTTCCTCAGATTCATGTCCGCTGAGTTGGTGATGCTATCTCATCATCTTATCCTCTGCCGCCCTCTTCTCCTTTTGCCTTCAATCTTTCCCAGCATCGGGGTCTTTTCCAATGGGTCGGCTAGAAATAATAGGGAGCCACTAAAGGATCTGATGAGTTTGGGTGAACTCCAGGAGTTGGTGATGGACAGGGAGGCCTGGCGTGCTGCAATTCATGGGGTCACAAAGAGTCGGCCACGACTGAGCGACTGAACTGAACTGAACTGAACTGAACTGAAAGGATCTGAGTCTAGAACTGTCCTGATTAGATATGCACTGGGGGTGGATCACTGGTGGCAGTCTGGCGGGTGGACTTAAGGAGAGGAAGCCAAGAGGCAAGGAGACAGCTTGGCAGCTGTCATAGTCCAGGCAGACAAAGCAGGGGTGGTACTGGTGGAAATACAAAAACAGTTCCAAGTCTCCTTTAGAAAGCAGAATGGATAGATGTTGATGATGGATTGGAGGTGGGAGCAGAAGTAAAGAAAAGCAGTCAGGGCAATTGCATGTGGATGGATCATTATTCATTTAAGAATACCAAGGGAAAAGTTGGGTTGAGGGGTGGAGAGAATAAGGGGGCCAGTTTAGGGTTATGAAGGTGGAGATTTCTGGGAGGTATCCTAGTAAAGAGGTCTAGCTCTTTAGTCACAAACCCAGAGAACTAGCTTCTTTCTGGAGAGCTCCTCAATGGCTCTTTAAAAAAAAAAAAAAGTATTGATTTGGCTGCACCAGGCCTTAGTTGCAGCACTCGGGAACCTTTCAGCTGTGTCATGCAAACATTTAGTTGCAGCATGTGGGATCTAGCTCCCTGACCAGGGAGAGAGTCTGAGCCCCTGAACCCCCAGGGAATCCACCCTCAGCAGCTGTTGCTCATCGTGTCCTTAGTATATCACCGCTACTGCCACCATCCCCACCACAGCCTCCGACAGTTCCTCCCTACATTTCGTCAGTTTTGGAAGGTAGTACCACCGTTCGTTCGGGCTCCCAAGCCAGAAACCTGGGGGCTGTCTCTTAACCTAGCACATTTCATAAATCACCAAGCCCCACTGAATCTACATTTAAGTGGTCTTCCTAAATCTGTCCTCTCCTCTCCATTCCCTCTGCCACTGCCTAAACAGATTCTCTTTCTCTCAGCTGACCCTCTAAAACCGTCCACAGCGCAGATCCTACTGCTGCTTGCCTGTCTTCAGAACTGCCCTTAAAGTGATATTTCTAAACTGCAAATCTAACAGCGTTTATCCACCCTACTAGACAACATTTACTGGGCTTCCCAGGTGGCTGCAATACAGGATACACGTGTTCAATCCCAGGGTCAGGAAGATCCCCTAGAGGAAGGCATGGCAACCCACTCCACTATTTTTGCCTGGAGAATCCCATGAGTAGAGGAGCCTGGTGGACTACAGCCCACAGAGTCACAAAGAGTCAGACACAACTGAAGCAACTGAACACGCACTCACAGACAGCATTTACTATTCTCCCATCTCTACGTGGCAAAGGACATGCTCCCTAGCATAGCAAACACCACTGCCATTCCTCACTCTCCTGCCGCACCAGCCCGCTGCATTTTAAGCCCTAACAATACCGGAGTGTTCATAGTGTACTGTTGCTCACAAGGCCTCTTCAGGCCTCCATGCCTTCATATCTACAGTGTCTTCTACCTGGAATACTGCTGTCTCACGTAGGGTTTCCTGGGAAAGAGATTCTTACATACTGAGGTATATGCAGGAGGGTGCTTCCCGGAGGGAACTTGGGAATACCTGTTAGGTGTGAGAGAGGCTGGATTAAGCCGCAAGAGAAGTTGAAATACACTGTGACTGCAGAAGAGGCATCTGGCAATCCCATGGGGATTCTCAACCTGGGAGAGCCCTTCATGGTTGTCCCTGGAATGGGGCTGTGTGAACCCACACGCCAAGCAGTCCCTGCATCCACACTGCCTAGGGAGGGAGGGCAGTCTGAAGCAAGATGGCTTTCCTCCTCCACAGGCAATTCTGGAGAGACTTGGCTGTGAGTCAACACTGCTGTATCTGGGGAGGGGAAGGCTTTGTCCAATGAAGGAGGAGATTTGTAAAGGGGGGTCTTGGCAACATACTGCAGAATTCTCTGCAAGCACCTTCATAGATCTGGCAAATCCCATTCAGTCTTTGAAACCCAGCTCAGATTTTACCTGCTTCCTTCCTCATCAACACTCCCTCTGAATAAATCCTGACTTCTGATCCTCACATAGGCTTTTCATCCTCGGGAAATGCATGTTTCCCTGTCTGCCACCCCAGCAGATAGTGAGGAGAGTGTAGGCCTGCATTTCAGAAACTACAACAGTGTCTAGCCCACACTGGCTAGTTAATAAATGGACAGTGTACTGAATTAAATGGGATTGACTCGTGAAGGAGACAGCTACAAGATTATAAAAGAAGGCTGGAGTTTAATTGCCAATAAGGATGGCAGAGAGGTACTCATCTCAGGTCCCTCTCACTCCTCTCACTTCACTTGGGAACCAGGTGAAACCCAAGAGTCCCAGATTAAAGCAAAACAAGGCTCTCCTGCTTGGAATAATCAAAGCAGGGCAGGAAGACTGTCACTTGTAAATAACCGTGAGGCTGATAGAGCTGAGAGGCAGAGGTAAAACCTAGAGGGAAGGAGAGGAAGTTAAACAGCTTCAGGCCTCTGCACCACACCTGACAACTGTCACTTCGATTCCAACATGAAAAGCGACGGAAAAACAAGCACACCGCCATATGCACATAGAGCCGCCGAAGAAGCAGTCAAGCATCCCCAGAGACAGAAACACACACACACACACACACACACACACACACACACACACACGCACACACAAAATGAATAAAAATGGACACAGGAAAAGGCAATCTGAAAATTACAGAGCACTGTTACATGTAAATGAAACACCTATGAATTTCTGTCTGTATTTATCCCCAGACAGCAATCAACCCTCATTCACCTTCCAGAAACCTCTGGCAGGAACAGTAGTTTGGATTGCAGGTCCCACCACATCTCCTTCGTCCTTTGTCCCCAGTCTAGCATGGTCTTCTCGTTTCCTGTTTCTTAGCAGCTCCCACGCATAAATGCTTAAGCACAGCACCACGTATGTGTGTATTTATAAGGGCCCTGGTGGCTCAGACGGTAAAGAATCCACCTGCAATGTGGGACACCTGGGCTTGATCCCTGGGTTGGGAAGATCCCCTGGAGGAAGCATGGCCACCCGCTCCAGTATTCTTGCCTGGAGAATCCCCATGGACAGAGGAGCCTGGCGGGTTGCAGGATCGTCCATGGGGTGATAAAGAGCAACTAAGCACAGCACAGCAGCTCCCAGCCAGAGGGAGAAATGTGAGAACATCCCTGACTGTGGCCAGCAGGGGGCAGTGCTCCACAAGAAACAACCAGAACTGGCTTAAAGAAACCTGCTTTAAGTGAAGGAACAGGGAAGAGGAGGAGCAAGAGGTCCAACCAACACAGCGTTCTGATCATATTCCTGGACCCGGGGCTCCCTGCTTTTCAGCTTCTGGGGCTCCCTGCTTTTCAGCTTCCGCAGCACCCACTCCCTCTTAGCTGCAATGTCTCCATGCTCAGTTTAGCAGAGGTCAGACTTTGGCTCTACTCAACTTTCCAGAGAAGCCCGAGCTAAGGGATCCACTCTCTAGTGCCCCTCCACAGAGTCTCTTGTCCCCTCCTAGCCTATCATGGTTTCCAAGATGGTCAGGACTCCCGAGTTTTTGCTTGGACTCCTGACTGATGCCCGGGAACCCACACAGGGAGCTTGATTCCAAGGCCACCTCTTGGAGGAGCCAAGCATCCTCACTGGCACCAAGGGCACGGCTGGTCTGGTGGCCCCTTCTCTTCTCTGGCCTGGCACACGGTACAGTGCACAAACTGGGCAACAGTACAGGTTGGCCCTCTTGCTTACTGCCCCTGAGGTCCCCTAAGTGAGCACTCGTCATCCTAAGCACTGCCAGGACGATCTCATTTAATCTTCCTAACTAACATCCCTGTGTTGTTGTTCAGGGGCCAAGTCGTGTCCAACTCTTTTCGACCCCATGGACTGCAGCATGCCAGGCTTCCCTATCCCTCACCATCTTCCGGAGATTGCCCAAGTTCGTGTCCATTGAATCAGTGACGATTCAGCATCCCTGCAAGGCAGGTCTTACCTTCCCATGTTACAGATGAAAAAGTTGAGGAGCAGGGAGGCATGTGCTTTGCTCGTTATGGCACAAAGCATAAAAGTTAAGGATGGGGCTAGAATGCAGGGCCTTCTCTCCCCTCCGACACAACTCTGCTGCAGCTGCTGTGGCCGCCACACCGCCTCCCTTCTCCCCAGCTCCCTCTCTGCTCTCTTCCCTCTTCTCTCTGGCAAACTAACATTCAGAGATTGTGACCTTCCGATCAGCTTCTTTCTCCTGCCTCCAGTCCTCACTCAATCAGGTTTCAAGAGCTTATGGAAAGGACATAAGAAAGCAAGAGTCAGAAAGAGAAGGCAAAGAAGGCCAGCACCGCACTGGGAAGGAAGGAAGGTGAGTGAAGGAGGGAGAGGAGCCCTGTGCCCAGATGAAAGGGGCACAGGCAGGGTCTCCATTGTGTGGGTACAAAGGGGCCATATGCCTGGCAGCCTACACAGTGTGTGTGTGTGTGTGTGTGTGTGTGTGTGTGGAGGAGGGGAGGAGTGGCTAAGAGGTCCCCTTCAGCCTCTGAAACCCCTGAGGCCCTGCTGTCTGTCACTAGGGGTGGAGTTTACTGATAAAAGGGCAGAGGGGAGTAATTATGACAGACAGCATGGGAGGGTCAAGGCTGGAGTCAACCTGGGATATGGAAGAGGACTTGGAAAGCTGAAAGGGGCGGGGCTTGATGGGAAGGGGCTGGAGGAGGAAGGGGTAAGACCCATTTGCCAGGTGCCTCCAAACCACCCCTGCCCACCCACTGGCCCCACGTGCTGCATTTTGGAGGTTGTGAAATGAGGCCCCCCCAGATGCTTCTTCTACTAACCTTCCGTTCCTCCCCGCTCCCTGAATGTTAGCCCCGGAGTGCTCTCTCTCCCCTCATCCAGGGACTTCTACCTCCCTGACAGTCTCCTCTCCCAGGGCCTGGTCCCCTGCTCCCTTCCCCTCCCCTCCCCACCTCCTTCATCTCCAGTCCCCTGGAGCAGAGCGCAGCCGAGGCCAATTGATTATCTGAAGAAATTCGGAGCTAGCAGTAGAACAGCTGCAGCTGCCCCCTCTCACCACCTCCAGGCCCTCAGGGATCCTTGAGGGGAGGGGCCCAGTAACCCCTTCTGCTTTCCAGCGGGACACAGTGTTGAGAGAGAGGCAGGGCGCTCAGGGGACTGAGGTTGCTGTGCAGGGGAAAGCACAACGCCCTCGGGGCCAGGAATGGAAGACACTGGTTCTAAATCCACCATCACCTTTGCATTTTACCTGCTTTTTAGACAAGGGTGTTGGAGTCAGCAAATTCTGTTTTCCCTTCCAGCCCTGGCCCCTTGTAGTCCTCAGATTCTCCCTGGTCTCTGTGGCTCTAGGCAGAGCACATTTCATCAAAATCAGGTGGGAACGGAAGATGTCAGCCTCTTCCTCTATGGGAGTTCCTCCCTGAGTCTAACTCAAACTGCTCCTGCTGCTGATGTCATTCTTTGCCCATCAGAGATGACAAGAGCACCTATCAGGTGCTGAAGGACATCCCAGCATTTTCCACCCAGTGTTGGGACCTTATGGTTGAAAAGGATCTTCAAGTTCACCTAGCCAGTGTTTCATCTCTGCAGGAATGGCTCACTGGTAATTCTGCCTATTTGGACTCCTTATTCTTGAGGCAGGCACCGCCACTGCTGGACAGCTCCAGATGTTGCAAAGTTTTTTGGAGTTAAAAATCTGTTTCCTGTCACTTCCACCTGCTGGTCTTCATTCTGCCTCCCAGGGCCTTATAGAATGTCTGTTTTTGTTTTTCTTTCAATATTTGAAGATGGGTATCCTGCTGTCCCTAAGCCCACACTTGTAAAGGGCTTCCCTGGTGGCTCAAACGGTAAAGAATCTGCCGGCAGTGCATGAGACCTGGATTGTTCAATAAGTTCAATCCCTCGGTTGGGAAGATCCCTTGGAGAAGGAAGTGGCTACCCACTCTAGTATTCTTACCTGGAAAACTCCATGGACAGAGGAGCCTGGCGGGCTGCAGTCCATGGAGTCGCCAAAGTGGACACTACTGGGCAGCATCCACTTTTTCCACACTCGTAAGGACACATGTCCTCCGTGTTTCACCTGTTCCTTCTCTGAAGTTATTTCCAGGCTTCACAGAAGTCAAGTGTGTGGTGCCTTCTTGACCACACAACTCTGAATACTCTCTAGTTTATCGAAGTTCCTGTTAAAATAGGAGTCCATAGAGCAGCACCTGGCAGGCTGGTTCATTTCAGAGAAGCAGAGAGGTCCTGGCAGTATAAGACACAGAAAAATCTGGGTGTGAACTTCCTCTCTTCCCCTGACTAGCTGTGTGACTTTGGGCAAGGCTCTTTTCCTCTCTGGACTCCAGTTCCCTCATCTATAAGGTAGCTTTAGAGCTGCTCCCAGAGCCCCTTTGCTATTCCTTCAGCTCCCCTTTGCATCCCTGCCCCTATTTCCCTCTTAGTCCCGGGGGCTCCACTGTGTTCTTTCCTGCATCCAAAAGCTGAGGAACACAAATGTGCCAAGAACAGTGACCGCGAGGAATTTTGACCCAGCTCAGAGGTGATAACGATTCATAGCCACGGCATGAATTGTTGCATAGCCCAGCAGCAGGGACCCACAGACACACGTTTAACATGGGTTTCACTAGGACACTCAGCTCTTTCTCTGATCCACAGAGAGCAGAAGCAGAAGCACAACATCAGAAGACTCAGGAAGTGTCCCTGGATGGGTATCAAGGTGGAGGTACTCCACTTTAGGTGGAGGAGTCTGGGACCTGCTACACATTCCCCTACACACTCTGGCACCCCTCTTCTCTCTTTTTTCATTTTCCCACCATCATGAGCTCTCATGACCCCATAAGAAGTCTTCAAAGCTTGGGACCCTCAATGCCTGCCCTACCATAACCTGCAACCCAGCGTCCAAACCCAGTTGAATGATCCACAGCCATACCTGGTGCTAGAATGAGGTCACTTTAATTTTTCCTTGTATATGAAATCAGAATTTCAACAGGAGGGACTCACACACGGGACACAGACCCCTGAGGGCCCACTGTTTGGGGGGGGGGGGTTCTTAGGAAGAAGTAAGGATTGTGGGGGAGGGTTGGAAAGAGAAAAGAAGCAGGCAGGACTGGGGTGGGATTGTCTGGGGATGAAGGGAGCTGAAGAAGGATCCAGGAGTGCTGGCAGGGTAAAGGGAGTATCATCCCGAGGATTAGGGCGTCAGGACAGATGGGTCCTAGGAGGGGATATGGGTGTGGTGAGGGAAAGGGGTCCCCCACACACCTGGAGTTGCAGAAGGAACAAGAAAGGGAAGGGAATAACCAGGGAGAAAGTAAGGAAGGCCAGGCGAGGGCTGCCAGGAGCCTCCTCACTCTACCCCAAAGTGCACGACTCGGCAATAAATAGTAGTCATATTTATAAATAAATAAGTAAATAAATAGATGAATAAATAAATACGTAAATAAATAATATCCTTGTAGAGCTTAGGAGTTTGGTGTGAGGGAGGTGGAACATGGGAAGTGTGGGAGCTCATCTCTTCTACACAGGTTCTCTGGCCCTTCATTCTGTCACTGACCCCAGCTAGTGAGCAGGTGGGCTCGGCAACATGGGGGAAGGGCGGGGACAAGAGGGCCTCAAGGTGGGGTGGGGTAGGGGTCTCTCCCCTGCTAAAGGCAGCTTAAGGAAAGAGAAGAAAATACAATAAACAAGTCATAGGGCAGAAGAGCTGAGCTTTCCCAGAGGGCAATAATGGGGCATAACCCCTGCACCCAACAGGGAAACCAGTGTGGGCTTCTCACATCTGCGTGGTGGGCGGGGAAGGAGGGAGCAGACCCGAGATCCAGCCCACCCACTGCCGCGGCCTTTTGCAGATCCTCTGGGCTGAGTCTGGGGACATGCTCCCCTACCCCCAGATCTAGGTTTCCCTTTCTCTAGCTGCACACAAGGAAGAAGCAAGTTGGGAGGCTTGGGTGGAAGGGGAAGGGAGAGGGCCAAATAGCTCAGAGAGGGCAAGGCACTCACTACCAAGTAAGAACCGAGGTCTGTATATGCTAAGCCTCAGGAAAGACGTAGAAAACAGGGAGTCTTCCCACAATTCCCAGCTACTGAGATGCCCCTCAGAGGAGTTAACTCCTGGAGCCCCCGCCTCCCAGGGCTAGACTGGGATGCTTAAGAAAAAGCCCACCCCACTCTAATCCCAGCCTTCCCCCTTCCTGTTCTCATGCCCCTCCCTGCTATGGGCAGGAAAAGCTGGAGCGGGGTAGAAGGAGGGTGGGAGGCAGAGTTGGGGTCTGGGGAAGGGAGGGGGGAAGTCTCTGAAAATCTGGGACTAGGAGTATAAGAGGGAGCAGCCCATAAGCAAGCCAAGACTATACCCCCCAGCCCAGCAAACATTTCGAGCCAGCTGGGCCCCGACCACTAACCGTGGAAGGTACCCACGAGAGGAGCTCTCCGGGTGCCTGGGTGAGTCAAAGAAAGTCGCCTCCATGACCCACCAGTGGGCTCTCTGCCTGGGCCCGGGGCCTGTGGGTACATGCCATGCGGAGGTACAGGGGCTCAGGAAGGCGAGGCCGTTCTAAGCAGTGAGAGGGTGAGACGGGTGGACCCGGCGGGGAGGCAGGCCGTGTTCACACGTCCAGCACGTGGTTCAGGTAGGAGATGTAGCAGATGGCCAGGCGCAGGATCTCAATCTTGGAAAGCTTCTTGTCGGGGGGCAGCGTGGGCAGCAGCTTGCGGAGCTCGGCGAAGGCCAAGTTGAAGGCTTCCACACGGATCCGCTCCCGCGTGGCATGGGCCGTGCGGTACTTGGCTGTGGCGCGCCGCCGGCGCCGACGCTCCTCGCGGCTCAAGTGCTGCAGGTCTTTCCGGCCCGGCTCTCCAGGTTCCAGGCCCCGGGCCGGGCCGCCCCTCGGCCCCCCGGGCCCCGCCCCGTCGGGGCCCGCCCCGCCCCCACAGTCGCTGAAGCCGGACTCGGTCTCAGAGTGGGTGAGAGGCAGGTCCAGCTCCATGGTGTCTGAGTTGAGCATCATGATGGATGCCCCCCGCCCAGTGAGATCAGGACCCCCTCCCCACCCCTCCCTCTGGGAGCCTGAAAGCTGGTTGCGGGAGGGGCAGGAAGGGCCTGGGGTGGGGAGGTCTGCCACTGAGCTCAGGAAGTCAGAAAACTTCAGGGTTCCATGGTCAGGGTTCCGGTCGGGAGTCTGGAAGAAAGAAGGGGAAATGAATAAGGTCAGAGGCAGGAAAGAGGGGACAGCTCAGAGACGCGGAGCCAGGAGGAAGGTTTAAGATGGGCTGGGAGGGGGAAGGTACTGTAATCTTGGGGAAAGGACAGCAGAAACATGGGGAGGATTGGGGGGTGGGGCACAAGAGAGAGGAGCAGGTGGCCACAGTGTAAAGAAGAGGAAAGCTGGAAAGAAGGGAGGAGACCCAGAAAGTCAGCAACTGGAAAGGAGGAGAACCCATGAGAAGAACACAGGGCAGGATAAAACTAAACAAGAGGATTAAAGACCTACACGTAGGACCTAACGCTGTAGCTCCTAGAAGCAACCGCAGAGGAAAAGCTTCATGACATTGGACTTGGCGATGATTTCTCACATGACACCAAAAGAACAAGAAACAAAAGCAGAAATAGACAAACGGGACTACATCAAACTTAAAGTCGCCTGTGCATCACAGGACACAATCAGCAGACTGAAAGGGCAGCAGGAGAGAATATTTGCAAATAATATGGATGATAAAGGATTAATATCGAGTAGTATAAAGAACTCCCACAGTTCAATGAAAAAAAAAAAAAACTTGACCAAGAAATGGGCAAAGGACTTGAAGACATTTCTCCCAAGATGATATACAAAAGGCCAGCAAACATAAGAAAAGATTATCAACATCACTAATCATCAGAGAAATGCAAATCAAAATCACAATGAGATGTAACCTCACACTTGTTAGGATGATTATTGTCACACACACACACACACACACACAACAGGATGGGGAGACATTGGGACACTTTGCCCTGTTGGTGGGATTGTAAAATGGTGCAACTGTTATGGAAAGAGTATGCAGTTTCCTTTAAAAATTAAAAATAGAAGTACCACATGATCTCACAATCCCACTTCTGTATATATGTCCAAGAGAATCGAAATCAGGATCTTGAAGAGATGTCTGCACCCCCATGTTCACTGTAGCATTATTCACAGTAACTAAAATATGGAAACAACCCAAACGCCCATCAAAAGATGTACGGATTAAAACACGTGGCATATACTGACAATGGAATATTATTCAGCCTTAAAAGGGAAGAAAATCCTATCACCAGTGCTACAGTATGGAAGAACCTTGAGGACATTATGCAGAGTGAAATGAATCAGTTGCAAAAATACAAATACCCTTTGATTCCACGTTCTATGATGTATCTAAGTAGTTAGCAGAAAGTAGAATGATGCTTCAAAGTCTGAGGCCAGGAGTTGGGGAGGTATTGCTAAAAAGTTACAGAGTTTCAAGTTTCCAAGATGAAAAAGTTCCAGAGCTCTGTTTCACAACAACATGAATATACTTAACATTATTGAACCATACGCTTAAAATTTCTAATTTTATGTTATGTGTTTTTATCACAATAAAAAAATGTTTAATAATTAAAAGGACAGAGGACTGAGCAAGACTGGAGCCGCAGCTCCAAGGGAAATGGGCTATGGCTCTAAACCTCTCCCAGTTGTGAGGGAAACGTTGCAAGCCTTGGCCCTGCCACCCCCGCCCTCCCAGGGCCCCTCTCCACCCTGGCTGCTTCCGGATGTGTGTGTGGAGGGGTACGGGTGATAAACACACAGACTGCCCTTTGTAGAGTGGACTGGAGCATTTGGAGCTCAGCACTGCTACCCAGCTCAGTCCTTCCCAGCCCCCAAACCCCACACAACAGGACC
Organism: Capra hircus; assembly: GCF_001704415.2. Taxonomy (NCBI): domain Eukaryota; kingdom Metazoa; phylum Chordata; class Mammalia; order Artiodactyla; family Bovidae; genus Capra; species Capra hircus. The sequence continues at coordinate 110,603,167 of NC_030810.1, read as the reverse complement.
GTAGCAGACGTCAGATCCTACCACCCTTACCGCTAGAATCAGGGGGACGTAGCTCCTTGGGCAACGGTCCCCCTGCCCAGGACAGCCCCTTCCTCCAGCTCTGTCATCAACACCCTCGACCTTGCTGCTCCCTGGCCCTTTTAGCAACTGTGCAAGGAAAACTGGGGAAAGGGAATGTGATCAGCTCTCCATTCCGCAGCCTCCCCCAGCTCAAAGGCAGTTCAGAGATGGTCTGCACAGGAGGATGGGGATAGCTTTGGGGACCTCTGTTTGGGGCGTGGCTAGGGTTTGCTTATCTCTGGGAGCAGAGGAGGTCAGGGAGAGGCAGCTGGAACATGGGCCGGGAAAGGCTGAGGAAAGGGCTTCACTCTGGGGGAATGTCAAGCCGAAACAGCGGATCACTCACTGTGGGCTCTGCGGACCTAACTTCCAGAAACAGAAGCACAGAGGCTCCTTTGCCATCCCTTCCTCACCAGCCTGAGTTCTCCTGCCTGAAGCAGACCTTCACAGGGGTCAGGACTCCCCAGCCTTGCTCCGCCCCACCGTGCAGAAAAGAGCCTCAACCGAGTTGTTCACTAACAGTAAGCTCTGAGGGTTGAGGGGTGTGAGATCATCACCATCTGATGCATGTACAAACACAACCATAAGAAAAACAGAAGGAGGTGAGTGCTGAAATTTAGGACACACTCCACATTCCAGGATTCAAAGGAACAGGAAGAATGCACGGCAACAGCGCAGGAGGCCCTGAGGTCAGCGCCTCCCAGTACGTCTTCAGTGCTGCAGCCCCCACTCCCACGCTCCAGGAGTTCAGTGCCGGGTTCTCCACGCCGGTCACAGCCCGGTTCCCCCTCTCCCCGGCCCCCACATTCCTTCATCCCTGATCACTTTACCCTTCCTTCCCTCAGCCCACTCCATCTGCTCCCAACCGGACCCCAGTCCCATTGCCACCTGCCCCACTGTCCTCCCCAACTCCAATCTGCACAGCAGCGTCTATTTACCCATCAAGTCAGTCCTCACCCCAAAATCCACTTCTGCTCTCAAAGTTCCAGGCTCCGAAGATCTGCAGTTCCAAGCATCCGGGGAAGGACTTCCTGCCCCGCTTCTGCCATCCCCAGCCCCACTGAGAATGATAGGCACAAAGAGTCCAAGGGGAGAAGTGGGTAAGAGGGAGGTCCAGGGATTCAGGGAGACACGGCACGAGACAGAACTAGAGGGAGGCTCTGGGAGAGGACTTGAGCCAGAGAACGGGAGGGACACGCCCAGCCTTCCCAGCCCGTGGTTCCCCCTTTACCTAGGAGGACCCTGTGAGGGGATCCAAACTGGCAGGTCAGGGGGCCAGCGCTGACAGCCCCAGTCTCCTCTGGCTGCTCAGAGCTCATCCGTCTGCAAAGTTACTGACCAGCTTTCTAGACCTCTCCAGGGCAGCGTGGCATGGCTGCACAGGCTCCAGGGCAGATGAGAGGGGTACACATGTTGGGAATTAGAGGGCCCAGGTGGAGGTGGTGAGCTTAGCCAGGTACTGGAGCCACCCACACTCACATGCACACACACACTCACAGACACACACCTGAGCTGGCCCAGCCCTATGTATATATATGGAGATACGCACACACACCCCCAGCTCTCCATTGGCTGGCCCAGCCCTCCTTTCTCATCAATATTAAACAGTCAGGCCAGGCAGCCATTGGCAGAGAGATCTGGGAACCCCCCTGGGAGCTGGGGGCGGGGGCTGGCCCTGGGGGGGGCGGGGAGTGGGGGAGCAGGGACATCTGTTCTCCATGCATATTTCATAAGCAAGAAATGGAGAGCTGGGGAAGGGGTGGGGCTGGGGCGAGAGCCAGGGCAGGATCGCAGATGAACCCCCTCAGTCTCTCACACCAGAGGCGGCAGGGACAGAGGCCCCTGGCAAGCCAGGTTAAACCATGGTCCCATTCGGAGTCCCAGCTGGACTGTGATAGCCCCTTCCCCTGTCTCCTTTTCCCTGGGAGAAAGACTCCCCAAGGTACTAACAGGGAAGTCCAGAAAAGAGCTAGTGGACAGCACTAAAGCACGGAAGAGGACCCTAGAGCCCTTACCCTCACCAAGCTCTCATTCTTTGCAAAGCTGGCTCCCACCAGCCCCCTTGCCAGGCTACCCGTGGCTACTGTTCAGGCCCCTGCCCTCATCACCCCTGAGACTCACCGCACCCTCTTATCCAGCCCCCAGCCTTCCACCTACCCCATCACCAGAGGAGGAGTGGGGTCAGATGCCTGACGCAGATCCTACAAAGGGTTTTTCTAGGCTGGCTGGCCTAGTCGGACCCACTGGGAATTGGGGACTCTCAGGAGGAAAGAGGTAAGGCTAAAAGGAGCAGAGCACAGGAGTGCCGAGAGAGGAGGAACCGGGGTGGGAAGGACATTGGGGGAGGAGGGCAGGGCACCCAGGCAGGCGCCAAGCATGCTGGGGCATCAGATGAGCAATGCAGGAAACCAGCTATAAAATAATATGCAAATGGACATTGATTAAGTTCACATCAATAGCTCAGCTGCCTCCAGTCCGCGTGTGCATGTGTGTGCGTATCTGAGGGGGTGTGTTTGTGTGAGATGAAGGTGGCAGGAGCAGGGAGCAAGGGGAGCACCACAGAGAGGCAGTAGGCTTTGCTTCAGTACCTAAAAGTTCTCTTCCCCACTCAGCTGTTGAGCGTCTTCCCTGAACCTTTGTGAAGATCCAGAAATGAACCATGGCTGGGAAGACTCCAGAGACTGTATGCTACAGTGAAGAAAGCTCTGTCAGCTGTGTGACTTTGGACAAGTAACTTAACCTCTTGAGCCTCAGTCATGTCCAACTGTTAGCGACCCTCTGGACTGCAGCCAGCCAGGCTCCTCTGTCCATGGAATTTTCCAGGTGAGAATGCTGGAGTGGGTTGCGATTTCCTTCTACAGGGGATCTTCCCGACCCAGGGATTGAACCCACATTTCTGGCATCCCCTGCATTGGCAAGTGGATTCTCTACCACTAGCACCACCTGGGAAACCCTCTTAAACCTCAACCTTTCTTTTCTGTAAAATGGGATTAATTATAGCTGCCGCTTAGGTTGCCAGGGAGATTAAGTAAGATAATGCATGTCATGGGCCTGGCCCTTAGTAGGCTCATAGCCTACCTTCAGGCTTCTGGAAGCACCTGCCATTTCCCCGTTGCTGATCAACCTTTTCTGGGCTTTCTCCAGGGTAAGGCATTCCCAAAGGGGAGTCCTGTAATTCTTTCCCAAGCTCCCCCACCCCTCCCCACTCCCAGGTCTGGGAGGTGCCAAATCCCACCTGGGCAGGCCCAGACAGGTGCCCAGGCGCCAGCAGATGGGCTGAGCTGGAGGGGAAAGGAGGTTTGAGGAGGGGGGCTGGGGGGCAGGGGATCAGGTGGCATCTCAGTTCTTGCATCATCATTGCCATGGTGCTGATTAAAAACCAATCTCTACCTAATGAGCCCCCAGCAACAACAATCCTACCTCCCCCACCCTCCTGCCCTCCACCCCATCCAAGGAAATTGGGTGACTAAGAGATTCAGGAGAGAGCGCCATGGAGGAGAGGAAAGACATAGGACAACTGGGAAAGGAAACAGAGGAAAGGAAGCGGGAGACATGGGGAGACACTGAGACAGGGAAACGATGAGAAAACAGCGTTGTCAGGGCACAGACACGGGAAAGATGCAGAGGAGTGGGAAGACTCCTGATGGGGAGAAGGGTAGGGGGGACAGAGATGTGGGGAGAGACACGAAAAGAGGAGACGGTTAGGGAGACACAGAGCTGGGTGAGCTGCGGATGTGGAGAATACACAGATATTCAGTGACGGACAGAAGCTGATGCTGGGAGAGAGTCCTGAGGGCCTCTGAGACAGCATGGAGATACACAAGACACGAGGGAGGCAGAACGCAGAGGGTTGTGAGGAAACAATAAAATGACTGGAGACAGGGAGACAAGGTGGGGAGACAGGACAAATAGAGCGAGAGTGAGGACGTTACTGGCATGGTGAGGCCTGGCTTCAAGGGTGAGACGGTGAGAAGAACAGCAGCAGAGCCTGGAAGGACCCTAGAGGCAGAAAGGAACCGTGGTAGGGTGGAGATGGGAGACAGAAACCAAATCCTGCTCCCAGCCTCCCGCCTTGTGGGCAGTTTGGCTCAGATACGGTGGCTCTGCAGCCTCCATCCCTGCAGCACCCGCCCAGGCTGTGCCCAGCGCGAGTTGAGGGCTGAGGGTACAGACGGGTGAGAGCGTGCTCTAGGATCACCTCCGCCTCCTCTGCTGTCCTTCCAGGATCCTGGACTTTGGAGCCTCCAGCCCCAGTCTTCACTCAGAGATCAGTTTCTGTTCCTTGGGAGAGCAGCTAAGAAGAACATAGGCATGTGATAAAGAGGGCTTCCCAGGTGGCACCTGTGGTAAAGAACCCACCTGCCAATGCCAGAGACACAAGAGACAGGGGTTCGTCGACCCCTGGGTCAAAAAGATCTCCTGGAGAAGGGCACAGTGACCCACTCCAGAATTCTTGCCTGGAGAATCCCACGGGCAGAGGAGCCTGGTGGGCTAGTCCACAGGGTCACAGAGTTGGACATGACTGAAGTGACTTAGCATGCACACACGCACATGAGATGATCATTGTGGTTTATTTGCTAATTCATGTCCCACTCTTCCGACCCCATGGACTGTAGCCCACCAGGCTCCTTGCCTGTGGGATTCTCCAGGCAAGAATACCAGAGTGGGTCGTCGTGCCCTCCTCCAGGGCATCTTCCGGGGCTAGGGATCGAAGTCAGGTCTCCTGTGCTGCGGGCAGATTCTCTACCGGCTGAGCCACCACGTGGTGATGAGGAGCTAAAAACAAGCAGTGGTGGGCAGAGCTACTAATTCTTCTGAGCTTGGGGCCGGCAGACCAGGGTCCGAGTCCTGGTGACCTTGGGCACACCATTAACCTTGACTGAACCTACGTTGTCATCTGTGAAAGGGCGACAGTGTCACCTCCCTCATAGGGCTTTTGTGCCACTGTGTGTGGGCAAGTGTTAGGCCGCCTAAGCCCTTAGGTCATGCACTCAAAGGTGGCAAGAAGCTTCTCTGCACATGTATACGAGGCGTGATGACTGAGGGAGGCTGGGGGCAGCTCGGAGGTCAACCTGGGTTGCCAGCAGCCCCACGCCCTGAGTGTGGAGGAGAACCCTGGGAGTTGTATAAGGGCCTTTGCTGGGTTGGGGGGGCAAGAGGATGGGGATGGGGGTGGGAGGGTGTGTGGCTCTGTGGCTTTATTGCTGTTTTGCATTTTATAAGGCATCCACTTTTTTCAGATTGGTACTCACTATCTCTTTTCATCACCACACTGCAGGCCTGTGAGGTAGGTGGTGGGGGAGGAAGGGGGTGGGGTAGAGAAGACGCAGGGGCAGGGGCCTGCTCCTTGAGGGTGGGGGTAGGGCCTGGAGGAGCTGGAAGCCGTGGGTTTGGCAGGAGAGGGGGTGACATATGTGGGGAGCCCTGGGGACCCAACCAGGCAAGCGACTGGCAGGGAGAGCAGACGGCATTAACCCTCGCTGTGCCACACCGCCCGACCCTCCCCCAGGAGTGGCTGGGGGGCAGGGCTGTTATCAGCTGTGCTGGGGTCACAGAGCCTCTGGGCTGGAGCCTCTGTGTGCCTAGGAAGCGGCGGCTGTCTTGGATCTCCTTCCTTCCCTCCTTGGCTGCTTCCAGGAGCTCTCCCTCTGTCTCCCTGTCTCCACCCCTCTGTGCCCCGAGGTGACAGCGGGTCTCCACCACCCTGGCGGACAGCGCAATCTGTCCCTTTCTCTGCTGCCAGCCCACTGGAAGCCCCTGAGCCCTCTCTCGCTCCCGGGCCCCCTAGGCCTTGTCGCCTTTGTCTTCCCTCCGCTCCGCTCACCTCTCCCCAGCTCCGCGCCCATCCTCAATCTCACTAGGGCCTCCTCCGACCACTGCCCGCCCCCCCCGCCGCCTCTCCTACCCCCTCCCCCATCCATCTGTCTCCCCCATGCCCTCCTCTTTGTGTCCACCCATCTGTCACCACCAGCTCTGCGCCCACTCCCCCTGGCCACGCCCGCCCGCCCGCCCGGCCTCTCTCCCCTCAGGCTCAGCTCCCTCGCAGGCTCCCGGGCTCCTTCCCTCCTTCAGCCCGATGAGGACTGCCTACTGCCACTTGCCCTTCCCTCCTTTCTTCTTTTCCCAGATGTCCTTTCGGCTCTGTTGTTCCTTCTTTCCCTCCAGTTTCTCTAACTCCTCCTCAGTTGATGGGGGAAGAAGGAGGGGACTCTGGGGTCCTGGCCCACAGCCCCTGAGCAGCCAGCCGGCCAGAGCCAGCGCTGGTGACAGTTACTCACAGTTGCATCATCTCCTCAGGCCTCCTGAGGTGCCCCCTCCCCGCCAGCCTCCACGGCCTCCCTGGATGGGGACAGGGGCTCCAGCTGCCCCCTTCACCACAGCTATGTGCAAGCCCCTCTACCTTCTGAGTGTGGGGCTCCGGAAGAAATCAAATCCCACCTGACCCTGACCTTCCAAGGCTCTCTGCTTCCCAAAGGTCACTTCAGCAACCCCTACCAAGCTTGTTTTGAGCTGGGGAGGCTGAGTTTCAGGATGGCATTTCTACCACGCTGCGCCACTACCCACAGTCATCTGTCCCCGTGTTAGAGGGCGATCAGCTCCCCCACCCCCACCCAGCCCCCACCGAAGCCTCCCTCTCCCATGGGAGAACTTTCTAACCACCTTAGAAAGCTCGTGAATCAGCCAACCCTTCAAGCCATCCCCTGTCCTGAGGGGTTTAAGATGAAAGGGAAAAGGGAAGAGAGGCGGCCAGAGCCGGGCAGGGCCTCAGAGGACAGCCTGGTCTGACTGCACACAGATGAAAACACTGGGGCCCAGAGAGGGGAGTGCCCTTTCCAAAGTCACACAGAGCGTTGGAGGCACTCCAGAAAATCTGGTCCTGAGCCCTTCCCACAACTTGAAACTCCTCCCTACAAGCCTGCCCAGAGCAAACCCTCCATCCTCTGAACTCAGGTAGAACCTGTTTACAGCACGGATTTTGCACGGAGCAAATGCTGCCTTGCCTGGTTATTTATCCCATGCTGCCATCGAGACTTTGGATCCCAAGTCCCTGTGGGAAGGTGCCGTATCTTATACCCTTTTATGATGCTGGGACAGAGTGCCTTGCCCACTGTCAGGCTCAATAAATGTTTATTACCGCTGTAGCTGCCAGTGGAGATATAAGAAATGTCTCACACAGCTCTAATGTGCTGTGGAGCCTTCAGCAAGCCACGTCACTCCTCTGAGCTGCCGTTTCCCCATCTATCAAATGAGTTAGACCATAAACACAATTCCTAAGGTCTTATTATATGGTCCCTGAAAGAAACAAAGTCCTTTTAAACAAGGTGGGATGTTGGTGCAGAACACCAGACTCTGGATGGGAATACCTCCTCCCAAGGTGCGCCTCTGGGAGCAGTGACCCAGACGTTAGAAACAGGAAAGTAAAGCCTCTACTCGGAGAAGCTGGGAAAGAGAAACCAGGGAACAGAAGAGCCTTCGGTCTAGTTTCCAGGGACCAGGTGTCACAGAGGGGAGACAGGACAGACGGCCCCGGAGCAGGGTGGTCAGTTACTCAACTGTGCACGAGGGTTGGGTGGAGGAGGCGCAGTGTGAGCTGGCAGTGGGTAGGAGGCAGGGAGGGAAGCCCTGTGAGCAAGCTGCGGGGAAGGGAAGACAAATTTCAGGAGGCACAGGGCTGAGCAAGGCCTTGGACGGAGAGACGAGGAGGCTAAGGAGTTAAGTCTGTGGCCTTACGATGCTGCTGGTCAGTCCTGCGTGGTTTTCGGGACACAGGAGCCAGGGGAGGAGTCAGACTGTGGTCTGAGAGGGGACCCCAGTGAGGGTCTATGCCCCTTCCATGGAGCCCAAAAACCATGTTCTTTGGTTTTGTAACTTTCGGGGAGAGGACGGAGGGTGGGGTAGGCATAGTGCGGAAGGTGAAAGACAAGCTTTGCTGCAGATTGCTCCCGAGGTGGCGGGGACTGATATCCTGTATCCTTCTCTCCTGTCCCTTGATTCTTCCCAACCCTCTGCTTCCCTGTTCAGCCCCCTCACTGGTTCTCAGCCACTTCCCCACTTCCCGAAACTGCCAGCAGAATGAGGGAGCTTAGTGCTCTGTCCGCTGGGAGACCTGTTGGCCGAGGGAGGCGTGGAGTGGGCCCAGGCGATGGTGGCAGCTGTGCTCAGCTCCCGCCAGCACAGAGCCGCTTCTCCAGCTCAAACCGGGAGGGGTGTGGTGGAGGGAAAGCAGCGGGGTTTATTTCCCCCACAGCCCCAAACCCCAAACAGGCCCCCTGAGGGAACTTGGGAAAGAAACCTCGAGAAAAATCACCTCTCAGCAGGATTTGCAAAGGTAAATAGTTCAATCAGGAAACTAAGAGGGGTGCTTAGGACTCTGAAAATGGCCAGTTCTTTTCCATCTCTGCTGTCTTCACACACGTTGGAGACAGGCTCTTGGCCAGCAGTGAGGAGAAGGCTGGCTTCAGCTGCCACTCCTGCAGGTTCGCTTCCACGCTCAGCTGATTCAGCCCCTTCCCAGCAACATCCAGCAGCTCTGCCACACTCCAGAATTCTGCCTGTGAGGACCCAGGGAATTCGAGTACCTCCCTAGCGCACAGAGATCCTTTCTAGAAGGGTGTAAAACTGCTCGTTTTGGTCTACATCATGCCCACTGACAGAGCCCAGACTGCTTATCGTGCCACCCAAGCTTTGTGACCTGCCGCAACCTCACTGCCTCAGTTTCTATGGCTCAGGCACACTGAACAACCTACAGTCCTCAAACGTGACCCATGCCTTTTCCTGGCTCTGTGCTTCCACATCTGGCGAGCTCTAAATCACTGCCCAAGTGCTTCCTCTCCGCAGCTTTCTAAATGCTCCACCACTGCCTTGAACCCCTCCATGTGCTGCCAGAGCACTGTGGAGAGGCTGTGATTTCTCCATTTATTACCCCTAGTTGTGAGTGTATGTTTCTCCCTTCCCCCCAGATGTGAGTTACTCAAGGGTCAGGGCTGCTTGCTGTACTCCATTCATCTCTGTACCCCAGCTTGGGTCTCAGACAGGGAAAGAAATGTCTGTCGAATGCAGACCAGGGGCCAGAAGGAACTCTTCTGCTAGTGTCTGCTGTTTTTGACAGTCATACTGCTGGGGTCCTCTGGGGACTGAGAAGAGAGCACGGTGGTTGCAATTCTGCTTCTCTAACGTAGGGTCATTGAACAGGGGGCTGGGGAAAAAATAGGTAATGTTACGGGTTGTGTGGGGCAGTCTCTTTTAATGAAACTCGCTATTTATATATTTACATACACACACACACATACACACACACACACACACAGAAAAAGGAAACAAAAATAGATATTACAGCATAATAAAAATTACAACCAAGTACTGTGGGCTGGAGGTGGGATGCCCCCCCCGCCGGCAGCACACCCCCTTGATGTGCCATCTAAGGGCCTGGAGACGGGACAGCTGGAGGGAGACAGAAGGCTCAGCCCACAGATGGCCCTGTCCTCCTGAGGGCTTCCTTGTCATTTGTTCCTGGCATTCAACCCTTCATGTCCTTCCTGGTCAGGAAGGGAGAGGCGGGAGCAGGGAGCATGGGGAGGCACAAGACAGGAAGGAGAGAGAAAACGGACGCTGAAGAAGGGGAAGTTAGGGCAGGCAGCTCTAAACCACCATGGGGCAGGAGTCAGACAGGAGCAGGAAGCTTCTATTTGTCATCCCAGGATCAGGCAGGGGCAAGGACGAAGGAATGGGGACGAGCAGACAGGAAGGGGGAGATACGGGCGGTGGGTGACTCGATTATCTCTCACTGTCTCTTTCGGGCAGTTCCGCTTTATGTCAACGTCAAGTCTGAGCCAGGCCCAGAGAGGTTCCATGACAAACTAGTGGTTTATGTCCCTGTGGGACAGATGATCTAGGAAGCACACTGCAGAGCTGGCAGGAAAAGCTGGGGTCCTCTTCAGTAAGACACAGATCCTGGTTCCCGGGGAGTGATGAAAAGGACGTCGGCTTTGGCATTGATGCAGTAGGTGACGATGAGAGAGAAGACGAGGATGCCGAAGCCCACTATCAGGGTGATAAACTGCAGGAGGGCGCGGGCAGGGAAGGAGAGAGGTGTTCTCAGAACTCTGGGCAGCTGTGGTGACTGCTCGGGGCGGGGAGGCAGGGCTGGCTCTAAGCACCAAGTACTGAGCAATCACAGGCAACATCTCCCCAGTCTGGGGACTCAGTCTCCCCGTTTGGGAAGAGGAGTAAAATACCTCTGTCCTTGCTTTTGCATTTTTTACGTAAATTTTAAGCATCCTGAAGGTAGGGCCATGACTTTGGTTCTCTGGTGGCCAATAACGTGATTGTGACCGGTGCTCAATAAGCATTAGAGTGACGTTCTAGCTCTGTAGGTGGGTGTGCTGGGCGGGAGTGGAGCTGGGGAAGGGCTCCATACTGTCTCCTTGGGTCTCCATGGGTGCACACGGCCAGGACGAACACATCAGCAAACTGTCCGTGAGGACCAGCTTCCTAACAGCGCATGCTGGCTGACCAGGGACAGGTAGGGGTAAGAGACAAGAGGCAATAGAGAGAGGTCAAAGAGACCTCTGCCACCCACCCTCCCTATCTCACCTCCAGCTCTTTGCTGGCTATCAGAAATATCCGGGCGCGGATGTCTTTCCAGCGGCTCTCGGTCCACGTCGAGTATTCGGTAGAGCCCCACTGCTCCAGTTCAAAGGCAGGGGACAAGGCCCTGGCCAGGCGTGCCGTGGAACGCACACACCGGGGGAGCCGGTCCGTCTCATTGGCGTTCAAAGGGCCCTGAACCCAGGTGTACTCGTACAGCTGCACAGGACACAGGTCACAGCAAGGGGCTGATGCAGACCTCTCTCACCCGCTCCCTTTACCGGGTGGTTAGTCCGTTTTGCCCAGGGTGCTGCCTCTTCAGTACTCGAGTTCAATGGGCTGCATCCCTCCACCTCTCCACCCCAATCCCTTGGGTCCAACCCAGCCTAGGAGATCCAGCAACCGTCCCAGCGGAAGGAGGGGTGGAGGGGGCCCTGGGGTCCCCTCTGACGTCCACTACCACTCACATCCTTGTTTTCAGTGGGGACTTGACTCGGGTTCTGGCACTGCTCTCGGGTAAGGTCTAGCACCTTGCCGGTCAAGTTAGCCAAGGCATACTGTACAACGTAAGTGGCGTTGGTGGGGCTGGAGACAGCGATGTAATGCTGAAGAGGCCCGTCACCTGGGCGGAGACCACATGGAAAGGGGGGGATTCAGTGGGTGGAAGGGGGCAGGGCGGGGGGAGAGGCGCAGATGGGCAGGGCCAGAGAGAGCCCAAGATTGGCAGCAGCCGGAGAAGAGAAAGTCAAGAGAAGATAATCCAACAAATTTCAGGAGGAGGAAAGGAAAACGGGGGGCAAGAAAATAGAAAAAACAAAGAAGTAAAGATTAAGTCAAAATGATAACTTTTTCTGTATCCCTCCCCTTGGTTAAGGACTCCACCCCACACCATGTACTCACCCAGGTAGGACCTGAGGTCCGGCCTGAGGATAGACTGGAACCATGAGTTATTGGCTCTAACCAGGAACCCATAGAGCAGGCGGGTAACCTAGGATGGGGATATGGGGGAGACTTGGAGCCCAAGCAAAGTTTTATTAGTGGAGATTTCAGTCATGGGGTAGAAACCAGACTGGCCAGACACTGGGGTAGGGAAAATGGTGGCTGGTGACAAGACACAGATGAGGCCCACTCGGGGAACACCCAGGGCATCAGTGGTCCTCACCCACACATCCAGGCCTACTAGATGCCAAGGTGTGGGAGACTAGGCGGGGACCAGGAGGAAGGACATGGTAGCCCACTGTGTGCCAGGGAAGCCGCTCAGCCGTGTCCAACTCTGTGATCCCATGGACTGTAGCCCACCAGGCTCCTCCATCCATGGCATTTTCCAGGCAAGAGTACTGGAGTGGGTTGCCATTTCCTTCTCCAGGGGATCTTCCCAACCCAGAGGTCCTGCATTGCAGGGAGACGCCTTACCGTCTGGGCCACCAGGGCAGACACACAGAAAGGAACCGGGGCCCACTTGCTCCTACCGTGTGAGGGTCAGCCTGTATGGTGTCCCTGAAGCTGGCTCCTCCTGCGAGCTGGTACAGTGTGCGTGCCAGCACCGTGGCCACACCTGCCAGAGCCTGCGGGAGGGGCAGAGGGGCTGAGTGGCCCAGATTCCCTGACCCCCAACACTGACACGTAAGCCTCGTGCACTGTGGCCCCCTTGCGCCCCCCAGCCCGGGTGCTACCTTGGCGGTGTCTGTCACAAAGTTCAGGTCCTCTTCGGGGCTCTGCCCTGCAGGGTAGGTCACATTGATGCTCTCAGCAGTGTCATAAATGCTTTGGTAATAGCTGCCAGGAAAGCCGGAATGAGCCTTGACTGCACTCAGCCAGGGCCCGGCCCTTTCCTCCCTCCACTGTCCCTTCTGCAGGAACTCGGGGTCTCATTTTCCCTCATCCAAGGATGAGGGGAGAGAGAAGATCAGGATTTCATACTGAAGAAGGAGCAGAGGCTGCGGAGGTAGGAATGCAGGTGGGAGTGCTTGAATACAAAGCCTTGTGTGACTGACAAGACAGAAGAGGCAAATGAGACCAAAATGCAGAATCTGCGCCTTCCTGGGAGATCCTAAAACATAAGCAACACTTCTGTGTCGTTTGGGTCAGAGATACAGGAGGGTGCCTGAGAGAACCCTACCACACATTATCAGAGCAATCGTATGACTGTTTCCACGCACATTCACATTGAAGGTGGCTGGGAGCAGAGGGTGACGAGCAGGCCTGTCCACAGACATGTAACACTACACAGGGTTAAACCACCTCAATACGCCTTGGAGCCCCAAGGAGGCAGATCTCAGAAGAGAAGGAAGGAGAGAGCTCCCAGCCTCTACCATCACTGAACAGCCTGCCCCACAAGGAATCAAGTCGATCACATGGTCAAGTCCAGCGTGTGCTCAAATGATGGATCACCTCTCACCACACAGTAGTGCAGAAGAGAGGTCTGGAGAAGAAAGCTGATCTTACGTACTGGAACTGTCACCACCCCAAATCAATGAGAAGGTGCTACTGGGCAGAGGCTGGAGAACCAGAGCTTATGCATTTTGATTCAGAAACTCACTTGGGGGCTTCCCTGGTGGCTCAGTGGTAAAGCACCTGCCTGCCAGCGCAGGAGATGCCGACTCGATCCCTGGGCCAGGAAGACACCGCATACCACGCACCAACTCTGAGACTGTGCTCTGGAGCCCAGGGGCCCCAACTACCGAGACCAGGCAGCACAGCTACGCGGGCCCTCGAGCCCGTGCTCCACAACACACTGAAAGGCCCACGCACGCAACTAGAGTGGTCCCCACGCACCGCAGCTAGAGGAAAGCACAGCGACAAAGACCTAGTACCACCAAAAAAAAGAAAAGTTAAAAAAAAAAGAAACTCACTTGGCCTGTTGGAAGAAGGGAAGGGAGGCTGGGGGCCTAGCAGTCCAGCCTGAGTAAAGTCCCATTGCCCTTGGTATCGAGTTAGCAGCAGTTTAGGGGTGTCAGGACTGGCAGAAAAGTGACTAGCATGGCCTTGCCCCAATCTCTGCAGCCCCCTCGGCTGCAGGAACATTTTTACACCCACACTGAACCACACGCAGTTACCACACAGTAAGAACATGTGACATTTCAGGGTGAGTACCGTCTGTGTCCCCCGCGGGCCAGCCCCGGGCAGGGACAGCTCCATGTCCTCCGGCCACAGGCTCCCCATCACCACTGTACTGTGCATTTGTAACGATGCCCTCTGCTGGCAGCCCTGGGGAACTCGGGCCCCTGGAGAGCGTGGAGAGGTGGAACCACGGGTTAAGAGTACCGAGCTACGAAGGGACTCAGCTGAGGACTGCTTTCTAAAATGAACATCTAGTCCAACGAGAGGATCGTGTGAGATGAGAACAGGACACTGAGCAAAGAGCACAGATTGACCTGCGGTTCTGGAGAGGGTGGCATGGGGATAGGAGCAAGCAGGGGTTCCTCTTGACACAGGGACTCTGTTCCTCTGCGGACCTCAAACTGCAGGACAGACTCTCTTCAGGAATGTCAAGGAGGCGGGCTGGGCAACTCTTACAGGTTATGGAAGGAATCAGAGTGGTCAGCAAGAACAACGCCAGAGACGTTTCGTGCCCGAAGAAATCGCTGCAGAGAAGACGGTGGCAGAGGCTGGGATTGATTCAGTCTCCTGAGGACGACAGTGGGGACAGCGGCGCTGCTCTGCTCCAGGGTGCTCAGGAGCGCCTCCACCTGGGAGAGGAGGGGCATGAGCTGACGGAGGCTGTGAGGGGAGGAAGCAGGAGGCCCCTCAGACCTGCAATGCTCCCCAACTTTCAAAGCAGCCCTAAATCTGCCTGGAGGCTTCGAGGGAGGAAGCAGGAGGCCCCTCAGACCTGCAATGCTCCCCAACTTTCAAAGCAGCCCTAAATCCACCTGGATCTAAATCCTGCAAGCCTTTTGGTATCAAGCCTCTGGATTTTCCTGCAGCATCTACTATCCTGTTTAAATCACCACACAAAGAAGGAAAAGATCTGTGGTGGGTTTTTTTTTTTTTTCCATATTTATAGGTAAAGCCAACTGTCCTCAGGACATTGTCTTAGCCGATGTGTTACTTATTATTTACTGTGCAGAACTGGAGGAGCAAAAAAATAATACAAAACAGTGCTGAGTGCCATACCAGTAGTCCACTCTAGGCTGTAAGAGGCACAGGGGGTATTGAAGCTGGGCTGGCAGGAAGAGGACCTCAGGGACAAAACAGACCTATAGCTGTACTTTGAGGGAGGGAGGGTCTTGAACAAGAAGTGAGAAAAGTGGAAAACAGTTTGGGTAGGGAGTTTGACACAGCCAGGAATGGGGCAGGGTAAGCAGGACAGCCGGGTCCCTGGGGTAGCAGAGAAGAAAGGAGACACCCACACCCTGTCCTAAGTGGGCAGTGATAGTTCGCTAGGTACTGAATGATCAGAGAACTACCCATCCCAGGGAATAGTGACAAGAGCTGAGCTCATGGTTTTCCTGGGGAACTGGAACAGGTGGGGAGTTCACCCTTTAGTCAACACCCAACCTAAGGTCCTGTCTCACACGCCCTGGAGGCTGGTGGGGATAAGGCCAGGGCAAGCCCATATTTTGAGCTGCTGAAACAGGAAGTGAGGGGAAGAGATGCTCAGGTTACCTGGTTTAGTACAGTTTCATTTTTCTGAGACATGGGGTCTGTGTGCATCCAAAGCTCTAGTGAGTTTCTTAAGGCCACCTGGAGGTAAGACGAAGGAGCAACGTTTATAGTTAAGTCTCCCCTTCTGGCCCATACCAGGAAGAAAGGAGTGGGAGCAGAAGTCAAGGGAAGGGGCGGCAGCACCTTCAGTGAGGACGAGGGAGTAGCTGAGGGAAAGCTCTGAGGAGGAAAGGAAGAGTAGGGAGGAGACGTGCCACACACCTGTCCCAGCTCCACAAATGAGTCGATGTTCTCTAGCTGCACAGGAAAACTGCCCTTCTCCATGTCATAGACCATTCTCGAGCTGCCAATGTAGTCAAAAGTTTCCTGAGGGGCACAGACAGGTGGGAAAGGGAACAGAGATCCCATAGCATGAGGGCAGCCTCAGTGACCTGGGGCCAGATCCTCAGAGCACAAAGGCTACTACTGTCCGCGCTATCTCAGCTGCCGGCCACCCGAGTCACACGACCCTGCCCTCCTCCCTACCCTGCCTCCCAGCTGCAGCGAGGCCTCACATGTGTGTGTCTCAGGACTTCTTGAGCCCAGACATGGGGAGGGCAACAGTGGCAGAGACCCAAGGCAGACACCAGCTGTTATGTGCCTGCTTCTTGCTTCTCCCCTCATCTCCACCCACTCAGCCACAAATGCTGGTTCCCCTACTCCGTGGCCAGGCTGTGGCGGTGGTAGGGAGAGGCGGGAGCCTCAGGGCTCCTGGGTCCACAGAATAAAATAGACTCCATCAGTGGGGGAGTGAGGGAGTTGGCAGTTTAGCAATTCTGGGTCAGGGTGCAAATGCTTCCTGTGATGAGGGAGCCTGAAGGGGAGACTTTCCAGAAGCTGAATAACAACTAGACCAAGTGCTGAGATCTTCCCCAAACCACAGCCCTTCTCACCTTTACTACCTGCTTCTTCCCACCATCCCACCCCAGCGAAAGAGCCCTCACCCCTTGGAAGAAGACAAACATGACGTTGCGGGGCAGGGTGGCCACGTCAGGTGCCTTCTGCAGGGCTTCAGCTGCAGCCAGCTGCGTGATGAAGGAGGCGACGGCGCTTTCAGCCCCTGGGGCCACGTTCCAGAAAAAAGAACGGCTGTCCAGCTGGGCGCAGCAGACAAGGCAGAGAGGGTACACTTTGAAACTGGAAATTCGAGCCGGACCCTAGTCCCCCTTCCCCTGCTCTGGCCAAGAAAACATCCATATCCTGGGGCAATGGCTAGACGCCCACAGTCCAGAGCCTGCTCCGTCTGAGGCTCCCCACGGTAGCAACTTAAGACGCCTGATAACCCCGTCCTTTCTGTGCCAGTCCTGCCCACCCCAATCGGGCCAACACTCACTCGGGTGGCAGCCACCACAACCCTGTCATCGGGCTCCAGCGTCCTAGATGTATTTATAGGCTTCAGCATGCTCCACACGTTGAAGTCGGACAGGGGGTCACAGACGACTTCTGAACAGGACACAGTAAGGGAGAAGGCGGCTGCGGAGGCGGCCTCTGACCAGGGCCCCATGGACTCTGCGAGTCACTTCCCTGGCTCCGTTCTTCCACATCACTTTCTCTGCCGCTGGAGACAACCTACCTTGATTTGTGTGGAACCATTCTGGTTCTTCCGCCCGGTGCTCCCTGCTCTGCCCAGCGCCCCCTGCTCACCCCACCCCACCCGGCCCCTACAGCGGTCTCAGCCACGCTCGCTGGCTGCCCCTTTGGCCCACTCGGTGCTCCCTGCTCTGCCCAGCGCCCCCTGCTCGGCCCACCCCACCCGGCCCCTACAGCGGTCTCAGCCACGCCCGCTGGCCGTCCCTTTGGCCCACCCCAGGCAGCCAGCTCACCCCGACATGCCCCACCTGGGCTGATGGTGAATGAGCTCTGGATGAGGTTGCGTCGCATGCAGGTGACAGTGCTGACGACTGCGTGCATGTGTGAGAAGAGCTGCATGGCGCACAGCGGGAAGGCCGGCGCTGAGCCGTTTGGACTCAGGTTGTGATCTCGGTAGCACTACAAGGGGAGGAGGACCCCGGTGAGGCTGGAGCTGTAGTGTCCCTCCCATACCCCCAAAAGGAGGAGGGCCCGGCTCCATCCTTCAGCCGCTCCCACATCTGTCCCTGAGCTACAGGACTGTGCCCTGTCTGGTACAACCACAGGGGCTATAAGGTCAAAGAGAACAAGTCACCAAGGGTCACAGACTCAACGACTTAGCTGGGGCTGATGAAATTACCCTACACCAAATGGCCTGGCTCAATATGGAGCTTTGGTCACCGTTTCTAGTATGGTTTGCTGTAAAGAGCACCAAACTGGGAGATGAAAAAGCAAATTCAAGACAGCCTGGACATCAACTCACCATGAAACTTTTGCACAAAACTCTTAACTGCTCTGTGTGTCAAAATTAGAGAACATTAGCTTAGAATTAGAGAACACTAGAGCTAAAAAGAACTTCAGAAATTACTAAACTGAATCTCTCAATTCCTAGTCCAATGCTCTTTCTTACCATACAAAGTGTTCTTAATCATGGCTCTACAGCTTATCTCATATTAAATATTCTTTCTGTTTTGTTCTAGTCTAAAAGCCTTTAATGTTATACTTTAAGGCAGAAGAGAAATAGGAGAGGGGAATATGAAAAAAATAAACCTCTTGGCTCTTCTTGGGGCAACGGCCTTTCAGAGGGTAGACTAGTACAATGAGGCTCCCTCCAAACAAGAGGAGAGCCTAACAAATAATTCTAAGTAAGAAGTGCTAAGAGCTGGCGGAGTCATTACCTGCTTAATGACATTAGTTTCATTTTCATCTTCAAGAAGAAAGATGGGGAAACTGAAATCTTCATAAGCCAAGCCGTCGCCCACCTTGTTCCACTGAAAGGCTTTGCAGTGAGCAAACTGTGACCCGTAAGAGTCGGAGTAAATACCTGAAAGGGAGGACAGGAGATAGGATGTTGGGACACCAAGCACTTAGAAACCAGGTAAGGGAGGAGGGCTAGGATATCACAGGGTTGGGACTAAGAGTTCCAAAGGAGGGAGTGACTCAAAAAGAAGCGAGCATCAACTTCTCATCACCTACAGTAAAACAGACACTGGTATCAGGGACCCCTAGGCAAGCCAGTTGGGGATCTGAACAGAAAGGGAGAGTGGAAGGTAAACAGAGGATGGGGGAGCAGGAGACAGAAGAGATGAGTGGCAAAGACAAAGAAATCTTCTGTTTGGGAGGTAGCTGCTCACAGTATACACAAACACATACTCCTTCATAACCTCCACCCCCCAGAGAACGAAGCAACGATGAGCTCTGGGTGACAGCAGTCTGCCCTGACCCACTGGGGCTTACCAAACCCATCATTGGGACATTGCACACTGGGAGAGAAGCCTGAGGCAGGACTGGGCTTGGCTAAAGACACTGCAAGACCAGCAATTCGGCCGGATCTCCCCTTCAGCTTCTCCATCACATCCCTGGAATGGGGCGACAATGCCATGAACGAAGGCAGGGAGATTATCAGGCAGCCTGACATCCTGCCCTCTAGGGTGGAAACAAATGCAGAATTAGGGGCATCACCACTGCTGACTCATTTCTTGTCTTTCAGCTTCTGCATGAAAACTATGACCTAATCTGAGCTCAAGGCTTCATCTCATCTACCGTATCTCTGTACATCCCTTTCCTTCCTGGGGTCCTTATGCACCTAGAGTTCTACTTACAAGGTCACTGGGACTCCTTTTGAGGGCACATCTTTTGCTCTGAGCACCAACCCACCCCCTGCCTGGCAGGACCAGGGCAGCTTACACTCACAAGCTGGAAGACTGTTCACTGACTCTCCCCTTGTCTGGATGCATTTGCCCAGAAGGAACACCGAGTTCTTACCTGGTAAAGAGTGTGCCCTCTAGCAGAACCACGTAAGGGGGGTTAGGGCCATCAGTCAACACCCACTGCAGGTCCTCTTTCTTCTCTACTACGTGGATAACCCCTGTGTCCCCACTAATGGAAGCTGCCAGGATAGAATGAATTAAATTAAAGCATCTACAGCTAACAATTCTGACTTTGCCTCACTGATTCTGCAGATTATTCACCACCACCACCACCCCCTGCCCCCCACTTCCAAAATGTCACAAGACGCTGGGTTAATGCAGCCAACTCTAGAGTGAAACTGAAGGGCAGAACTGCCCTGGTTCCATCTGAAGATTACTAGGAAGAAATGGAGGACAAAAGAGCTCAGAAGTCTTATTACAGGCCTTGCTTGTTAAATCTCAGAAAGGCTCTGTGATCTTCATTTTCTTGTCCTCTTCCCTCAACCTCACTAAGGCTTATATATGAGATTCTGTAGCAGTAGACACCAAAGTTTTTTAATATGTGTTTTCTCCAGGAAATGGCAGGCTCTAGATGTCAAGCCTGGAGTTCCAGCACTAAATCTTCCTTTGTGCAGACTTCCATGCCCTCATAGCCTCCATGGATTTCCATTCCTTTGCCCTATTTGGGTAAGACTTCACTTGCTTTTGGTCAGTTTTGGGTAAGGTTAAATCAAGAGGTTCAAGGAGATCTGTAGAACAGAACTTCCCAAATGATGGTCCTCAAAGAGATTAGATGTGCTGATATTAAAGTCCTCTCATTTCTGGGGACCAAGCATCTCCAAAGACCTTAGGCTGTTCACCCCAGGCCAGGAGCAGACACATATATTACTCCAGGATGCTTTATGGATAACTTGGAAGTATCTCATACCATAGGGAAAGAGTTAAAGAAAAGGAAAACAAAGAAAGCTATAGATTACCCCTTTTGAGCACTTCTAAAAGGGTCCAATAGAAACAGCATCAGAAACAGAAAATCAAACCTAGGTCTTTTACTCCAAATTTAACAGGGTGTAGCTTGCTCAGGATGGGCAGATATGCAGTAAGATTTAGAAATAAGTAGGCTGAAAAGGAAACAAGATCCTAATGAGGAAGTGGCCAGAGACCAGCCCCGCCCCTCTCGCCTCTCTGTATTGGCTCCAGGCTTTATCTCCACAGGCTACTGCTTTGCTTCCCACCGGGCTGCTCTAAGGACATGTAGCCAAAGGACTCAGTTCCAGAGGGGATACTGTAGAGCTCAGCTTCAGGAGAATGGGAGCCTAGCTTTTTGCACTAAAGTGGAGTTCCAGCAAGACCAGCAATACAGTCCGATCTCAGTCCACACTGGACCTGACTCCCCTCTCCTCACAAGACTAGTTTAAGAACGAGGTCCAACAAAAATTTTACTTGGAGCTGTCTGGAACCAGTTAACCCACTCCCAGTACTTGCTGTAACAAGGACATGGATAATTAACACAGAATATAGCCAAGGGATGGGTGGGTAGAAGAACAGTAATTGCCACCCTGAGCAAGTTCTTCACTTCCAGTGTCTAGTTTTCTCCAACCAAATGAGAAGGTTTCAGACAATTACAAAGTACTGCTGAGATAGCACTTAGCATCACCAATAAACATCTATTAAAGGTGATCTGACTTTCAGCTTTGTGCACTTATATTCCAACCATTTTTACAGGAATGAACAGATTCAGAGGGAACCAATTTGATGAAGAAGCCAAGATCTGACTTTAAGTTTCCTGCATCCCTGCCAAAAACTACATTCTACCAAAGCTACTATCCAACAAACAAAATCTGAAGACAACAGGTTAAGTAGCAAGGAACTGGAGAATTTGGCCTTTTGATTACAACTTTTTTCCCCTCGTAGTTTTATAACCATAACATGTTGACATGGGACACATTTATAAAACATAAAGACAAATTTAAATGCTTTATTATTTCCTCTTGCAACTATTTGGCTTTCTCAATGTCTTCTTCTTCAAAGGGTTCACTGCCTTAAAGAAGCTCATTTTGGTTCCAAAAAGGGCATTCAGAGTGCAGATGATGACTGGACTTCATAGAATATGAGGCTTTTTCTCCTAAGAAAGACTATAGCTTTCTACCTAACTTACTGGGTGGTTAAGAGTCCTAGATTAGAACTTAGACCACCAAATCCAAGCTTCATCACTGACCAGCAGGACAATGTTAGAAGTTACTCACTTCTCTAAGTCTCTGCTTCATATTGGTAAGACGGAGGGTAATAACTGGGGGGGGCTACTTCATGAGGTTGTTGTGATGGTTAAATGAGATGCACACATAAGAAGTTTAGCATGTAGTATTTCTTCAATGTTTGTTCTTATTAATTACCTCGCCTGGTTTGACAAATGGTTCTCTACTACCTACTACCCTCATCGCCTAGTTTGTGTTGAGGTTCCCCACAAGACTTGAATCATTACACCCAGGGGACAGACTGAAATGTCAACAGCCACGAACACAGTTCCCAATCTCAACTCACACTGGCAGCCAATCTGATGTGTAGCATTAAGCAGACGGACACAGGGAGCTGTTTTATTTAAGGGGATGTAGATCTTCCTCTCCACTGAGTTTCCTTCGCACAAACCTGATCAGAAGATAAAAAATGTAAGAAGAAATTGGAAGACATTGGTGATAGCCTCTGTCAGACCACAACTAGGTTGAATGGTTTTGGGTATATCATACTTTCCAAAATGGGACTGATGTCTACCCTTCTCACCTCCTGGGAACATTATTGGAACAAATAAATGCACTCAGCTATGTACCACAGAGCATTGCTACAAATCATAAAGCAACTGACATTGAAGCTTAAAGAGGAAACACTTGATTCATCAAAACAAAGGCATTTAACATTAGATGTACCTGCTTCTGGTTGCATACTCAACCACACTTCCATTTTTCTACTCTGTATATACATCACTAATTAGTTAATAAACTGGTGCCAGTCTAAGAATATAGATTACAACAACAACAAAAGTCTCCCTGAGACATTTTTCCAGGAATCTGAACAGAACTGGGAGAAAACTTATGCCATATACCCTGCCAGTTAATCTAATATCAGTAAGTAATTTGTGTGTGCCCACAGTGTGGGGCAGCTAGTTTTTCCTTTGTTATTGTTGTTTAGTCACTAAGTCCAGTGCCACTCTTTTGTGACCCCATGGACTGTAGTCCCCCAGGCTCCTCTGTCCATGGGATTTCCTAGGCAAGAATACTGGAGTGGGTTGTCATTTCCTTCCCCAGGGGATCTTTACCGACCCAGGGATCTAATCAGCGTCTCCTGCATTAGCAGGCGGATTCATTATCACTGAGCCAACAGGGAAGCCCAGTTTCTCCTTTGGAGGTCTTTAACACAAACAATCTCAATTTGGGGGAAGGTATCATCATGTTTATAAACAAGCATGTTTGCATTTTAGGGCCTCATATACCAGAAAGTAAATGCGTGTAGGCAAACACCTGTGCACAGTATAAATGCCTAAAGTTCCTTGAGTCATTATTTCACAGCATAAACAGTTAAAAGAACTAATATCTTACCTTAGTCTCACTTTATTAATGGGACAAACCGAGGTGAAGCACAGGGACGCGTGTTTACGGTGGAATCAACCGAGAAAGAAATAAGGCATCTACCTTCCTTAGCGCCGCAATGCACCCACAGAACCAGGCGCTTTCATCTTAAAAGTCTAAACGCATTGGAAAGAAAGCTGAACTCTTAACACTTGTCCTTTCTGATTTTGAATGGGGTGGCTGGGCCGTGGGGGAAACGAGGTATCCGGACAAAGTGGGAGAGAGTTGAGCTGGAAGTTCAAGAAGAGGCCTGGAAGAGGAAATCGGGAGACTTGACCTGCCGCGGGGGAGAAGGGACCCTCAAGTCCAGGCAAAGGGGGAACTTCTGTTGTAGGAACGAAAAAAAGAGGATTTACAGGGTGGGGGGACGGAGGGGCTGCTGGGACCAGATGGGAGACGGCAGCGCTCGCGGCTGGGCAGATCCGGAGGGTTCTCCTTACAGACTGGAGCTCACGGGCAGGGGAGGCCTCACCTGCCAGTAGGACGCAGAAAGACAGAAGGCGAAGAAGACTCCTACTTCCCGGGTCGGCCACAGAGCCGCCCCCAGCGGTGGCCATCTTGCCTCTCAGCTGAGCGGAAGCCTCAATTCCCACCTTCTCCGGCAATGGCCTCTCTAGGCGAACGCTGGCTCCGTCTCTATGGCCCGGAGCTCCTGGGGCCGGAAGTTCGTATCCGTGGAACTTCCGGGAGTCGGGGCGGAGGGACGCTGACGTGGAGGCAACCAAAGGGCGGCAGGGAGTGTCAGGACTCGGATTAACAACTCGGAGCCTGAAGGATGCTAACCAAATTTGAGACCAAGAGTGCGCGGGTCAAAGGTAATGGAGATTAAAAGAGGGGGCGCGGAGGCTGGATGTCAGGGGCAGCCCTGTCACTGGGGAAGAGAGAGGGAAGATTTAACGGGCTGAATTGGGCCCACCGTAGGAACCTAGAGGAACCTGAGACAGAGGGAGGCTTTTAGGCCTGGCGGCGATTCACCTGCAGTCCTGTCGCCTTTGGTTTGCCCTTGGGATTTGGTTTAACTGTAGTGGTTAACGCATCGCAGGAGGTTCGTTTGGCTCGCCCCCTGTTTCTTTCTCCTCCCCTCTCCTGGGTCCTGTACTGCTACTTTTATTCTGATCCCAAAGCTCTATACAGTCAGCAAAAACAAGACCGGGAGCTGACTGTGGTTCAGATCATGAACTCTATATTGCCAAATTCAGACTTAAATTGAAGAAAGTAGGGAAAACAACTAGACCATTCAGTTATGACCTAAATCAAATCCCTTATGATCATACAGTGGAAGTGAGAAATAGATTTAAGAGCCTAGATCTGATAGATAGAGTACCTGATGAACTGTGGACGGAGGTTCGTGACATTGTACAGGAGACAGGAATTAAGATCATCCCCATGGAAAAGAAATGCAAAAAAGCAAAATGATTATCTGGGGAGGCCTTACAAATAGCTGTGAAAAGAAGAGAAGCAAAAAGCAAAGGAGAAAAGGAAAGCTATGAGTATCTGAATGCAGAGTTCCAAAGAATAGCAAGAAGAGATAAGAAAGCCTTCCTCAGCGATCAGTGCAAAGAAATAGAGGAAAAGAACAGAATGGGAAAGACTAGAGATCTCTTCAAGAAAATTAGAGATACCAAGAGAACATTTCATGGAAAGATAGGCTTGATAAAGGACAGAAATGGTATAGACCCAACAGAAGTGGAAGATATTAAGAAGAGGTGGCAAGAATACACAGAACTGTACAAAAAAGATCTTCATGACCCAGATAATCACAATGGTGTGATCACTCACCTAGAGCCAGACATCCTGGAATGTGAAGTCAAGTGGGCCTTAGAAAGCATCACTATGAGCAAAGCTAGTGGAGGTGATGGAATTCCAGCTGAGCTATTTCAACTCCTGAAAGATGATGCTGTGAAAGTGCTACACTCAATATGCCAGCAAACAGAAAACTCAGCAGTGGCCACAGGACTGGAAAAGGTCAGTTTTCATTCCAATCCCAAAGAAAGGCAATGCCAAAGAATGCTCAAACTACCACACAGTGGCACTCATCTCACACGCTAGTAAAGTAATGCTCAAAATTCTCCAAGCCAGGCTTCAGCAATATGTGAACCGTGAACTTCCAGACGTTCAAGCTGGTTTTAGAAAAGGCAGAGGAACCAGAGATCAAATGGCCAACATCCGCTGGATCATGGAGAAAGGAAGAGAGTTCCAGAAAAGCATCTATTTCTGCTTTATTGACTACGCCAAACCTTTGACTGTGTGGATCACAACAAACTGTGGAAAATTCTGAGAGATGGGAATACCAGACCACCTGACCTGCCTCTTGAGAAACCTATATGCAGGTCAGGAAGCAGCAGTTAGAACTGGACATGGAACAACAGACTGGTTCCAAATAGGAAAAGGAGTACGTCATGGCTGTATATTGTCACCCTGCTTATTTAACTTCTATGCGGAATACATCATGAAAAACGCAGGGCTGGAAGAAGCACAAACTGGAATCAAGATTGCCAGGAGAAATATCAATAGCCTCAGATATGCAGATGACACCACCCTTATGGCAGAAAGTGAAGAGGAACTGGTTCAAAAGCCTCTTGATGAAAGTGAAAGAGGAGAGTGAAAAAGTTGGCTTAAAGCTCCACATTCAGAAAACGAAGATCATGGCATCTGGTGCCATCACTTCATGGGAAATAGATGGGGAAACAGTGGAAACTGTCAGACTTTATTTTGGGGGGCTCCAAAATCACTGCAGATGGTGACTGCAGCCATGAAATTAAAAGACACTTACTCCTTGGAAGGAAAGTTATGACCAACCTAGATAGCATATTCAAAAGCAGAGACATTACTTTGTCAACGAAGGTCCATCTAGTCAAGGCTATGGTTTTTCTAGTAGTCATGTATGGATGTGAGAGTTGGACTGTGAAGAAAGCTGAGCGCTGAAGAACTGATGCTTTTGAACTGTGATGTTGGAGAAGACTCTTGAGCAACTGAACTGAATTGGATTTGAATTTCAGATAAAAAGTAACATTTTAGTATTTTTGGTTGTTTATCTGAAATTCAAATTTAATTGGACATCTTTTATTTTTATTTCCTGAGTATGACAGCTCTAAAACTTGTGCGTCACTGAATGTAGGTGGATTGCAAACTGCTATTGCAGTAGTAGTCTCTTAGAATGTTAGAATGGCAGAGTCAGAGATTTGGGGGAAAGATTTGTACCTTGACTATTTACTAATATAAATTAAAGAAAAAAAGATGCAGTATAGCAAAGTGGTTAGAAACTCGCTATATGCAGTCATATGGGCTTACTTTGGAATTCGGAAACATTCAGTAATGAACTCGGAGAAGGCAATGGCAACCCACTGCAGTACTCTTGCCTGAAAAATCCGATGGACGGAGGAGCCTGATAGGCTGCAGTCCATGGGGTCACTGGTAGTTGGACACAACTGAGCAACTTTACTTTCACTTTTCACGTTCATGCATTGGAGAAGGAAATGGCAGCCCACTCCAGTGTTCTTGCCTGGAGAATCCCAGGGACGAGGGAGCCTGGTGGGCTGCCGCCTCTGGGATTGCACAGAGTTGGACACGACTGAAGCGACTTAGCAGCAGCAGCAGCAGTAATGAACTGCAGGACTTTGGGCAACTTAACATTTCTAAATCTTATTTCCTTATTTGTAATACATGAATAATTAACATTCTTTTTTAGAGAGAATTAAAATGAGAAAGTATATAAAAGATGACTGGCGTAGACTCAGTAGCTCAAAAACTGGAGCCATTATTAATGTAAGAATAAATTTTGAGACGTTTCTATGTCTCTTGGGAATCTTGATCATAAAGAAGAGTGCCATTAAGAATTCCTGGACGGTTGAAATGTGTCTTTATAATCCTTCAGCTTTCTCTTCTGCTCCTAATTTCCTTATCAGGCATAGGGGAGAAAATTGGCCAGGGAGGGGATATCGAGATATTTGAGAGTTAATATCTATTAATGAATGTTCCTGTATATAATGGGAATGAGAGTGGGGAATGAGCAACCTAATGGAAAACGGACAGCTTAGAAGAAGAAATAAAAGTGTTAAATAAATAAATGAAAATACTCTTTCCCTCACTAGTAATAAAAGAAGTGGTGTTAAAGTACTAAAACAAAACAACAAATAACTGATAACATCCCATTCTCAGTACCTTCAGAAACTTGGTGAGACTATATATTGATACAGTCTTTTTGCAGTTAAATAGTATCTACCAAAATGTTAAATGCACATACCCCTGTTCCTGAACAAATTTCTAGTCTTTAGTGTAAATCAGTAATAATACAAACAGATTGGATTATGTGTGGAAACATTTTCATTGGATCATCTTTTCTGGTAGATAAAAGGGGAAAAAACTTATATGCCCATTAGTAGAATAGTTTAAAAAGTGGTGTATTTGTACATTGCAGTCATTAAAAAAAAGGGGCTAAGTCTAGATGTACTTAAAATGTTATGAGATACATTGAAGTTGAAGTGAAGTGACGTCGCTCAGTCGTGTCCAACTCTTTGCAACCCCATGGACTGTAGCCGATCAGGCTCCTCCATCCATAGGATTTTCCAGGCAAGAGTGCTTGAGTGGATTGCCATTTCCTTCTCCAGGGGATCTTCCCGACCCAGGAATCAAACCCAGGTCTCCCACATTGCAGGCAGACACTTTACCATCTGAGCCACCAGGGAAGCCCCATGAGATACATTATATGAGATGCTTTATATGTAGTTAAGTGAAAACAAGTTTGTAGAATATTATAATGTTATCTCCATTTTCATAAAACAATATGGATTGCATTAAAAACCTGAAAGTATAGTCTCCAAACTTCTGTGGACTCCCATTTCCAGTGATAATGGAGTAACAGAGACCAAGTTTATCTTCCCACCTTAAATATCTGCACAACTGAACAAAACATGTGAAACAAAGGTTTTCAGGCTTTGGAAAACAGCCAGTGCAGGAGAGTGATTCTTTCTTGTTCAGTCACTCAGTCATGTCCCAACTCTTTTGCGATCCAAATGGACTGTAGCTCACCAGACTCCTTTGTCTGTGGAATTTTCCAGGTAAGAATACTGGAATGGGTTGCCATTTCTTACTCCATGGGAATGACTCTTGAGAAAAGGGAAATAAACAAGATGAGTCCGGCTTCCCTCGTGGCTCAGTAGTAAAGAATGCCTGCCAATGCAGAAGACACAGGTTCAATCCCTAGTCTGGGAGGATCCCACATGCCACAAAACAGCTAAGCCTGTGAGGCTTAACAGCTGTTGAGCCTGTGCTCTAGGACTTGGGAGCCTCAACTACTGAGCCCATGTGCCTCGGTACTGAAGCTCGCGTGCCCAAGAGCCTGTGCTCCACAAGAGAAGTCACTGCAATGAGAAGACCACACACTGCAATGAAGAGTAGCCCTTGCTCACCACAACTTGAGAAGAACCTGCACAGCAGAAAAAGACCCAGCACAGCCATAAATAAATAAGTAAAATTACTTTAAAAAAATCAAGATGAGTCCTATGATTGTGTTAGCTTGTTACCTGGAGAGAGTTTCCAGGCTGAAGTACAGGGATGGGGAGAAGAGCCCTGTGGTCTTACTGAGAAGACAAGAGTTTAGAGTTCGGGGAAGCTGAGATAGCTAGAATTTGCTGGACAAAATACTAGAGAAGGAAGAACTGCACAGAGGAACTTGAAGTTCTGCAAGGGATCCTGTCAGGCCTTTGTCCGAGTACTAACGCACGTGAAGAAATAAACCAGGGCCTGGGAAAGAACCACTGGAGAGGAGAAGACAGAACTATCCGTGGAGCTCACATAGAGCTGGGAGTAATTTGTGTTCCCACTGGCCAGTATAGACCTCTTAATACTATAGGGCATCATATAGAGATCTCAAATGGGTATTGCTTTAACAGTGATGCCAGATTAGGTCTAGGCGAAAGGCTGCTGTGGACTCATCCAAAACTTAAAAAGCAAACCTCAAAAGGATCGACTAATTCCAAGTAACTGCATTCTAAACCAGAGCCCAGCAGTGTTTAAGGAAACATAACAAAAAATCCAACACATGATACCATATAAGTCACAATGTGTGGCATCCAGTGAATGAATATATAAACCCAGTTTTTACCTAGCTGTCCCATTTTCTTATCACAGTTGGCAGGAGGTGACATTGTGGGGCTTGCTTTGCTCATTGGATCATTGTCTTTTTTTTTTTTTTTCCTAAATCCAGGACTCAGCTTTCACCCCAAAAGACCCTGGATCCTGACCAGTTTACACAATGGGGTCATCCAGTTATGGGACTATCGGATGTGTACACTCATTGACAAGTTTGATGAACATGATGGTAAGATAACAGTTTCTAGGAAGAGGCTAAAAGAAATATAAGTATTGTTTTCTTAAAGTTTAACCTTTCTTTAGGATTAAAGAACATGGGAGGGATAGAACTGGAAAATTCTGAATAAGAATCACCTTGGAGACTTGGAGCATAACTGTCTTTTTAACACGTATTGCCTGCTTTCTTCCCTAGGTCCAGTACGAGGCATTGACTTCCATAAGCAGCAGCCACTGTTTGTCTCTGGAGGGGATGATTATAAGATTAAGGTATAGTGGGTCTGTCATGACTGGGAGTAAAGGACAGGCGATGTGAAGTTTGGGAATCACAGAAGGGACTGAAAAGCCAGATGTCTCATTCATATAGAGCTCACGCTTTTTATCCAGAGCACTTATCCAGTGAACATTTATTGAATGTTTACTATGTTGTAGGTGCTGGTTTTTATTTTTAGAATTCAAAAGTAAATAAGAAATGGTCTCTGTTCTCAAGGAGCTTTTA
The DNA here is from genome assembly GCF_001704415.2 of Capra hircus. Taxonomy (NCBI): domain Eukaryota; kingdom Metazoa; phylum Chordata; class Mammalia; order Artiodactyla; family Bovidae; genus Capra; species Capra hircus. Next base: position 110,573,693 of record NC_030810.1, on the reverse strand, counting down.
TTCTAATGGAGGAGTTAAATATTCACCCTAATAATAGAGTGTACAGATTAGTGAATATACCATAGATAAACAGTGAAATGGGTAAGGACAGTCTAGGTACAAGAACAAAAAGCATGACATAGCTGGATACATTTGAGAAACTATAATTAGTTTTGGATAAAATCTGGAAGAAAGGTGAGAGGAGCAGAAGATGAGCAGGGCCGGATTATGGAGCATCTCTCTGTAGTACTCAGAAGTTTGTATGTTATCAAACAAATAACAAGGAGCCATTAAAGTTTAAATAGAGGAGTGATACTAGATTCACGTTTACGTATTTATTTATTTGGCTGTGCTGGGTCTTCGTTGCTGTGCAAGCTTTTCTCTGGTTGCTTGAGTCGGGGCTACTCTCTACTGTGTACGTGCAGGCTCCTCATTGTGGTTTCTTCTCTTGCTGTGGGGCACAGGCTCTAGAGTGCACGGGCTCAGGAGCTGAGCATGTGCACAGGCGTAGTTCCTCCATGGCATGTGGGATCTTCCCGGACCAGGAATCAGATCTGTGTCTCCTGTATTGGCAGGCCGTTTCTCACCACTGAGTCACCAGGGAAGCCCCCAGGTTCACACTTCTTTTAAAAAAAATAGGTTACTTAAATGGCAATATAGAGAGAAGATTGGATGACTTGGGCAAGACTGGAGGCAGATACTAGTTAGGAGACCATTGCAAAAGTCCACGTGGGAAAGGGGCAGAGCATGAGCTTTGGCAGTAACATTAAAAATGCAGAGGAGATGATGCATCCAACCACACCAGAGAAACTTACTTCATGGAAAAAATAATCTTTTTCTAAAGCTGCCTTAGGAAACTATAAATTATACAGTAGAACTTACATGACAGGCATGAGGAGTGACAGCTGCCTGTAGAGAAAATGTGCGTTAGAATGATAGGGAGGACAGCTCCCTTCCTAGATTTTAGGCACTGATCCTGGGGGCAGGCAGTAGAAGCTTGGACCACCTGATGGGCCTCAGAAGCTCCTCAGGCTGTCCCTCCCTGGTCATATTTCTAGTAAAGTGATGACCATAGAGTATTAAGAATGGTTAACTTGGGTTCTTCATGATCTGTTTAAGACAAACACTGAGTGACATTTAAGAAAACTTTTTTTTCCCAAAGTCATTAGTATTTTTGAAAATGAATTATCTTTCATTTACTTGCAGTGTTCAGATCAGTAGAGCAAATCAGTAGAGACAGTTGATTAATGGTTGTCTGGAGGTTGAGGGGATTGGGAGAAAATGAGGAATGACTCCTAATGGGTATAGTTTTCATTTGGTGGTAATGAAATGTTCTAAAATTGATTGTGCCAATGGTTAAATAACTATGTATTAAGAACTACTGAATTCTAGAATGGGTGAATTATATGGGATTTGAATTATATCTGAAAGATGTTATTAAATAAAGGAATTATCTAATTAATGGCTATGTAGTGCTGTCATGCTGGGATTTATATTTCTCTGATGAAAGTAGGATCATCTTGAAAAGTCATGTTTGTGGACTATCATATTTTTTGCTATACCAGGTAAAGGTAGCATTAGTATAATCCTGATTTACAAACAGTAAGACAGGAATCACAAATGGCCCGGGTCTAAAAACCCTACAGGTCTTTCAGAATTCATAGTTCTGGAACTTGATAGAGGCCTATAAAGGAATCAAGATGATTTGAAGCAAGAAATAATGAAAGCTCAAAAAACTGAACTCTATATAAGGGAGAAAAAGCTAGTTACACGATAGTATTTATGGTATGATCTAATTTTTGGGTGAAAGTCAAACTCCACTGTATACATGTGTATTTATTTATAGATGACTCATGAAGGTGAGGATATTCTAATATTTTCACTTTTCTTGTTATTTATCTTTTCTCATTTCTGCCGCACATCCCTTTTGTGCACCTACTAAGTGTTAACTGCTACATTAGATGCTGGAGGAGTAGTGTTGAGCATGATGGACAAGGACCCTGCCTTTAGGGAGCTTACATTCTTGTTTGGAAATGCTGGATTTGGGGTTATTCAGATTTGTTACAGGAAATGGCTTACTTGTGATTTATGAAAGAAAACAATTTTTAAGTAAAAATAGGAAAAAATAGTAATAGCCTGGCCTGGATAGATTAAAGAAGCATTAAATTTTATAGAAGGGAAAAAAGCATCTGACTTCTTTTTATACTTTCGGGAGTTTTTTTGGATGGGAAGTGTGAGCTATCTTACCTTTATGGTCTTGGTTTCAGCATCTTTCTCAATTGTGTCCATTGATGCCTGATGCTTGGTAGCTGTGTTAACTTCTTATCTAAATATGATATTTTTCTGCTTAGCTCAGCCTATCTGAGCAATGTTGTATTTTCCATAGTGTTGAGTTAAAGTATATTTGCATGATAGATGAGTACAGACCATGAATGTATGGGCATCATTTGCCACCAAGCCTAACAAAAGATGATGCTATATGTTATATTATTGTTTCCTTTGAAGTCATATCCGTCCTACTATTTTTACCCACAATTAAGGTGATAGGTAAGCACCAAGTAAGGGGTCTGTTTTCAAGCTAAGAACACAATTATTCAGTAGAAGAGTTTCAAGCTGAGCCTTAGATAAACATTTTATCTTATTAAATAGATATGATTTCTTCCCAGAAAAAAAGAAAAACCTTTCCCACATGTGTGTAACCGACTTACATTTTCATTCGTAGTCTTTTCCCCTCCAACCTTAAACAAGATTCCCTGTCAAGATTTCTACCTATTTAAAGATGCCAAAAAATAAATCCCAGCTTGTTTATTGAGAAACCTGGGCCTTATAGAGGCTCACAACTTAATGTCCTTATTCCTTTAGTTGAATTTTTCTCTTTGCAGGTGTGGAATTACAAGCTTCGGCGCTGTCTCTTCACATTGCTTGGGCACTTAGACTACATCCGCACTACGTTTTTTCATCATGTAAGTAACTGTTGTGGCTCTGGTTTGGAGCACTCTTCAGTTTCCCTGTAGGAATCTTCTCCATGCTCCTGAAGAATGCTTTTGATAACAGAATCACGTTATTGATTCTTCTAGGATCTGTGGAGTGTTGGCCTCTCTGCTTTGTTTCCTTGTGTAAGAGGAAGCACTCAGGGTTATATTTGAATTTAACTGGATTCAGTGGCCTTTATGAGGAAGGCATTGATTCTCTGTTGGGAGAAGTAGAGATTTGATTTTAAATTTGCTGAACTGGCAAACAGAAGTTTGCAGGCTAATCACATGTGGGGTGTTACTAAGTAGGTGTTCTTGGAGGAATGTCAATATAAGATGCCATTTTGATGCTAACTAATGTTTTGACTGGCATTCCAGTTGAACTATTTCAAATCCTGAAAGATGATGCTGTGAAAGTGCTGCACTCAATATGCCAGCAAACTTAGAAAACTCAGCAGTGGCCACAGGACTGGAAAAGGTCAGTTTTCATTCCAATCCCAAAGAAAGGCAATGCCAAAGAATGCTCAAACTACCACACAATGGCACTCATCTCACACGCTAGTAAAGTAATGCTCAAAATTCTCCAAGCCAGACTTCAGCAATACGTGAACCGTGAACTTCCAGATGTTCAAGTTGGTTTTAGGAAAGGTAGAGGAACCAGAGATCAAATTGCCAACATCTGCTGGATCATCGAAAAAGCAAGAGAATACTAGGAAAACATCTATTTCTGCTTTATTGACTACGCCAAAGCCTTTGACTGTGTGGATCACAACAAACTGTGGAAAATTCTGAAAGAGATGGGAATACCAGACCACCTGACCTGCCTCTTGAGAAACCTATATGCAGGTCAGGAAGCAGCAGTTACAACTGGACATGGAACAACAGACTGGTTCCAGATAGGAAAAGGAGTACGTCAAGGCTGTATATTGTCACCCTGCTTATTTAACTTCTATGCAGAGTACATCATGAAAAACGCAGGGCTGGAAGAAGCACAAACTGGAATCAAGATTGCCGGAAGAAATATCAATAACCTCAGATATGCAGATGACACTACCCTTATGGCAGAAAGTGAAGAGGAACTCAAAAGCCTCTTGATGAAAGTGAAAGAGGAGAGTGAAAAAGTTGGCTTAAAGCTCAACATTCAGAAAACGAAGATCATGGCATCTGGTGCCATCACTTCATGGGAAATAGATGGGCTAACAGTGGAAACAGTGTCAGACTTTATTTTGGGGGGCTCCAAAATCACTGCAGATGGTGACTGCAGCCATGAAATTGAAAGATACTCCTTGGAAGGAAAGTTATGACCAACCTAGATAGCATATTCAAAAGCAGAGACATTACTTTGTCAACAAAGGTCCATCTGGTCAAGGCTATGGTTTTTCCAGTAGTAATGTATAGGTGTGAGAGTTGGACTGTGAAGAAAGCTCAGTGCAGAAGAACTGATGCTTTTGAACTGTGGTGTTGGAGAAGACTCTTGAGAGTCCCTTGGACTGCAAGGAGATCCAACCAGTCCATTCTGAAGGAGATCAGCCCTGGGTGTTCTTTGGAAGGAATGATGCTAAAGCTGAAACTCCAATACTTTGGCCACCTTATGCAAAGAGTTGACTCATTGGAAAAGACTCTGATCCTGGGAGGGATTGGGGGCAGGAGGAAAACGGGACGACAGAGGATGAGATGGCTGGATGGCATCACGGACTCAATGGACGTGAGTCTGAGTGAACTTCGGGAGTTAGTGATGGACAAAGGAGGCCTGGCGTGCTGCGATTCATGGGGTTGCAAAGAGTCGGACACGACTGAGCGACTGAACTGAACTGACTGAATGTTTTGAAGCATTGACAATCATGTGCTTTTATCCTAGGATTTTAGGGTCTGGTAGAGGCTGTTCCCTTAGCCAAGCTTACTACCTTTTTTGATTTGTTAGGTTTCATAGTAGACAGATACTGAGTTAAAGATTAAGACTCCCAGCCTCTTAATCTCATCCCATCCTGACTGGATTTCTCTATAATTATTAATATATGCTATTAGAATTAACTTGTACTATTCCTGACTCTTAGTAAACTTAAGTTCTTGAATTAAGTAAGAAAGTGTATAGCAAAATAAACAATAAACTCCAGGCTAATTACACTGTATCTCCTTTTTTTAAATTAAAAAGAATTAGGGTAGAATAGGAGAAGATGAATGTGAAAATTATAGCTGAAATAGTTGAGAAAGATAACCATTCAATAGGCAACCTATTCAGAAGGAACTGTTTGTCATTGCCACGAAGGGCTCGTTGAAGACTCTTGCCCAGAACAAGTTACCTTTCAGCTGGCAACTTACAAAAAGCTTATTTTCTTTTATTTTTTTCAGTTTAGTAAGTGTGTGTGTACCTTGTGCTTGTTAAGTTCTTTGTTAAACACTGGAGAGACAACTGTGACTAAGAAATACTTCCTTCTCTTAAAAAGTTTAAAGACTGTAAAAGGGATGAATTGTTTTTACATGTTACTTTCTGCTTTCTTTTCTGAGACTCTGGAATTTTTTGAGACTGGATGGTCTGGCAGGGACAAGTCAGACTGTAAAACAATATTCCAATCTTAGAGTTAAATAGAGATCGTTTCACAGGATCTTGATTTATAAGATTAACTTTATAAATATAAATCACATATACATAAGCATATATGTAAAAGTAAATGTAAATATTATACTGTTTGTCTCTGAGAATCTCTTATGGTCTTGCTTCCACTCTTAAGCCTTATAGTTGAAAGTACTGAAGTTGGGAAGAGCTGGTAGCATGGTGAGGAGAAATAGACCACTAGCTTGGCAACTCAGCATCGTTTAAAGACTAACTGAGATGTCAGATAATGAGATATTTCCTCCACAGAGAGAACTGGAACCTGGAAGGACACGTCTGTTAATGTTCAACCCCTTTGTCTGGAATATTTTTCAGGAATATCCTTGGATTCTGAGTGCCTCAGATGATCAGACCATCCGAGTGTGGAATTGGCAGTCTAGAACCTGTGTCTGGTAAAGCCGAGGATAGAGAGCTCAAAAAAACCTTCATTTCTAGTTTTTTCATAGTCAACTTCTCTTTAGAACAATCATCTCCTGTCCCTAATGGGCCATGTCTGCTGATTAATTACTGATTGTATTTGTAAGACACTCTTGTATATAAAAAGATAAATACAGAAGCAACCTCATTAGTAGTATGTGAACCTGGATTTTCTGATCATTTCTTTCCAGGGGAAAGAAGTCATATAGCTAGGCTTTTGGGACAGAATTTTTAGCTGGTTTTCAGTTCTGTTTCCAAGAAACCTGAGTCAGGGTCTAAACCTCTGTCTTGCCTCGTGTTTGGTTATAGAGATTTTTAAAGTATGTAAGGACCATTTAAAGTGACATCCTTTAAAAGGGATACCCCCTTAAAATCTAACAGTTTTAGTAGGAATAAGATTTCATTTATTTTGATATTTTAATGCATCTTTAATGAGAGGAATGCTGTGCAGTCTCAGTTGTTTTGAAACTAGTAATAAACACTGAAACATTACAAGCAAGAGGAGAGCCAAGCTTGAAACAGCTGACTCTGCTTATTATTATTAATTCAGAATTGTTAGGATGACTTGCCTTGGCCTCCAGAAGAGTGTACTTGGAGGTGCACCTGTTAAGTGTGGAATATGGCGTTTGACAGGTAGGAGCCTGTTGGTTCCTGCCTCTGATTTGGTATTGTCTTTCTTTCCCTCTTGCAGTGTGTTAACAGGGCACAATCATTACGTCATGTGCGCCCAGTTCCATCCTTCAGAAGACCTGGTCGTGTCAGCCAGCCTGGACCAGACTGTGCGCGTTTGGGATATTTCTGGTGAGCTGCCCAAGTTCAGGGGACAGCCTAGTTGTGTCTGGCGCAAAACTGCAATTGCTTACAATAGTCAGGGTAGTTGAGTTGGAACAGAAAAATTTAGAGTATTCTGTTTTCATGTAATAGTGTCTTTGTTTCTGAGGATATTAAATGTGCTTTGACGGTTCATGTTAGAAGTATTCTAAGGAAAGTGGTTGCTCTGGAAAATTTAATTTTAAGAAAATGCCACATTTTAGTTAGATCAGTCTTTGTACTGTTGGGAGTATTTAAGAATCAAGCTTTCCACTAAAATAAGAAAAATCTTTGACAGAAATGAATTTTGGGTATAGATTAGTACAGGGAAACAGGGCTTTTAGATCCTGTGGCTTCATTTAGAAATAGGAACATCCTTCTATTATATACCATCTACTGTAAAGAGAATGAGGGTTGGAGGAAGGATTTTCATGTCCAGAAAACCTTTTAACAGGCAGACTTCTAGGATGAAAAATTAAATAACTTGTAGATTTTGAGTAGTTGGGATAATTCCTCCTTTCACAGTTTACATACAGTATCTTAATTTGGGGATAAGAATTTAAATTTTTAGGACTGTATAGAGGAGAACTGAGAAATGCAGAGAAAGGGCTGTACGTATGAGATTGACATACTGGAAAAACGGAAGTGCTTTGTTGAGAAATTCAGTAGGGAAATGAAACTAAATGTTATAGTTCTCTGCCTGGTTAAATTTATTTAGCAGTTGCTAAATTGTTTCTAGTTGTTTGTTGCCTTAGAAATTCTTAGAGATTGGACTCTTTGAAAAATCCATGGTTAGTCCACAGAGCACTATTTTCATTCTGTGAAAAGAAGGACTCCTCGTAGGTCTTTACCTGGTTCTTTGTGGTAACAAAGAAAGTTGATAACTTTTCCCAACTCCTGTGTCGTGGTGGGCTGGAGCAGTATGATATTAATACTTGCTGTTCTAACAAACCATTAATAAACAGCAAGTTGAAAATTTGGATTCCTGGGTATAACATTTGGAATGTTGTAATAGCAGTTATTTAAGATTCTGTAGTATGGAAACAAGCCAAGGGGAAGATGAGGATAGTTGGAAAGTAAAAGCTCTGCCTCATGCTCTGCAGTTTTCAGAAGTTCAGAATTAAGAAGAAGTGGTATAAACAAGATTGTATTGGAGACAGGGCAGTCGCACTCTGTTCTGCTAAGGGCTTCTGCCATTGCAGTTTTTCGTCAGACTAGCTAGGTTTTTTGAAGTACACCCAGATGTGACCAGCCATGCCAGCAGGAAGAGGTGGGCACAGGCACTGTGGATCCTGTGCCCTCTCCTCACTGCTATTTCCAGGGAGCTTATTATTCACTCCTCCAGTAACCAATCTTTGACTTCCAGTAGTTTTTAACTGTGCATACTTTCAAAGCACCCTCTCTGTCTCAGCATTTAGGAGCCAAATGGGGCTGGATCCCAGTTTATGCTGTTTCAGCTGACCAGGGGCAGTTACTTAGACTAGCCTTTCTCAACTGGGGATCTGTGAGAGAGTTAGCTGCTACTAAGACACTTTTTAGTGACTGTTTTCTCAGTTCTAAGAATGGTGTACAAGTACTGCCATTCTAGATCACAGAGAAGTGAATTTGTTATATGCATAAACCGATCCTTAGACCACTGGGGCTTAAATCTTTCCTAGAGCATGGGGATGAGAAGGGCCTTACACTGCTCCACTCTTTATGAGTAATGTTTATGCCACCTGAAGCTGGCAGAGCAGTTTCCTTGTGACCTAGCTAAAGCAATTTGGGGTCCTTAGGTAAATGGATTCTCTTTGGTCATCATGAAATGCCCAGGGTAAGAAATCATTTTCTTCACTTTCATAGGAAAACATATTTGCATCAGAATCAAAGGCCCTAAATCAGAGAAGAGAGGGAGAAAGTATGACCCTAGTTGGGGTTTATGCTTGCTCTTGAATGTGTAAAGTGCATGGATTACTATATAATAACATTACATTTGCTATACTTAGTATTTGTGGTACTGAAAATTTTGTACTAATGTTACTAATGTTAATGCTCTCTCTACCGTTTCTAAGTGTTTTTCTGTACTCACAACTCTCTTGATTTCCAGTAACCCCTTAACCAGAGTGGAAGAAGATGCTTTGGTATTTAACCAAGTGGAAGGAGCCTTTGGGATAGACTTATACATTCTTCCTCCTCTAGAAGTCAGCATACTCTTTTTAGCAGGGTTCTTTTGCCTTGGTTCAAATAAATCTGAACCAGGAAGAGAAATTACCAGTCAGCTTTGTTAGGAACTAGAGCTAATATTGACAGTATTTCCAAGAGGAAAAAATTAGTTCTGAGTCAGAAGACAAAAACCCTCAAATCTAGAGGACTCTTTAAAATTCTAATCTTTCCGAGTACCTCTCTTTGAAGAGGGACACTCTCTGCACTAAGTAAATAATAAGAAAACAGAGATCTTTAAGGAAAACCTGTGTTCTAGATACCTCTCCCATGAGGATTAAGCCAGGGGGCTTAGCGTAACCTGATCTTTTATATTAGCCTGGGCAAAAAATATTTGTTTAAAAGGGAATATATTTACGACCTAGATTTTTAAAATGTTATTTTTTTAGCTTGAGCTTCCAAGTAAATTGACAGTGAAATTATTTTAATGTGCTTATACTTTTGCATGTCAAGCCCATGTAATTCAGGCTGAATCTTTGAAGTGACTACTAAAAAAGTATTAATTTGCTGCCAAATCCTGTGCTCATCCTCTCTTTTTACTACTTCCCCTGGTTCCCATTGGGAAGTGTGCATCGAACTGGTCCATTCTGAGAGTGTCCTCCCCTCCCTCTGGATTTGAGTAGCTGCTGTAGAAATTTTCCATCTGTTGTTCAGTCCTAGTGAGTAGCTTGTTGAAGGCTCAAATATTTCTTCTCAGAGTATCTTTTCACTGCCTGTCACTATTCATCTATCTGTTTTTGCTCTCTCCCTTTTCCTGGATTGTTACAAGCAATCACAACAAAGGCTTCCATTCTGTCGTACAGCTTTCCTTTTAATGTGTTTTTTGAAGCTTATTGGAGGTGAAGTTCCTCACAGCTGTCTGTCTTTGTATCTTCCTTTGAATCTGTTTCATGCATCAGACTCATTAGAAAAAGTTGACAGATCCTGTTAAAGGGATAAAGTAAAATAAGTGAAAAGAGGCATCCCTGTGATAATGTATTTATGAAGCCTTGGAAGAAAGCTTATTTTATTTATTTAAGCATTGGCTTTATTTCTGTGTACCAGTTGGCTAAATGCTTATCATGGACAGGGTACAAGATAAGTAAAACTGTTGTGCCCTTTTAAGCACTTGCTTCTCTAATGCTGATGTTTATATGCCATTATAATAGAAAAGTTACTTTGTAATTTTAAAACAGTGAAGATAAATACAGTCATTGAACTTAATTTTTTGTACTTTCTTACAGGTGCCAACATTTAGACTTAAAACTACTTAAGTTTTGTTTTCAATGATAGCTTTTTTCCCCCTTCTGTTACAGATATTTGGCTTTTTAGTTTTGTAAATGCCAAGTAGTTTCATTTTCTTCTCCCCACCTTCCAAATACTCCAGAAGATAGGATTTTCGTCCCAATTGCATTTTCTCATCTATAAACTGGTATTATTATACCTACTTGCCTACCTCAGAGGGTTGTTAATCAGATCAACTTTGAAAACTGCAAGATGCTTTTCACCTGTAAGGTAGTAGTGTTATTGTAATTTGGGTTCTGACTATAGCACAGATAATTCAGATATTAAAGACAGATTGTTGCTGAGCCATAAGTGTCAGTCCTATACACATAAGACTCACCTTCTCCTGGAGTCTTTTTTCTGTTGTTTTCGAATTACAGGCTGATTTCTCCATGTGGCTTCTGAAAATTTTAATGACAAAATACATATGTTCAGATCTGTAACCAGTCTCTTGAGCAAGTGTTTAAAGGAATAATGAGAGTTTTAATCATTTTGTCCACTGCCCAAGAGTCAAGAAGGAAATAAGAGTACACTTTTTGCAGTTTATAGTTTTACAGTATCATCCACCAAATAAACTGTTTTATATTTGAGATACATAAGAGCTCTTGCATCTTCCTTTAGTCTCTTTAAATTTCTTTTTCCCTTTTCCCTTAATTTTAGTATATCAGTGTACCTTTGGGTGCTTCGATTACTGTGCTCTTTTTGGTAACATTATGTTTACATCTTTCATCCCACTCCTCACCCCTTCAAAGGTCTAAGGAAAAAAAACCTGTCCCCTGGTGCAGTGGAGTCAGATGTGAGAGGAATAACTGGGGTTGATCTGTTTGGAACTACGGATGCAGTGGTGAAGCATGTACTAGAGGTACTTATCTCTATAGCCAGTGGCTGGATATGGGCTCTTCTCCAGGGAAACAGTGACAGTATGCTGTTTATGTATTCATTCCTTCAGCAAAGACTTATGCAGGGCTTACTGAGTGCCAGGTGCCATTTGAGGCACTGAAAATAGAATGGTAGGTGAGCCAGTAGACGGCTGAAGTTTAAATGCTACCTGAGGGAGAATCATGTTACCTTTTAAACCCACTGGGGAGAGAGGGAGAAAGCTGGCATAGGCTCCATCATCATCCCAAAGCAGAGTCCATTGTCAAGCCTCTTGGGAAAGGGGAGGATAGTTAATCAAACTTATTGAGAACCAGCCATGTGTAAGTAACTTGTTTGCATGGTGGGAAAATAGAAAGGCATAAGAGAAAGAAACTAGATTTTTTAAAGTAATCTTTACAACTGTCTGCTGGTAGAGATACTGTTAACTTCCTTTTGTAGATGAAAAATTTGAGATTTAGAGAAAGTAAGTTATTTACCAAAATCTACATGTGTCTTGAAAAAGGAAATGGCAACCCATTCAAGTATTCTTGTCTGAAGAATTCCATGGACAGAGGAACCTGGCAGGCTACAGTCCATGGGGTTGCAGAGTCAGACACAACTGAGTGACTAACACACACATTCACTCACACACGCACACACACTCAAACACACACATGTCTAGTAAATTGAAGAACTGAATTTTGAATTTGTATCTGTCTGACTCCAAAACCCAGGTGTTTTTCACCACAGTATGGTACCTCAAAAATACTGCTAATTTGACACTACTTTATCTGTGATTCCAATACAGATTATAAACTTATAAATAGGTTTATAAGATATCTTATAAAAGATATCTTAAAATCAGCAGTTCTTAAACTTTTTGGTCTGAGAACCTTGTTATACTCTTAAAACTTATTGAGGACCCCAGAGAGTTTTTATGTGCATATTTGTCAGTTTTTACCATATTTGAAATTGAAACCAAGAACTTCTAAAAATGTGAGATATATAAGGATATAATCTATTAGCCATCAAAGCAGTGACATCATCACATGTCATGTAACCTCTGTAAAACTGTATATGCATGGGAAAATAAGAGTGAAAAGGGTAAATAGCATTTTAGTATTATTATGAAAATCATTTTTAACATTGCTGGGGTTTCCTAAAAAGTTCTTGGGGATAGAGTTTCTTGACCGCACTTTGAGAATTTCTTCATTAAGTTACAGAATTGGTCTTTATTTTTGAGATGCTAATAGCTGGTTGGAGAAATACAATACAATTGGCCAGTAACAAAGCAAGGCAGTATATCCCAAATGCAAATGAAGCTGAATTTGGAGGAGAAAGGCTTTGGGAATTCCCATGAGAGTTTGGGAATAATATTGGATAAATTGATGTAGTTAGTGACTCTCATGGTCAAATCTTACAGCAGCAGTCCCTTGAGTCTTTTTCACATGGAGTGAAAATCAGAGACATCTTTTATGACCATGAGCATGGTCCATTGGCCCATTGCTTTGAGTAATGGATATGAAGAATCACTTTTTTTGGTTTTGCAAACCACGTTTTGTTTGGTACAGGGTCATGATCGTGGAGTTAACTGGGCTGCATTTCACCCTACTATGCCACTCATTGTATCTGGGGCAGATGACCGTCAAGTGAAGATCTGGCGTATGAATGGTGAGTGAAGTAACAGTGTTATCATACCTAAAATATTGGCTACTGACCGGCAAGCTGAAAAAGTCAGGGGTTCTGGATTTAGTGACCCATTTTTCAACCTTAGGTTGTTATGCTTATCCTGGGACCATGACAGTTGCTCTATTCCCTTTTTTTCATTTGATGGTATCCTGATTTGGAGGAGTATGAATGTAATTTTAAATGAGAATTCCATTTTTTCAACAGCTATTTATTGAGTACCTACTTTGTACTAACCATTGTTCAAGGCTCTGAAGATACAATGATGACTGAACCAGATAAACTTCCTGCCATATGAAGCTTCTATAACGGCAGCTAGTGACGGCAGAATAAGATGAAGAATGACAGAAAAGAGGTGCTATAGTCGAGAGGCGGGTCAGAATGAAACAAAGAAGTACTTAGAGACATAAATGAAGAAAATTGACCTATTAGAAAGAAGTGGGATACTACTTAAGACTTTGTAGTATCTAGCATTTGGTTAAAGGATGTCATAATTCAAAATCCCAAACTTAGAGTAGTAGGGAATTGTGGTGACCTAGTTCTTTTTTGTCTTTCAGAATCAAAGGCATGGGAAGTTGATACCTGCCGAGGCCATTACAACAATGTATCTTGTGCTGTCTTTCACCCTCGTCAAGAGTTGATCCTCAGCAATTCTGAGGACAAGAGTATCCGAGTCTGGGACATGTCTAAGCGGTAAGGGGGTTATAGTGGTGTGTGACCAAACCCAGGAGAAAGCTCCTTTCTCTCTTTTACTCTGTTCTTTTTAAAAATCAGATTAAGAATTTTTGTTTCTTACCATCCTCTGCATATAGAAAAATCAAATTATATTTTATGAAAACTTGAAGGTGATAGGGTAACAGGCAGGAAGGCCAGGGGTCTCCAAACGGAGGAAATAGCCTCAAGTGTCAGACATTATTATTTCTCTTAAGCGGCAGGAGGAAACAAACTAGTGATATTTTTTTCCTTCTCTATACAAATTTAAAAGGAGGTTTCTCTTAAAATACTGTGTTGCCATAATGACACCTGGTTTCACCTGAAGTTAACTATTCTCAAACCTTGAGATAGCCAACTCATTTTTTATGGAAATGTTTGTCTTAAGCTATGCTAATGTTCCCCAAACTCTGTCTTCAAGTCAGTCCTGCCTAATAGCTCAGAACCTACTTGACAAACCAGTATGTTATACTCAGATATTCTTGCCCTAATCTATGTAAACGAAACTATTTGTGTGGTAACCTGTCCCTCTACAAGATTCAAGTTAATCATTTTATGGCCCAGGATGAACCATTTGGTGCCAAGATTATCCCAAAATGCATCTTATGAGTGAGGGACTTGGTACCATTCTGAGTTTTAAGACATTCCTTTCCTTTATTAACAGGCTGCTAGTGACTATATAACATCCACCTGAAGACTAACGGGGGTAACTCTTTCTGCCCCCTTCTGATGCCTATGCCAAAAGCTCTCTCTATCTCCTTTATACTTTAATAAAACTTTATTACACAAAAGCTCTGAGTGATCAAGCCTCGTCTCTGGCCCCAGATTGAATTCTTCTCCTCCGGGGGCCAAAAATCCCGGTGTCTTTGTGTGATTCAACAGCAACCTTTCAAAGGGACCCAGAGATTAGCCATCATTTACAAATTTTCCATCAAATAGAAATTTCTGCTTGTGTTCTTTTTCTGCTTTGTATTTAAGCAGTTTCTTCTGTAGCTACAGAAATAAGGGATATTAAATGAAAACAGTATGGTAGAAAATTATGATGAGCGGAGAAGTCTTAATATCAAAATAATAGTGTCAGTTTAAAGTCCTCTTTCTGTTCTTTGGTAGAATTTGTGACTGTCTTTATTTAAAATATGCCCCTTCACTGTACTTGATTTACTTTTTAATCATTGTGTTGGTCTACCACTCTTGTATGTGATAGGCTGAAGTTTTCTTGGAAATTAATATTTTTCTTTGTATACCTTTTGCTTTCCTAGGACTGGAGTTCAGACATTCCGCAGGGACCATGATCGTTTCTGGGTCTTAGCTGCCCACCCTAACCTTAACCTCTTTGCAGCAGGTAAGGGCCATTTCTTCTCTTTTTCCCTTTGGTTCAGTTTTTAAGACTTGAGAGTGATTCTCCATTAACTTTGTCTCCAATAAATATATAGTAAGATGACAAAGAAAAGTAAAAGTCTAAGAGCCATGTGGTTGAAGCTTTTCTTCTTTTCCCCCCTATATCTTCTTGGCACAGTGTTCTTTTGGTGTTCTTTTTCCTCCAAAATTCATTTAATAAGGAAGCCCATTCTCTCTCTCTTTTTTGGGTGGGTGGGGGGCACACCATGTGGCTTGTGGAATCTTAGTTTCCTGACCAGGGATTGAACCTGGGCCCTTGGCAGTGAAAGCACTGGGTCCTAACT
The DNA here is from genome assembly GCF_001704415.2 of Capra hircus. NCBI lineage: Eukaryota > Metazoa > Chordata > Mammalia > Artiodactyla > Bovidae > Capra > Capra hircus. The sequence continues at coordinate 110,558,505 of NC_030810.1, read as the reverse complement.
ACTGGACTGCCAGGGAATTCTCCTAAAGCCCATTCTCTTTGATTAGTACCTTAGTTCTTTTTTGATTAGGAGACTTAGAGACTAATACTGGACACTTGAGGTTCTCAGACTGAGGAGCTAGAAGCTGAGTGTTACACATTCATTTAGCAGCTGCATACTGAGTGTCAGCCCTAGTCTGGGTGCGGGTATTCCAGCAGTGTATAAAGCAATGTCCCTTACTTTATGGAACTTTTTGAGTTATAATAATTTAATGTATTGTATTTGGTTTGTTAATATTTTGTTAAGGATTTTTGCGTCTATGCTCATCAGGGATATTGGCCTTTTTTTGGCTTCGTATGGTCTTTGTCAGCTTTTAGTATCAAGGCAATGTTTTATTCATTAAATGAGTTAGGAAGTGTTCTTTCCACTTCAGTCTTTGGAATAATTTGAGAAGGATAGGTGTTAACTCTCAGTGTTGGTAGAATTTGCCAGTGAAACCATCTGGACCTGGACTTGTGTTTTTGGGGAGTTTATGGGTTACTGATTCAATTTTGTTAGTAGCATTTGGTCTATCCAGGTTTTCTGTTTCTACATGACCCTTTTTTTTCTAGGTTGTCTAATTTGTTGGCATATCATTGTGGTATTCTCTTATAATCCTTTGCATTTCTGTGGTATCAGTTGTAATTTTTCCTCTTTCATTTCTAATTTTATTTGGGCTTTCTTTTTCTGTGATGAGTCTGGCTAAGGGTTTGTAGATTTTATCTTTCAGAGAGCCAATTCTTAATTTTTTTCCCTTCTTTTGGGCTCTATTTCATTTATTTCTGCTCTAATCTTTATCGTTTCTTCTTCATACTCACTGACCTTTGCTCATTCTTCATTTTCTGGGTTTTTTAATATATTTAGATTGCTTGAGATTTTTCTTTTCTTGGGAACAGACCTGTTTCACTGTGAACTTCCTCTTAGAGCTGCTTTTGCTGTGTCGTATAGATTTTGTTTCCATTTTCATTATTTCCAGCTATTATTTCTTCTTTGTTATTTTTGTTGACCCATTTGTTGTTTGTAGCTTATAGTTTAGTCTCTGTTTGTGTTTTATCTAGATTTCTTCTTGTAGTTGATTTCTAGGTTCATACTTTTGTGGTTGAATAAGTCACTTGAAATTATTTCAGTCTTAAATGTATTGAGCCTTGTTTTGTGGCCTAGCTTGTGATCTGTCCTGGAGAATGTTCAGTGTGCACTGGAAAAAAATGTTCAGTTCAGTTCACTCAGTCGTGTCCAACTCTGCAACCCCATGGACTGCAGCATGCCAGGCTTCCCTGTCCATCACCAACTCCCAGAGGGAAAAGAATGTGTTCTGTTGCTTTTGGATGGAATGTTCTCTATTAATTCTGTCTGGAAGTGTGTCATATAAGATCAGGGTTTCCCTATTGATTTTCTGTCTGTATATGACCTGTTCATTGATGTTGGTAGAATATAGTGTCCTTTACTGTTACTGTGTTGTCACTTTCTCCCTTTATGTCAGTTTCTCCCTTTATTTCTATTAATGTTTGCTTTATATATTTAGGTTTTCCTGTGTTGTGTGCTTAAATGTTTGCAAATATTATATCCTCTTGTTGGATTGACCCCTTTATCATTATGTAATGCCCTTTGTCTTTTGATACGATCTTTGTTTTGAAATCTATTTTGTCTAATATGAGAAATGTCCCAATTTTCTTTTCTTTTACATTTCCATTCCTTCACTTTCAGTCTGTGTGTGTCTTTAAATCTGAAGTGAATCTCTTGTAGGCAGCATATAGATCTCATTTTTTTTTTATCCATTCAGCCACCCTAAGTCTTTTGGTTGACACATTTAGTCCATTTACATTTAAAATAATTATTGATAAGTATGTGCTTATTGGAGGAGGGCATAGCAGTCCACTCTAGTACTCTTGCCTGGAGAATGTCATGGACAGAGGAGGAGACTGGAGAGCTATAGGCCATAGGATCGCAAAGGGTCAGACACGACTGAAGTGACTTAGCACAGCACAGCGTGGCATGTGCTTATTGACATTATGTTCATTTTTTTCTGGTTTTTGTAGTTCTTCCCTGTTTCTGTCTTGTTCTCTTGGTTTCTTCCCTTGCAGTTTGATGGATTCCTTTAGTGTTAGTATGTGTGGATTTGTTTCTCTTTATTTTTTGTCTATCCATTGTTTGTTGTTACCATAAGGTTCGTATATATTGAACTATATATATATATATGTCTGTTTTAAGCTGATAGTCACTTAAGTTCAAAGAGATTCCAAAAGCGCTCCATTTTTAACACACACCTCACTTGTTTTTGATGTCATGTTTTTGTTTTGTGTATCCCTTAACTATTTTTTTTTTAATTTTTATTTATTTATTGTTTTGTTGGGACTTAGTTGCAGCACACAGGATCTTTCATTGCAGTGTGCAGGCTTCTTTCTACTTGTGATATTCAGGTTCAGTACTTGTGGCTTGGGAGCTTAGATCTCACACCCTGCATGTGGCATCTTAGCTCTCCGACCAGGGATTGAACCCACATCCCCTGCAGTGGAAGGCAGATTCTTAACCACTGGACCACACAGGGAAGTCCCTCCCTTAACTGTTTACTATAGTTGATTGTACTACACCTGACCCTTTAACAGTGTGGCAGTTAGGGGCACTGACCATCTGTGCAATCTAAAACGTGTGTATAAGTTTACAGTTGAATCTCTGGATGTGTGGTTCCATATTTGAAGATTCAACCAACCATGGATTATGTAGTATTATCATACATATTTAGTGCAAAAGAACTGCATATAAGTGAGCCAGTGCAGTTAAAACCCACATTGTTTAAGGGTCAGCTGTTCTCCCTGTCTTTAACCTTCATATTAGCTTTTTAAGTGGTTGATCCACTGCTTTTACTATGTGTTTGCTTTCACTATGTGTTTGCTTTCACTAGTGAGATTTTTCCTTTCGTTCATTTATTTTTTAAAATTTTATTATATTTTATTGTTACATTTTATTTTTTATTTTGTTTTTTCATTCATTTTTCTTATTTCTACTTGTGGCCTTTTCTACTTAAAGGAGGCCTTAACATTTCTTGTAAGGCTGCTTTAGTTGTGGTGAATTCTGTTAAGGTTTTGCTCGTCTGAGAAACTCTCCAATTCTGGATGATAGCTTTGCTGGATAAGTAGTACGTCTTTTCCTCTCAGCACTTTAAATGTATCGTGCCATTCCTTTCTGGCCTGTAAAATCAGCTGATAGTCTTACAGGATTTTTCTTGTATGTGATTGTTTTTCTCTTGCAGCCTTTGAGATTCTGTCTTTAACTCTTGCCATTTTAATTAAAATACATCATGGTGAAGATCTCTTTGGGTTCATCTTATTTGGGAATCTCTGTACTTCCTGGCCCTTGATATTTATTTCCACAGGTTAGGGAAGTTTTCAGTCATTATTATTCAAATAAATTTTCCGTTCCTTTCTCTCCTTTGGGAATCCTATAATGCGAAAGTTAGTATGTTCGATGTTGTCCCAGGAGTCCCTTAAGTCTCCTCACTTAAAAAAATCTTTTTTGCTGTTCCGATTGGTTGATTTCCACTATTCTGTCTTACAGATTGCATATCTGTTCTTCTGTTTCATCTAATTTGTTGATTCCCTGTAGCGTAATTTTTCAGTTATTGTAGTCTTCACTTTTGATTGGTTTTCTTATATTTTCTAACTCTTTGTGGAGTTATCACTGAGTTCTTCCATTCTTCTTTCAAGTTTGGTGGGCGTTATTATGATTGCTTCTTTGAACTCTTTATCAGGTAAATTACTTACCTCTTTCATTAGGGTTTTTTTCTGGGGTTTGTTTTGTTTGGAACATCTTGTCTCTTCATTTTGAATGACTTTTGGCATTTGTTTCTATGGATTTAAGCAAAACAGCTACCTTTCCTGGTCTTAAAGAGTGGCCTTGTGTGAGAGCATCTCCTGTGTAGAACACACCTGGCGGCTTTGGCAGGCTGGCTGCAGCTGGAGTGCACGTGGGCAGGCGTAGTCCCTGGGGAGTGTGGGCTGGTAGCCGTCTTGCTGGGGTGGCTGGGGCTGGAAATGGGCCTGGGGCAGTCCCTGGGGAGCGCTGTGCCTGAGGCCATGGAACTTTTATTTGTAGTGAAGGGAAGTAGACCCATAAAACAATGAATATGTGGAACATTGTGTGGTGAAAACTGCTTTAAAGGGGAGTTAAGCAAAAGTAGGTGGGAGAGAGAGGGGAGAGTGGGGGACTGCTGCTTCAGAAAAGTGAAGGGGGATGACAGATGCGCTGACAATAGGAACAGCAGATACAGAGACCGTGATGTGAGAGATGCTTAACATGTTGAGGAGCATCAGAGTGGCCAGTAATGCAGAATGGACTTTGCCTTGTAGGCCACTAGAATTTAAGATTTTATCCTGAATGAATGGAAAGCCATTGGAAGGTATTGGGTAGGGAAGTGACATGATCTGGTTTATGTGTGGAGTGCACACTTGGAGGACAAAGATTGAAAGTTTTTCTGAAGGATGGATAATGCTGGTAGAGAAAAGTGAAACGTTTTTAAAAAACAGAATGAGGAAGTCTTTTTAAACTAATATCCATTTGTTCAGTGCATACCTTTTATGTTCATTATATGATAGTGACTGGGGAATGATGGAAGTTATTGTAATTTATGCTTTCAGGGAGCTCAGTATATAGTGGGGGTGATATACCTAAACAATTACAGTGCAAGATAAGTGCTATGATGGAGGTTTGTACAGGCTGTTAGGAGAACACAAAGGAGGGCTTGTCTAATGTGCCAGTATGATAGAGTGAGTATTGGGAAAGGATTTACAGGTGTTCACTTGAATAAAAATTCCAAGAATTGTGGGAATTCAGACAAGGATTGCATTTAAATGTCTTAACTTTGTTTGTAGCATATATACACAGTCATTATCTTCATGTATCTGCTGTTTCCAGTTTTCTTTCTTACCTGCAGCTAATTCTTTCCTCCCTTTCCCTGTGGCCCAGGCCATGATGGTGGCATGATTGTATTTAAACTGGAACGAGAACGGCCAGCCTATGCTGTTCATGGCAATATGCTCCATTATGTCAAGGACCGATTCTTACGTCAGTTGGATTTCAACAGCTCCAAAGATGTAGCTGTGATGCAGTTGCGGAGGTAAATTAGACTTAATTCTTCCCTCCAAATTGTCTCATCTGTTACCATGATACAGTACCTACAAACTGGACGCTTGTTCTTTTAACAACATTTGGGATCTCATCTCCTGTCACAGATAGAATCCCCAGGGGCATGTTGGGCAAGGTCATGAGACAAATGGGAGCGCCCCTGTTAAGAATGTTAGAGATCCTGAGGAAAGGAAATCATACAGCCAGTTGGGCAGGTGTCTTGAAAACTGGAGAAAGTTTCCTGGTTGAGAGTAGCCCAACTTGGTGACAGACCTGTTTGCCTTTATTTGGCATTTCTTTTCTATAACTCTTTCTTTGCTTTTTGGCAAAATGCACACAACTCTAAACCAGAATATATGTCTCTGGAAACTCTTAACTCTGAAGATATGATAACCTCTGGGGTGCCTGGGAAAAGGAGCTATCCTCTTGGAAAGCCAGCTGTATTAGCATGCTGAAACATTCATGGTAGCAAGCTTTGGCATAAGGGTTTGACAGTCACCCTCCAGCATTACTACAATAAAAAGATGGGTTTATGTTAATATTCCAAGGGACAGGAGAAACTAGCCCAGAGCAAATCACATCATGTTACTCTGTGGTGTCCACTGCAATTATGTGTAGGAATTTGTACCCAGGAAGAACCAGTCCCACTCACTACAGTGAGTGCTCAACATACCTTCTGCTGAATAAGTAGACTTGTACTAGGTGAGCTTTTTAAAAACACTTCACTCAAAGCTGAAAGAGGGGAGTCCCTAAGTCTTAAAGGAAGGAAGAAATGGATGCATTATTCATTAATTTTTTATTCTTGATTATAAAAGTGATAAGTATATGTGTAAAGATTAGATAAGAAGGAAGTATAGGAGTAATGCCCTTTTTCCTGTTTTCATTATATCTCTTTCCTAAATTTCTTTTTTCTTGGTATACATATCTCTAGTGGTTCCAAGTTTCCAGTGTTCAGTATGTCGTACAATCCAGCAGAAAATGCAGTCCTACTCTGTACAGTAAGTAAACCTCCTAGCATTTCCTCATTTCCCATAGGTCTGTTTCTCATGCCCTTAGAGGATCTCTGATGGCTTCTTAGAATCTATTTAATGGTCATTTTGAGAGCGCTGAAATAGTAAACAAAGGCTCAAACCAGGTAGACCTCAGTTCTCATGTTCAGGGTTTGTGTACTTACATCTGTCATAAGGTTGACAACTTCTAAACTTAATGGAGCATGAAGTTGAATCACCCAAATCACCAAAAGTAATTTGAAAGTATGTTTGGGGCTATATCCTATGCAAAGGAGATGCTTATCTTGATCTCTCTATTTGGGTGAAAATAGTAGAGCGGATTTTGAGACGCATTCCTTTCATTATTGTTATCTTGGGGCCTCATTTCTTGCCATACAATTTTTTTTAAAAAGAAACAACATTCTAATTTTAGTGCCCTGGTTGCCAAATCAGAAGAATGAAAACTTCTTTTTCCCAATAGGACTTCTAGTTTCTGATCCCAGTCCTTTTTCAATATGTAACTGTCCCATATTTTCCTCCTGGCAATTTTCTTTAATGTCTTTTTTTCCCTTCAAACAGACTTTAAGTTGATGAGTTTACTCAGGTGGGCCATTGGAATATTGGTCTCTTAATCTGTTAATTTGTGGAATAGAGAGCAGTCCTTGCTTTCATTCAGAAACTATCTGTGTCTTTGGAAGATAAAAGGAAAAGTTGCGAAGAGTTGGACATGACTTAGCGACTCCAACAACAGCAACAAAACTTATGTGAATGCTGAGTTCTCTGGCAATGCGCCCTATAATTTTTAGCTGTAGAAGCATCCAAATGTCCTCTGAGTGAAGGGTGTGAAGAGTACAGTTTCAGATTGCTGTCTGTGTAATGATACTGTTTTCTGTGTCAGAGTAAACTGGTATCCTGGGGACTCCTACTAACAATTTAATTTCTCCCATTCCTCTACAGAGAGCCAGCAATTTAGAAAATAGTACCTATGACTTGTATACCATCCCCAAGGATGCTGACTCCCAGAATCCTGATGGTAGGCATCTCTTTGTGTACCCAGCTCTGCTCCTAGCTCTCCTCACCCACATCGTCTCTTCTCTTCAAGTTTTTCATTCCATCCCCAGGCCATGGCCACATCACTCATGCCTGTTGGCAGGTGCTGCTGCCAATTGCATCGGAGGCGACCACGGTGTGAAATATTCATGTTCCTCCTCCATTTCATTACTCCAGCTAGATATATATATTTTATAATTTGGTTATTAGACACTCTCCATTTTCTCTTTCAGCACAGCATGTTATCCTAGTTTATTGTCAGCTGATATGACTTTCACCCTGGTAGTTTCATTTATTTAAAAATGTGGTTCCAATCTTGCAATGTCTCATCCTGGGACTAGGGATTTATGCCCTCCCATCCATATCCAGATCCGATTTGCTTCCTTTTGCATGTCAAAACGATGAGGCTGTTAACAGCCCCACACCCCACCAGGGAGCCCAGGATCCAGCTGAGACCCTGCCTGCCTCTTCCATCACCACCATCCCTTGCTAATGTCCTTACCATTAGCACTTGCTGACAGAACATTCTCAGAGTAGATTTGAGCCTCACTATGCTTTCTTTAGTGTACTTCCTCCATGGATTTGTAGGTCAGAGGCTTGCGCCCCAGGTCCCTACTCTTAACAGCATACTTCCATGATAGTCCAGACCCTATCAACAAAGTCTGAGAGATATTTTGCTAGTTCTGCCCTATTGTGGGTGCTCCTCTGTCATTTTTGCTGCTAATATGATCACTGTTCTGTAAGTGTGGTCATGATGAGAAGAGAGAAAACCTATATGTCTTTGGTATCCATAAATGAAAATTCTCCCTTATAAATTAATCAGTTGAGCCGTTTCTGACCAATTTTTATTTGGTCCCTGCTTATCCATCCCCTTGCTTCCCTTCCCCATCTGTTTACAGTTAATAGAGTCTAAAATATTTTTGCTTTCTCTTATAACCACTTTTATTTTCTCCTTTCCATTTTATGAGGGAGATGATAATAAAGGAATGAAGATACAGTCCAATGATAGGGAGCATAGAGGAAGAGAAAGAGCAAAAGCTTGAATAATGTGGTTCTCCAGCCCCTGGAAAATGGGGCTTTTGGTTGTGATAATAATTAATTTTGTTAAAATTGCCTGAGACCTCTGGTTGTCAAGGGGTGGCCTGGCAAGGCTGGCCAGTGGGTATTGTCCAGTGTCCTGCTGATACTGATAGAGTATTTAGTGCATCCTTCTGTGTATCCCCTTTGAAGTTTCCCAGGGGGTGGAGTGCCTATTTAGAATTCTAATTAGTCAGTGAAATACTTGGAAACTGAGAAGCATTTTGTAACTTTCTTCCTGGTATTAAGAATGATTGATTGACATTAATGGAGCAACAACTTGGTGCAAAATTCTGCCCAGCATAGAGCTGCCTGGATTTAGTTAGGAACTCTGTGCCCCACCCTGCTCTACTAGGAGGTCTGTATTTGCATGTTAAAAGCAGCAGAGCAGCTGGGTCCTGGAGAGAGAGCTGTATCTCTCCTCTAGCTTGTTGAGACAGGAGGTCCAAGATACTCACAGGCTGCTTGCTTTGTGCCACAGCTTGGCCAGAGAGGCCCTGCTCGTTAGCTTGATGGAGTGTGCTGTCTCCCAAGATGGGTGGTCCTTCTCTGCCAGTATATGGTGTTGGCTCAAATCACTTGGCCTAGAGAAAAGAGGCTTGGCAGGGGTAGAGGTTGGAGTTTGGAGGGGACTGGTGGGGAAAAGTCCCTGACAATAGCCTCAGGTTATGGCTGAATTAGTTAGGAAGCAGCTGAACTGGCAAAGCCAACATGGCAGCCAGCAAGACTGGCAGCTTCATGGCACCTGACTGTGTCACCTGCCAGTGGCTTACCACATGCTCCTGCCCTTTGGTTTTGTTCTTCTTAGCTCCTGAAGGGAAACGATCCTCAGGCCTGACAGCTGTTTGGGTTGCTCGAAATCGGTTTGCTGTCCTAGATCGGATGCATTCGGTGAGTTAAGACTAAAAAGGGAAATTAATTTGGGAAGTGTAGTGGCAGTGACCTCTGTATTGCAAAATAAATGCATGATTTTTCTCTTATTCTCCCTTGGGTAGCTGTTTTCCTTGTGTATTAGCTTCTTTCTCCTAAAAAAAGGTGAAAGTGTTAGTCCCTTAGTTGTGTCCCCACAGACACAACAAAGTGTTAGTCCCTGTTGTGACCCCACGGATTGCAGCCTGCCAGGCATCTCTGTCCATGGGATTCTCCAGGCAAGAAGAGGTAGGAGTAGGTAACCTTTCCCTTCTCCAGGGGATCTTCCTGACCCAGGGATTGAAGCCAGGTCTTCTGTACTGCAGGCAGATTCTTTACCGTCTGAGCCACCAGGGAAGCCCTCTTTCTCCTTAGTTCTACCCCATACCCCTTGGGGAAAAAAGGCCTTAAAAGTGATTTGATTGGATGGAGGACCACTGTGGCTCTGGGCTTAAGAACCAAGCAAAGCTCACTCCTGATTACACAGGGGCCAAAAAAACATCAAATTTGAAATAGATGAGCTGGGAAGTCCCTGGCGGTCCAGTGGTTAGGACTTAGTGCTTTTACTGCCGGGGCCAGAGTTCAGTCCCTGGTCAGAGAACTAAGATCCTGCAAGCCATGCAGCTTGGGCCTGACCCCCACCCCGCACCCCGCCCCCAATAGGCAAGCTGGATAAGGAGTAGATCCTCTGCCTTATCCTACTACATCCACTGGTATTTAAAATGTAAGGGATTCTAAAAATGTTAAGCAAAGCTCTCTTGAGAAAATATTTAACAAAAATTTAAGCCCCACAAGTGCTCCGTTCTCTCTCTGGTTGATTAAGGAATTCAGATTTTAGTTAGACTTCATAGGATATTTCAATTGAAGAAAGAAAAAAGGCTATTAAGACCCTATCAAGAGGATCTTAGCTAGAGTGGTCTACATATAGTGGTGATTGACCTGGACAGCCAGGGAAAAAAAAAAAAAGGTTTATCAAAGCTGAGGAATAATTGCTAAGGGACATTGTCACCTGTCATCATCTTACATGTATTCCTCTTAACCCTGCCTTTCGTATTCATTTCAGCTTCTGATCAAGAATCTAAAGAATGAGATCACCAAAAAGGTACAGGTGCCTAACTGCGATGAGATTTTTTATGCTGGCACAGGCAACCTCCTGCTTCGAGATGCAGAATCCATCACGCTCTTTGATGTACAGCAGAAGCGGTAACATGTCAGATATCCCTATGCAGACAGGTTTATAGTGGGGGAGAATGGAAATCTTTAGTGGGAGCTTTTTTCCCCAAGTAAGTTTGACTTGTGGCTTGGCCAGTTTTTGTGCTATAATTCCAAGGCTCTTTCTCATCACTTTTTTCCCTCTGTGATCACCCTCCATCCTGTACACACACACACAAGCGTTACAAAGGGCTTGTTAATTTGTTTTCAGAGCATTTATCTGAACAAAGATAGCTCTTGGGACTTAGAATAATAGGATCACAGGAATGAATGGCATAGTTCCTATACTTAAAGGAGCTTATGGTGCAGTGGTGAAAATAGACATACACAAGTTCCGAATAACACATGGAAATGAGGGTCATGGAGTTGAGGAAGGTGGAAGTGTACAGTATAAGCCAAAATACTTGTCACCGAACTGTAATACAAAAATGCTTATTTAGTATTAAGAAATTAGGGGGAGAATGGATACATATGTATCTACGGCTGAGTCCCTTTGCTATTCACTTGAAACTGCCACAACACTGTTAATCAGCTATACGCCAGTACAAAATGTTTTCGGTGTTAAAAAATTAATTAAATGCTAAAAAAAAAAAGAAGAAATTAGGATTTACATTAATTTGGAGATGAAAAGGAGGAAAGTCATAACCTGGAACAGGGGAATCAGGCCCACTCATATTTGCCCTTCTCTCTATCCCAGGACTCTGGCATCTGTGAAGATTTCCAAGGTGAAATACGTTATCTGGTCAGCAGACATGTCCCATGTAGCACTACTGGCCAAACATGGTAAGTCTTCATTATATCCACCCTGATTTAGAGACCAGCCCCTCCCTCCCCATCCCTGCCAGTCTGCTTCACTCACCCTGTCCAGCAGAGCACTCATGTCCTATGCCTCTTACAGCCATTGTGATCTGTAACCGCAAACTGGAGGCTCTATGTAACATTCATGAGAACATTCGTGTCAAGAGTGGGGCCTGGGATGAGAGTGGGGTATTTATCTATACCACAAGCAACCACATCAAATATGCTGTCACCACTGGGTAAGTTAATTATCTGAAAATACAGAATGGGAGAAAGTGGCTTCTTAAAATCACTATCCTGTCTCAAGAGACATACTGAAGTCCTCTTTGAACTGTCTTTATGGAGAAGCATTGTTTGGCATATATGTGCTGGAGGCATCAGAGCATTCTTTTTTCAGCTCTTTTAAAATTGTGTGAAATATGACACAAATATAGAAAATTATACATATTATAAATATATGAAATAGCAAACAGTTATATAATGAACATCTGTGTAACTGCCACCCAAGTTAAGAAATAGAACGTTTCCCTTTGCCATGTGGTCCCTATTGATCACAACCCTCTCTCTTCACCACACAAAGAAAACGTTATTCTGACTTTTATGATAATTTCTTCCTTGCTTTTCTTTGCAATTTTACCACCATTATTTTATCAATAAAATAATGATTTAATTTTGCCTGCTTTTGAACTTCATATTAATTAAATCATGCTGAATATATTATTTCATATTTTGCTTGTTTTGCTCAATATACTGTTTGTAAGATTCATCCATGTTATAGCTCTAATTTACTTGTTTTCATTGTTGTATAATACTGTTATATGAATATAGCACAGTTTATCAGTTCTATGCTAGACCGCTAGTTGGGCGATTTCTAGGTTGTGGCTGTTAGGAACAGTGTTCTCTTAAACATTCTTATATGTACTCTGGTTCCTATGCACATACATTGCTCTAGGGCATTTCCCTCAAGCAGAATTGCTGGGTCATAGAACATGCTTATCTTCACGTTTGCTCACTAATGTGAAAGAGTGGTTTTAGCAATTTGCACATCCCACCCAGCATTGTATAAAAGTTTCCTTGCTTGTCACCCTGGCCGGCACTTGCCTTTGTCAGACTCATTTTTGACTGGCAGATATGTGATGTATTTTGTAATTTTACGTTGCTATTATCTGATTCCCAAGGAGATTGGACAACTTTTTTTATTTAGCCATCCATCAGTATTTCCTTTCCTATGAATTTTGTTCAAGGCTTTTTTTTTCTTTTAATTTTATTTAAAATCTTTAATTCTTACATGCATTCCCAAACATGAACCCCCCTCCCACCTCCCTCCCCACAACATCTCTCTGGGTCATCCCCATGCACCAGCCCCAAGCATGCTGTATCCTGCGTCAGACATAGACTGGCGATTCAATTCTTACATGATAGTATACATGTTACAATGCCATTCTCCCAAATCATCCCACCCTCTCCCTCTCCCTCTGAGTCCAAAACTCCGTTATACACATCTGTGTCATTTTTCCTGTCTTGCATACAGGGTCGTCATTGCCATCTTTCTAAATTCCATATATATGTGTTAGTATACTGTATTGGTGTTTTTCTTTCTGGCTTACTTCACTCTGTATAATCGGCTCCAGTTTCATCCATCTCATCAGAACTGATTCAAATGAATTCTTTTTAACAGCTGAGTAATACTCCATTGTGTATATGTACCACAGCTTTCTTATCCATTCATCTGCTGATGGACATCTAGGTTGTTTCCATGTCCTGGCTATTATAAACAGTGCTGCGATGAACATTGGGGTACATGTGTCTCTTTCAATTCTGGTTTCCTCGGTGTGTATGCCCAGCAGTGGGATTGCTGGGTCATAAGGTAGTTCTATTTGCAATTTTTTAAGGAATCTCCACACTGTTCTCCATAGTGGCTGTACTAGTTTGCATTCCCACCAACAGTGTAGGAGGGTTCCCTTTTCTCCACACCCTCTCCAGCATTTATTGCTTGCAGATTTTTGGATCGCAGCCATTCTGACTGGTGTGAAGTGGTACCTCATTGTGGTTTTGATTTGCATTTCTCTAATAATGAGTGATGTTGAGCATCTTTTCATGTGTTTGTTAGCCATCCATATGTCTTCTTTGGAGAAATGTCTATTTAGTTCTTTGGCCCATTTTTTGATTGGGTCGTTTATTTTTCTGGAATTGAGCTGCATAAGTTGCTTGTATATTTTTGAGATTAGTTGTTTGTCAGTTGCTTCATTTGCTATTATTTTCTCCCATTCAGAAGGCTGTCTTTTCACCTTGCTTATATTTTCCTTTGTTGTGCTGAAGCTTTTAATTTTAATTAGATCCCATTTGTTTATTTTTGCTTTTATTTCCAGAATTCTGGGAGGTGGATCATAGAGGATCCTGCTGTGATTTATGTCGGAGAGTGTTTTGCCTACATTCTCCTCTAGGAGTTTTATAGTTTCTGATCTTACTTTAGATCTTTAATCCATTTTGAGTTTATTTTTGTGTGTGGTGTTAGAAAGTGATCTAGTTTCATTCTTTTACAAGTGGTTGACCAGTTTTCCCAGCACCACTTGTTAAAGAGATTGTCTTTGCTCCATTGTATATTCTTGCCTCCTTTGTCAAAGATAAGGTGTCCATATGTGTGTGGATTTATATCTGGGCTTTCTATTTTGTTCCATTGATCTATATGTCTGTCTTTGTGCCAGTACCATACTGTTTTGATGACTGAGGCTTTGTAGTAGAACCTGAAGTCAGGCAAGTTGATTCCTCCAGTTCCATTCTTATTTCTCAAGATTGCTTTGGCAATTTGAGGTTTTTTGTATTTCCATAGAAATCTTGAAATTATTTGTTCTGGTTCTATGAAAAATATTGCTGGTAGCTTGATAGGGATTGCATTGAATTTGTAAATTGCTTTGGGTAGTATACTCATTTTCACTATATTGATTCTTCCGATCCATGAACATGGTATATTTCTCCATCTATTAGTGTCCTCTTTGATTTCTTTCATCAGTGTTTTATAGTTTTCTATATATAGGTCTTTAGTTTCTTTAGGTAGATATATTCCTAAGTATTTTATTCTTTTCGTTGCAATGGTGAATGGAATTGTTTGCTTAATTTCTTTTTCTACTTTCTCATTATTAGTGTATAGGAATGCAAGGGATTTCTGTGTGTTGATTTTATATCCTGCTACTTTACTATATTCATTGATGACCTCTAGTAATTTTCTGGTGGAGTCTTTAGGGTTTTCCATGTAGAGGATCATGTCATCTGCAAACAGTGAAAGTTTTACTTCTTCTCTTCCAATTTGGATTCCTTTTATTTCTTTTTCTGCTCTGATTGCTGTGGCCAAAACTTCCAGAACTATGTTAAACAGTAGTGGTGAAAGTGGACACCCTTGTCTTGTTCCTGACTTTAGGGGAAATGCTTTCAATTTTTCACCATTGAGGATAATGTTTGCTGTGGGTTTGTCATATATAGCTTTTATTATGTTGAGGTATGTTCCTTCTATTCCTGCTTTCTGGAGAGTTTTTATCATAAATGGATGTTGAATTTTGTCAAAGGCCTTCTCTGCATCTATTGAGATAATCATATGGTTTTTATTTTTCAATTTGTTAATGTGGTGAATTACATTGATTTGCGGATATTGAAGAATCCTTGCATCCCTGGGATAAAGCCCACTTGGTCATGGTGTATGATCTTTTTAATGTGTTGTTGGATTCTGATTGCTAGAATTTTGTTGAGGATTTTTGCATCTATGTTCATCAGTGATATTGGCCTGTAGTTTTCCTTTTTTGTGGCATCTTTGTCAGGTTTTGGTATTAGGGTGATGGTGGCCTCATAGAATGAGTTTGGAAGTTTACCTTCCTCTGCAATTTTCTGGAAGAGTTTGAGTAGGATAGGTGTTAGCTCTTCTCGAAATTTTTGGTAGAATTCAGCTGTGAAGCCATCTGGACCTGGGCTTTTGTTTGCTGGAAGATTTCTGATTACAGTTTCAATTTCTGTGCTTGTGATGGGTCTGTTAAGATTTTCTGTTTCTTCCTGGTTCAGTTTTGGAAAGTTGTACTTTTCTAAGAATTTGTCCATTTCTTCCACATTGTCCATTTTATTGGCATACAACTGCTGATAGTAGTCTCTTATGATCCTTTGTATTTCTGTGTTGTCTGTTGTGATCTCTCCATTTTCATTTCTAATTTTATTGATTTGATTTTTCTCTCTTTGCTTCTTGATGATTCTGGCTAATGGTTTGTCAATTTTATTTATCCTTTCGAAGAACCAGCTTTTGGCTTTGTTGATTTTTGCTATGGTCTCTTGTTTCTTTTGCATTTATTTCTGCCCTAATTTTTAAGATTTCTTTCCTTCTACTAACTCTGGGGTTCTCCAATTCTTCCTTTTCTAGTTGCTTTAGTTGTAGAGTTAGGTTATTTATTTGACTTTTTTCTTGTTTCTTGAGGTATGCCTGTATTGCTATGAACTTTCCTCTTAGCACTGCTTTTATAGTGTCCCACAGGTTTTGGGTTGTTGTGTTTTCATTTTCATTAGTTTCTATGCATATTTTGATTTCTTTTTTGATTTCTTCTGTGATTTGTTGGTTATTCAGAAGTGTGTTGTTCAACCTCCATATGTTAGAATTTTTAATAGTTTTTCTCCTGTAATTGAGATCTAATCTTAATGCATTATGGTCAGAAGAGATGCTTGGAATGATTTCGATTTTTTTGAATTTATCAAGGTTAGATTTATGGCCCAGGATGTGATCTATCCTGGAGAAGGTTCCATGAGCACTTGAGGAAAAGGTGAAATTCATTGTTTTGGGGTGAAATGTCCTATAGATATCAATTAGGTCTAACTGATCTAATGTATCATTTAAAGTTTGCATTTCTTTGTTAATTTTCTGTTTAGTTGATCTGTCCATAGGTGTGAGTGGGGTATTAAAGTCTCCCACTATTATTGTGTTATTGTTGATTTCCCCTTTCATACTTGTTAGCATTTGTCTTACATATTGCGGTGCTCCTATATTGGGTGCATATATATTTATAATTGTTATATCTTCTTCTTGGATTGATCCTTTGATCATTATGTAGTGGCCTTCTTTGTCTCTTTTCACAGCCTTTGTTTTAAAGTCTGTTTTATCGGATATGAGTATTGCCACTCCTGCTTTCTTTTGGTCTCTATTTGCGTGGTATATCTTTTTCCAGCCCTTCACTTTCAGTCTGTATGTGTCCCTTGTTTTGAGGTGGGTCTCTTGTAAACAGCATATAGAGGGGTCTTGTTTTTGTATCCATTCCGCCAGTCTTTGCCTTTTGGTTGGGGCGTTCAACCCATTTACGTTTAAGGTAATTATTGATAAGTATGATCCCGTTACCATTTACTTTATTGTTTTGGGTTCAGGTTTATACACCCTTTTTGTGTTTCCTATCTAGAGAATATCCTTTAGAATTTGTTGGAGAGCTGGTTTGGTGGTGCTGAATTCTCTCAGCTTTTGCTTGTCTGTAAAGCTTTTGATTTCTCCTTCGTATTTGAATGAGATCCTTGCTGGGTAGAGTAATCTGGGCTGTAGGTTATTGTCTTTCATCACTTTAAGTATGTCTTGCCATTCCCTCCTGGCCTGAAGAGTTTCTATTGAAAGATCAGCTGTTATCCTTATGGGAATCCCCTTGTGTGTTATTTGTTGTTTTTCCCTTGCTGCTTTTAATATTTGTTCTTTGTGTTTGATCTTTGTTAATTTGATTAATATGTGTCTGGAACTCTCTGTGTTTCTTGGACTTGGGTGATTATTTCCTTCCCCATTTTAGGGAAGTTTTCAACTATTATCTCCTCAAGGATTTTCTCATGATCTTTCTTTCTGTCTTCTTCTTCTGGGAGTCCTATAATTCGAATGTTGGAGCATTTCATATTGTCCTGGAGGTCTCTGAGATTGTCCTCGTTTCTTTTAATTCGTTTTTCTTGTTTCCTCTCTGATTCATTTATTTCTACCATTCTATCTTCTATTTCACTAATCCTATCTTCTGCCTCCGTTATTCTACTATTTGTTGCCTCCAGAGTGTTTCTGATCTCATTTATTGCGTTATTCATTATATTTTGACTCTTTTTTATTTCTTCTAGGTCCTTGTTAAACCTTTCTTGCATCTTCTCAATCCTTGTCTCTAGGCTATTTATCTGTGATTCCATTTTGATTTCAAGATTTTGGATCATTTTCACTATCAATATTCGGAATTCCTTCTCAGGTAGATTCCCTACTTCTTCCTCTTTTGTTTGGTTTGGTGGGCATTTATCCTGTTCCTTTACCTGCTGAGTATTCCTCTGTCTCTTCATCTTGGTTATATTGCTGCGTTTGGGGTGGCCTTTTTATATTCTGGTAATTTGTGGAGTTCTCTTATTATGGAGCTTCCTCACTGTGGGTGGGGTTCTATCAGTGGCTTGTCAAGGTTTCCTGGTTAGGGAGGCTTGTGTTGGAGTTCTGGTGGGTGGGGCTGGGTTTCTTCTCTTTTTGGATGCCACCAGCTGATCCATCCAGCACGCTAATCTGAGTTGACCAGTGAAGGCAAAGTCTTTCCCTGCTGTAGCAAACCTTGGTCAAGTTCTTTGAACTGTGTCCTTCAATTTTCTCATCTGTGATACATCCGCACTGAGGACTTGGTTGTGTCTACCTGTTCAAGGCTTTAATCCTTCATTTAAATAAGTTATCCTTGTTCTTTTATTATAGGAGTTCTTTATTTATTTGAATATCGATCCTTTGTGATGGCAGTGTATTGCAAATACTAATATCACCTCCCATTCTGTTGCATATTTTTTGATTCTTTTGAGATCCTTTAATGAACAGATGTTCTTAATGTAGTTGAGTTTATGCATCTTATCATTTATGGATATCAAGTTTTGTGTCCTATTTAAGAAATCTTTATTGACTCCAAGATCATAAGAACATTCTTTTACCTCTTCCTATGACAACTTTATAGTTTTGCCTTTTGCATCTAGGTCTATAATCTACCTGAAGTTGATTTTTGTATATAGTGTAAGGTGTAGTGGGCTCAGCTTTACTTTTTCATAAGGACACTCAGTTTTGTACCAACATCATGTATTGAAAAATACCAACTTTTCCCCATAGTTCTGCAGAGCCATCTTTGTGATATATGAATCACATTTACAGAAATACAAAGATGTGTTTTCTTGTGGTCTTTTGTCTATCTGTGATCGAATTCTGCACTGTCTTGGGTGTTATCGTTTTGTAAGTCTTTACATCTGGTAAAAGAAAGTGAAAGTGTTAATCTCTTAGTTGTGTCTGACTGTCTCAGGGGACTATAGCCCCCAGGCTCCTCTGTCCATGGAATTCTCCAGGCAAGAATATTGGAGTGGGTTGCCATAGTAGGTCCACAAATCTTTTCCACTTTAATTTTAGTTTATTAGGCTATTTTCAAATAATTTGAACTTCTCTATTGTATTTTTGTTTTCTATTTCTTAATTTCTACTATTGGCTTTATTTTTTTCCTTCCAAGTATATTCTTTGTTTTAACTTTTAAAAGAACAATAAAATTTTTGAGATGGATACTTATTAATTTTTAGTCTTTATCCTAATATTAAACATATAGAGCTCATTAATTTTTGAGTATTCTTCTAATATGTGAGTACTTAACATTATAAATTATCCTTCAAGTATTGTGTTAGCTATAGTCACAAGTTTTCATTTGTAAACTTTTAATTTTCGTTTAGTTTAAAACATCACATGCTTTGCGTCATTTCTTTGTCAGGAGTCTTCACATGTACCTGTCTTCTGCTCTCACTCACAGCTTATAAGGAAGGATTGACCTGTTCATGGTGGTCTAGTGGTGCTTCCCTGGTGGCTCAGTGGTAAACGAATCTGCCTGCAGTGCAGGAGACCCGGGTTCAGTCCCTGGGTCCGGAAGATCCCCTGGAGGAGGGCATGCCAACCCAATCCAGTACTCTTCTAGAGAATCCCATGGACAGAGGATCCCGACAGGCTACAGTCCCTAGCGTCAGAGAGTCGGACACAACTGAAGTGACTAAGTAGTTGCAGCAGTGGTTTAGTGATTCTATATCAGAACTTAAGATTCTTAACTTTCAGGTCTGGTTCTGATAGCTGTGTCTCTTAGATTGCAGAGTATTAGCTTATAAAGAGAAATCATACCATCTGCCCCATATTTTCCCACTTCACACAAGAGAATAAAATAAGTCTGGCATTTAGTTCTGCTCTTTTTTGATTTCACTTCACATCTATACCATTGTTCAAATGGCACTTGAGAAAGGGATAATGAGAAGATAAAAGACTAGGTCCTAGACTTGTCTTACTTCCATATAGGCTGGATTTACCCACGCATTTGCTGAAAATTGTGCTCTTTAACTCTTATTCTTAGGGACTATGGGATCATCCGAACTCTGGATTTACCTATCTACGTCACGCGGGTGAAGGGCAACAATGTATATTGCCTGGACAGGGAGTGTCGTCCTCGGGTGCTTACCATTGATCCCACTGAGTTCAAGTTCAAACTGGCCCTGATAAACAGAAAATATGACGAGGTATGAAATGAGGAAGCATATTAGGAGTATTGAGAGGGGCAGTGCTCCTTTTTTCCTATAAATGATCTCTATTTCCTACCTACCCCACCCCAAATGTCTAGGTGCTACACATGGTGAGGAATGCAAAACTCGTAGGCCAGTCTATCATTGCTTATCTTCAGAAGAAGGGATATCCTGAAGTGGCGCTGCATTTCGTCAAGGATGAGAAAACTCGCTTTAGTCTGGCACTGGAGTGTGGAAACACCGAGGTGAGAGAAGTAGTTATAAGCCCCGTATTGTGGTAGAGGAGGCGAAGGGGTTCCCATGGCCTTGGGAAGACATTATTCTGGGCTTGCTTCTTCAGCCCGTGTAATGAATTTTAGGATTTTTTAAGTCATTGAGCCATCTGCCTGTTGCTCATTTGTCCATTTTTGCTTCTGCCACAGCATTTCTACTGTTGTTGTCATTCTGAGTTAGTCTGAATTCAGTAACTTTTACAACAGAAGCACGATAGCATAGAATTGGAAAAATCTCATTGTTTCCTTGACCTTGATCTGCCAATTGGCTGCTTGGATGAAGGAACACTTACTAAAGGTTGAGGTCTAGAGTCTGTGAACATTATTTTTAAATGGATAGAAATAGTTCTGAACTTCCTTCTTCCATTACTTCTTCTGAGGAGCCACATTGTTCATCAGACCTGGCAGATAGGAAATATGATAGCTAAGCAAGAATTGACTGTATGGAATCAGCAACTGCTAAAAGATGATTTTGTTGTAAATTTCTGAGGAGGAGGATAATGTGATGTGATACTTCGATCCATGGATCCTAAGGGATCCTATTTGTTGATTGAATTTTCAGTAGAATTACTGAAAGCAAAGCTAGGTGGAATGAAGTATAAAGAGTTGCTTGGGAGATTTATTTAGAGATGGACATTTTGACTGCAGACCCTGGTTTTCAGTCATAATAACCTCCAACTTGTTACCTCTAATCCTGGGGATTCTTTAGATTGCTCTGGAAGCAGCCAAAGCACTGGATGACAAGAACTGCTGGGAAAAGCTGGGAGAGGTGGCCTTACTACAGGGGAACCACCAGATCGTGGAAATGTGCTATCAGCGTACCAAAAACTTTGACAAACTTTCCTTCTTATACCTTATCACTGGCAACCTAGAGAAACTTCGCAAGATGATGAAGATTGGTGAGACCCCGGAAACTAAGGATAGGAAGAGGGGTCCTTGTGGGGAGGAAGATGGCAAATAGAGGCAAGAGAGAACTTGAGAGAGAAGACCTAACTTAGTGCCTCTTATTGTCTTGGTGCAGCTGAGATCCGAAAGGACATGAGTGGCCATTATCAGAATGCTCTCTACCTGGGAGATGTGTCCGAGCGAGTGCGGATCCTGAAGAACTGTGGACAGAGTAAGTATCCAGAACTCACATGGGGTGGGGGCGGCCTTAGGAAGTACTTCCTTTATGGCAAGTTATTCATGTATAGTGGTGAGGGGATTTCCTTCATTGCACATTTTTCAGAAGAGACCACATGCTCCTACCGTGCTCAGAAGACTTCCTTCAAAGCCAAATGGAGGGACAGCCAGAAAATATAGTTTTTCTAGACACTGGTAGGAAAATAGCTAATATCATGGAGAAAGTGGATTTTAAAAGACCCTGGAGCAGATACTATAGTAAATGTAGTTGGTTGAATGCCGTTAGAGTTTTTATTATTTACTTCAAGTCTGGGGGTTTTACTCATATTTATTTTATATTTAAGGGATATTTTTCGAGAACCCACTGTATACACCAGGCATTACACTAGCACTTGAGATACACTAGGGAATAAGAAAGGTGAAAGATACGGTTTGGACCAAGGTGCTACCTGTGGACCGCTGAGCAATGGTCAGATTTGGCATACATTTTAAAGGTTGAACCACCGTAATTTGTTGAAGGGGACTGATGTGAGACGTGAAAGAGAAGAGAAAGGAGTGAGTTCAAGGTTCTTGTTAACACTGATAGATCTTAAGGATAAGCAACTGTTCTAGTTATTTATTGCTGTATAGCTGGTTACCCAAAACAGTAGTTTAAAACAATAAACATTGATTATCTCAGTTTGCAGTGCCTCTGGCTCACTAGCTTTCATTAGGCTGCAATCAAGGTGTTGGCCAAGACTGCAGACTTCCCAAGGCTCAAGTGGAGGAGGATCCACTCCCACGTTCACTGTGTGGCTGTGGGCAAGCCTTGGGTCCTTACTAGCTATTTGCTGGGAGACGTCAGTTTTCTGCTGTCTAGGCTTTTCCATAGGGCAGTTCACAGTATGGCAGCTGGTTTCCCTTAGAGCAGGTGGGGGCACCTCAGATTAAGCCATACCTTTGTATCCTAATTTCAGAAATGACATCCCATCATTTCTCCCACGTGCTGGTCATTAGAAGTGAGTCAGTAAGTCCAGCCCACACTTAAGGGGAGCGGATTATGCCAGGACTTGAATACCGGGAGGCTGACATCAGGACGCTGATGGGGGTCCACTCGGAAATGCACGTTTACCACACAGTCTGCTTTCTTCACAGAGTCACTGGCCTACCTCACAGCTGCTACCCACGGCTTAGACGAAGAAGCTGAGAGCCTGAAGGAGACATTTGACCCAGAGAAGGAGACAGTGAGTCTTTATGTAAAGTGTCTCTGATTACAGGATTAACTCTGATATCTTGGGACTATTTAAACTTACAAATGTCACTCCCACTGAGATCAAAGAAAGCTCCATGACCTCCCCTACAATGTTCCTGAGAGCTGTTTGCTTTTAACCTTCTTCTGCCTTCCAGATCCCAGACATTGACCCTAATGCCAAGTTGCTTCAGCCACCTGCTCCTATCATGCCGTTGGATACCAACTGGCCCTTATTGACTGTGTCCAAAGGGTTCTTTGAGGGCTCCATTGCCAGCAAGGGTAAATGTCCACTTCTTCCATAACATTTTTGTTGTGTGCTTGTTTTGTGAGAAACTGTTCTAGAGAGTACCCTTAGCCATAATGTCCTTTCTCTCTGTTCTTTTTTCTGTGTGATGCCTCATGGAGCACTGAGATGCCAATCAGAGTTATTGTACAGCCTTTTAAACACTAAATAAAAGCATGCTGAGATCATGAAAATTCAGAAAATAGGAGGGAAAGAGCTCTCTTAGTTCATGCTTCTAACAACCACTATTAACTTTTGGTGTATTTTCTTAGGTTTTACCATATATGTAGTCATACTCTCCTTTCTGTGTTTTATCATTCATGACATACAATCTTGAGATATAAACCTCAGCTCCCTCAGTTCTGTCATGTGAGTATACCCACTGCCACTCTTATCTTTACCCTGTTTGCTTGGAAAAGTCTACTGATGTGTTTCTTCCGAGTTTCTTGGCAACTAAGAACCTACCTAAATAGACCTTGGGTATTTTGTGCCTAGTGCTGCTCTTTCCTCCATATCCTCTCCTCTAACCTTTGTCCTCACGCCCTGTTTACACAGTAGTGGTGCTAACTTAGCAAAGATCTCAGCAAGAAATGCCAAGAATTGGTACCAAAGGCTTGTTAGTAAAAAGATTGTTTAAGAGGAAGTTTTTGGTAGCAGGAAGGTCAGTTTTTTTCATCTCTCTTCTATTCCTTCATTCTGTGAAACCTATGCTAACCTGCAAGTTAGCATGACATAGATACCACAAAAACAAATAATAAACTAAAACAGTAAGTAGACAAAGCATTGGCACCTGCTTCTGTAGGGATACATCTTGCCTGCAGAGGAGGCCGGATCTCAGAGTTAACCGACAGTAACCAGCTCCTTTCTGTCCCTTCGCGCTGTAGGGAAGGGAGGCGCGCTGGCTGCTGACATCGACATTGACACTGTTGGTACTGAGGGCTGGGGAGAGGATGCCGAGCTGCAGCTGGATGAAGGTAAGATGCTCATCTCCGGACTGTTCTGGGCAGATCGGCTCCTTGGAGTGGGACTGGGCTGTGGGCAATTCTGCAGGGTCCTGGACAATGGGATCCCAACATTTTCTTGCCTTTGGCTAAAATTGTCATGTTGCAAATCTTATTTTGTGCCTGGATTTTCCTTACAGATGGGTTTGTGGAGGCTACAGAAGGTTTGGGGGATGATGCTCTTGGCAAGGGACAAGAAGAAGGAGGTGGCTGGGACGTGGAAGAAGATCTGGAGCTTCCTCCTGAGCTGGTAGGTGGAATTCTCACCCTTGTATGGTTCTCTCCATTTCCCCCTGTGGAGGCCAATAGCCTTGTCACCCCCTGACCCCTGTCCTAAGGACCCCAAAACGGAGGACATCTAGATCCTCCTAACCTGCTCTTTATCTCCCACTTGAAAGATAGAAGAACATAACTAGGGTTGTGCAATGGCAGCTTATGAAAAGGCAGCAAGCTTTTTTGTGTGAATTGGAGCTTTTGGTATACAGCTTTTGTTACAGCTACTGAAATTTCTACTATTTTGAGAATCATCTTCCACAACCACCACCCCTCACCAGCAGAGGCTGGGAATAAGATAGAGTTTTGTTTAGATTTATCAGAACAAATTGATGCTTTTGAACTGTGGTATTGGAGAAGACTCTCGAGAGTCCCTTGGACTGCAAGGAGATCCAGCCAGTCCATTCTAAAGGAAAACAGTCCTAAATATTCATTGGAAGGACTGATGCTGAAGCTGAAACTCCAATACTTTGGCCACCTGATGCGAAGAGCTGACTCATTGGAAAAGACCCTGATGCTGGGAAGGATTGAAGGTGGGAGGAGAAGGGGACGACAGAGGATAAGATGGTTGGATGGCATCGCCGACTCATTGGGCATGAGTTTGAGTAGACAGGGAGTTGGTGATGGACAGGGAGGCCTGGCGTGCTGTAGTCCATGGGGTTGCAAAGAGTCGGATGCTACTGTGCGACTGAACTGAACTGATCAGGACAAATTGCTTGAATGACTTAAAAAATGACTCATTTCTCTTTTTCCCCTAGGATATACCCTCCGGGGCAGCTGGTGGAGCTGAGGATGGGTTCTTTGTGCCCCCAACCAAGGGAACCAGCCCAACTCAGGTAAGCAGAGAAATATAGCCCTGTAGGGATAAATGTTTCTAAGGTGGCTGTACTTGATTACATGTGTAAAGAATATTGACACTCTTCTGTTACAGATACAGAGTAGGATTGTTGGGAAGAGAAAGGGCAAAATTTCACTTGTCTTGGGTTTTCTGTTCCTTGTTAGATCTGGTGTAATAACTCTCAGCTTCCAGTTGATCACATCCTGGCCGGCTCTTTTGAAACAGCCATGCGAGTGAGTCTTAAAAGTTACCTTGGCTTTCACTGAATGTGCCTGGGGTCCCAGGGGGATGGCTGACTCATCTTAACCAGATAACAAAGGCAGAGGTGTATATGTATCACCTCTTATCTGCTTTCAGTACGGCTTAGTAATCTCTTAAAGTGGATTCTTCCAGCCATTTTCCACTGGTTTATAGCCTGCTTTCTGGCTCACATCAGTGAAGTCAGCACCCCTTCACCCCTTCATGAACAGGTGTGTGTTTTAAACACTAAGCCATGTGCTATGGTAGCCATAACAGTACCAACAGCTGCAGCAACCACTTAACATTTAATGCTGACTGTTTGCCAGTCACTATCATGAATGCTTTATGGGTATTATTAAATGAAGTAGATCCTATAATTTAATATAATTTATTGATGAAGAACCAAGTAGAGAGAACTTAACTTAAATACCTTGCCCAAGGTCAACTAGTTTTTAAGTAGCAGAGCTCAGATCCCTATGTTTCCTTCCTCTTGTATTCCAGCTCCTTCACGACCAAGTAGGGGTAACCCAGTTCGGCCCCTACAAGCAACTGTTCCTGCAGACCTATGCCCGAGGCCGTACCACCTATCAGGCTCTGCCCTGCCTGCCCTCCATGTATGGCTATCCTAATCGCAATTGGTAAGGCCCCTTGCTTCTCTCTGTTCCAGCTTGTGGTAGATATTTCAGATGGTAGCCTCAGGGAATATCAGCATTGTCCCAAAGCTGATGTTTCCTAATAGGAAAAGATCTTTGGCTTGCCACTTTTCCCTGGCTTTTTTCACTGTAGGCCGTTGTGATCATGTTTCCAGAAGTTAGGTTGAAGTGGGCTCCTAATCGTCCTGTCTTCTTTCTGCTTTTCTCTTTCAGGAAGGATGCAGGGCTGAAGAATGGTGTACCAGCTGTGGGCCTGAAGCTTAATGACCTCATCCAGCGGTTGCAGCTGTGCTACCAGCTCACCACAGTCGGCAAGTTTGAGGAGGCTGTGGAAAAGTTCCGCTCCATTTTACTCAGTGTGCCACTTCTTGTTGTGGACAATAAACAAGAGATTGCAGAGGTAAGAGCAGTCTAGCTGCTTGTCAGAGTGCTAGGCACCCCCCTAGTCTTGCATCTGTGCCGTGACCTTCTTTTGTCCCCTCTCTCCAGGCTCAGCAGCTTATCACCATTTGCCGTGAGTACATTGTGGGTTTGTCCATGGAGATAGAAAGGAAGAAACTGCCCAAAGAAACTCTAGAACAGCAGAAGCGCATCTGTGAGGTAAGCCCTCTGAGCAGTACAGAGGCATCGTCCCTTTTACCCTCTGAATGAATGAATAGTAAGTCACTTTAGTCGTGTCTGACTCTTTGCAACCCTCTGGGCTGTAGCCCGCCAGGCTCCTCTGTCCATGGGATTCTCCAGGCAAGAATACTGGAGTGGGTTGCCATTTCCATCTCCAGGGGATCTTCCCCACCCAGGGATCGAACCCGGGTCTCGTATTACCTCTCCTGCCCTGGCAGGTGGGCTCTTTACTGCTAGTGCCACCTGGGAAGCCTCTATGGAGTTTGAATTCTTTAGGTCTCAATGTGGGGAGTGAGAGAAATTTGCGCCTGTTTCTGTGACAGTAGTATGTATTTCTCCACCCTTCTTCCTCATCCCATAAGTTCTCTATAACTAGGAGGCAGAAGCTTTCTCTGTTTTATAGCCAGTCCGGTGTTTATTTGGTGGTTTTGTTGTGTTTTTAATGCGTGTGCAACTACTTATAAATGATCTATCGTAGCTTTAGCATCAGCCTGACATATGGTCCTTCTTCTGTCCACCAGATGGCAGCCTATTTCACCCACTCAAACCTGCAGCCAGTGCACATGATCCTGGTGTTGCGTACAGCCCTCAACCTCTTCTTCAAGCTCAAGAACTTTAAGACTGCTGCTACCTTTGCTCGGCGCCTGTTGGAACTTGGACCCAAGCCGGAGGTGGCTCAACAGGTATATGGGAACTCCTTCAGTGAGCATAGGAGAACTGGATCTCCTTTTACATGGAGGGGGTCAAAGACCAAGGTTCTTGTCTCAGAAACAAAGTGCTGTATTACAGCATTCAACAAAAGAGGCAACAAGATGCCATCCTCTGTTTACATACAGAGGATGAGGACCTCTATATGGCATGCTGCTGCTAAGTCGCTTCAGTCATTTCCAACTCTGTGCAACCCCATAGACGGCAGCCCACCAGGCTCCCCTGTCCCTGGGATTCTCCAGGCAAGAACATTGGGGTGGGTTGCCATTTCCTTCTCCAATGCGTGAAAGTGAAAAGTGAAAGTGAAGTCGCTCAGCTGTGTCCGACTCTTAGCGACCCCATGGACTGCAGCCTACCAGGCTTCTCCATCCATGTCATTTTCCAGGCAAGAGTACTGGAGTGGGGTGCCATTGCCTTCTCTGTGTATGGCATGAGGACCCCCTTTTATTCCTGGAAACTAAACAAATACCTTACTCAGATATGGCTCCACTCTGAAAGTGTGACCTGTGACATCAAATAGCTCCTCTGTAGCTGAAAGTCAGCCCCGAACTGTCCTTAAGTTCTAGGTTTCTCCTTATCAACACTAGTTACCTCTATATATATACATGTCCCATTACTTGTGCTTTCTGAAAGCTTTTTTATTTGGGCAGTGAAAGCCAGTTTTAACCCTTTCATGGCCAACCCTGAGAATTCTCAGACTTAGTGGAGAAGTATGGGTCTAGTTAGCCTTCCCCTGTAGCTCAGCTGGTAAAAGAATCCACCTGCAATGCGGGAGACCTGGGTTCAATCGTTGGGTTGGGAAGATCCCCTGGAGAAGGGAAAGGCTACCCACTCCAGTATTCTGGCCTGGAGAATTCCATGAACTGTATAGTCCATGGGGTCACAAAAGTTGGACACGACTGAGCAACTTTTACTTCACTTCACTATGGGTCTAGTTCCATAGGGCCACTTTGGGATAGAAAAGGAAAAACCCTAATACAATAGGAATGGCAATTATTATTCCTTCATATGACCTGTACAGAGAACTTACTCTGTATTCAGTCAGTACAATTGCTTCTTACATCAAAGAAACTACTAACCATGGTGTTGAGGTCATTTGAGTTGTGGTGTGCAGTTTTCAGTCCTTTTAAACAAAACATTCCTTCCCTCCCTTAGACCCGCAAAATCCTGTCTGCCTGTGAGAAAAACCCCACAGATGCCTATCAGCTCAATTATGACATGCACAACCCTTTCGACATCTGTGCTGCATCTTATCGGCCCATCTACCGTGGAAAGCCAGTGGAGAAATGTCCGCTCAGTGGGGCCTGCTATTCCCCTGAGTTTAAGGGTCAGATCTGCAAGGTCACTACAGTAAGTACTGTCCTTGAGAAATGAATCCAGAATATTGAGGGAAGGGGAAAGAAGGCATATTGGTCCTTTGGTTCCCTGTATTCCCGCCTCACACCTTAAGGTGATGACATTGGAGAAAGGTAGAACTTCTCCCCACCACTCCTTATGAATCAGTAACCATAACAAAGCACTCTCCTGTCCTCACTAGGAGGGCAGGGAGCAGACCCTCTAGGCTTCTCACCCTCAAAAACCCCTAATTTTTTTTCTTCTTCCATAGGTGACAGAGATTGGCAAAGATGTGATCGGTTTGAGGATCAGCCCTCTGCAGTTTCGCTGAGGCCCCTTTCTGTGTATAGGGTCAAACACCATGTTTCCCGCATCTTCCTTAACTACTCTTCATGTTGGTGTTTAGTTCTCCCTGCCCTAAAATCTAATGTCCTTTTCTCTTCTTGTATGGCTAATCAAGTCTAAACCTGACTTTTTTTTTTTGCCTCTGAGAACTTCTCATCTTCTCAAGGTGACTTATAGTTGTGGTCACACTTAGCCTTGCCTTCCCAGCGTAGATCTTTCAAAGAACATTTGTGATGAACATTTAAATAGTAAATTCCTTCAATATTTATCCTTTCCCTTTCCACCCCATGTGTGCCTTTTGTTAGAAAGGAATGAGATGTAATAAATATAATAGCGTCTTTTACTCAGTCATAGCAAGCTCTTAGCCATCCCCATTTTCCTTGGACATTCAAACTCCTAAGCAGATAGAGCCTCTCTGTGCCCAGAAACTTAAAGTCTGAGAAGAAAGTGTTTGTTTTCCCAGAAATGCATATCACTTTTTGTTGATTTATTCTTTCCAAACATTGTTCTTGTATCTTGTTTCTCACACAAAATAAAGTAGATTTTTATGAGAGTTTTGTGGCTTGTCATTTGTTTCCTGGACACACTCACATTCCTCCTTACTTCATGTAGCTGCCCCATCCAAGCAGATATCTTTCCTTCAATAATTATTTTTAATTACAAAGGTAGTAAATACCCATTGATTTTTTTGTTTTTAAAGTAAACTGCTGTGAGAATGGGAGAAAGCAAGTAGTTCCCTATTCCATTGTTGACTGCAACCTTCCATCTATTGCTAATTAGTAATACACTGTATATAGTACAACATATTTTGCTTGTCATGTAGTAAGATTAATTTGGTAGAGTGATATAGTGTACCTTTGATTAAAATATATACTGTCATTTCAAATTCATGTTTTCAATAAACAGTACATTTAGTTCACAAATCAATAAATTTAGAAAGCTATTCAGTAATGTCTTCCTCCTCTGCTTTCCCTCAGCCACCCAGTTCCTATCACCTTCCCCAAAACAGGTAACTGCCGTTGTTAGCTTCCTTAAATCCTGCCAGAGGTTTTTTTTAAAATGTATATACAAGCAGATGTCAATGTGTTCTTCCCTATCCTCCTATTGTATCTAAATGGAAGCATACTACATAAGGATTTTAAGTTGCCTTTTTATTGATGGATATACTTATTAATATTTGACTTATAAACAGTGGTGCAATGAACATCTTGAACATACATTGTACAGGTGGGGAAAGTGAGCCTGGAGGATAAACTCCTAGAATTGTGTGATTCCTACATCAAAGAGTACAGGCCTGTGTATCTTTTTAGCTTTAAAAGATGCTTTCTTGCTACTTCCTTGGTGGTCCAGTGGTTAAGACTATACTTCCACTCTATGGGGCACAGGTTCAATCCCTAGTTGGGGAACTAAGATCTCACATTAAAAATTTTTTTTAAAAAAGATGCTTTCTTAAACATAGTATCCCCAAAATAAGTCTGCCATCTCAAAAAATTTGCATACTAGTTTCATAACAGTTTCTCAAGTTATAAACATTCTTACTGTAACCTAGGCAAGTTGATCATTTCGGGTTTTTTTTAAGTTTAAAACAAATTATAAAATTAGTTTTGCATATCAACATAATGAACTAAGGGATATGAAAAAAGTGGACAATCCTCATGAAGCTTACATAATCTCAGTTCAGCTTAGTCATGTCTAACTCTTTGCCACCCCATGGACTGCAGCACGCCAGGCCTCCCTGTCCATCACCAACTGGGAAACAATGGATAAATGTGAAATAATTGAATACCAGACAAGAATTTGAAGCTGGTTAATAAACAGTGGAGAACCAAAAATGTCCTTAAGAGAAAAATACAAAGAAAAAGCTGTAAAATACCCTTGCGGCAGTGTTCTGATTGCTTTGCCAACAAAGGTCCGTCTAGTCAAGGCTGTGGTTTTTCCAGTGGTCATGTATGGATGTGAGAGTTAGACTGTGAAGAAAGCTGAGAGCTGAAGAATTGATGCTTTTGAACTGTGGTGTTGGAGAAGACTCTTGAGAGTCCCTTGGACTGCAAGGAGATCCAACCAGTCCATCCTAAAGGAAATCAGCCCTGGGATTTCTTTGGAAGGACTGATGCTGAAGCTGAAACTCCAGTACTTTGGCCACCTCATGCGAAGAGTTGACTCATTGGAAAAGACTCTGATGCTGGCAGGGATTGGGGGCAGGAGGAGGAGAGGACGACAGAGGATGAGGTGGCTGGATGGCATCACCAACTCGATGGACATGAGTTTGAGTGAACTCCGGGAGTTGGTGATGGACAGGGAGGCCTGGCGTGCTGTGATTCATGGGGTCGCAAAGAGTCGGACACGACTGAGCAACTGTACTGAACTGAATAAACAGTGGAGAACCAAAACTGTCCTTAATCAAGAGAGTGATACAAACAAAGTAAACGCTGTAAAATACTCTTGCAGCAGTGTTCACTATACATGAAAGGCAGGAGATGAGTAAATACTGAGATGAGGTGTTAGGCATTTCAGTAGTGAAACAAGTTTAATGGACTTCCCCTGGTGGTACAGTGGATAGGAATCCGCCTGCCAATGCAGGAGACACGGGATCAATCCCTGGTCTGGGAAGACTGCACATGCCACGGAACAATGAAGCCCATGCACCACAACTATTGAACCTGCACACCTAGAGTGTGTGCTCCACAAGAGAAGCCATGCACCGCAACTGAAGCGCAGCCCCCCGCTCTCCATAACTAGAGAAAGTGCTCACACCAACAAAGACCCCGTGCAACCAATAAACAAATTCATAAAAAATAGTAAAGCAAGTTTAAGAAGTAGAACAATCATGCCAATTTTCAACTCCATTCATTTACTATCTGATACTTTCCTTATTAGCATACTTATATTACTATATTAATGTGAAGCCAATAGAAATACCTGTAACATGTGCTTGTTATAACTACAGTTGTATTAGAGAGACACATGTAAGCAGTCTGGAGTTAACCTGGAATAGATATTACAGCTATTGGGGAGAAAGATTAATCAGGGAAGAATTAGATTACAGAAGTTTAGATGTGAAAACAACCTTAGAGTTTCAACTTTCATTTTTTTTTTTTAATCATATTTGTAATAGGAGTCCTAGAGTGGAGAAAGGTTTTGAACAAAGCAATAACGGAGTTGAGGCTAGCATTTAGGTCTTCTGACTTCTGGTTCAGAGTGTTTTTCCCAAGTTACAGTACGTGTGCTTGGACGATCACAGCAGGTTTTGCACAGGTATGACTTTAAAAGTATGTGCCTTATATGTCAAGGAAAGAGTAAGTACCTAATCTGGTGCTTGACATAGTACTCGAGCGTGTTTAGGAAGCTAAGGATGAAAGTCAGGAAGTGACTTTTTTCATTTAGATGTGGTTTCTCCCTTTTAAACTTTATGATACTTTATCCTGAATTCTTATAAGACAATGACCTTGGCCATACTTACTGTGTCTATGTCTATACCTCCAGCCTAATGCCCAGTCAACTACCTTAATAGCAAGGGCTGGTCCTCATTTATCTCTCTGTCCTCCACGGTGCCCCACATAAGATCTTGAACACCAGTAGATGCCCTCTAAGTGGTAAAGTAGGTTTGTCTAGGCAGTTGATGCATTCTGGCAGATCTAAATAGAACAATTCCAGAGAAGGGAAGGGATGTCTGGAGTTGTCTTTATCTGAGCCTCCCCCAACTACACATGATTGACTTTTGTGTAGAGCAAAGGCTATAGGTCGGGGAAGTTCAGTTCAGTCGCTCAGTCATGTCCAATTCTTAGTGACCCCATGGACTGCAGCATGCAGGCTTCCCTGTCCATCACCAACTCCAGAAGCTTGCTCAAACTCATGTCCATCGAGTCGGTGATGCATCCAACCATCTCATCCTCTGTCATCCCCTTCTCCCTCTGCCTTCAATCTTTCCCAGCATCAGGGTCTTTCCCAAGGAGTCAGTTCTTCGTATCAGGTGGCCAAAGTATTGGAGTTTCCGCTTCAGCATCAGTCCTTCCAGTGAATACTCAGGACTGATTTCCTTTAGGATTGACTGGTTGGATCTCCTTGCAGTCCAAGGGACTCTCAAGAGTCTTCTCCAACGCCACAGTTCAAAAGCATCAATTCTTCAATGCTCAGCTTTCTTTATACTCCAACTTGCATATCTGTACATTACTGGAAAAACCATAGCTTTGACTAGATGGACCTTTGTGGCAAAGTAATATCTCTGCTTTTTAATATGCTGTCTAGGTTGGTCATTGCTTCTCTTCCAAGGAGCAAGTGTCCTCTTCGAATGAGCAAGCCAACTGCAGATGGCTGCAGTCACTGTCTGCAGTGATCCTGGAGCCCAAGAAAATAAATTCTCTCACTGTTTCCCTTGTTTCCCATCTATTTGCCATGAAGTGATGGGACCAGTACTCTTGCCTGGAAAATCCTATGGATGGAGGAGCCTGGTAGGCTGCAATCCATGGGGTCACTAAGAGTCGCACACGACTGAGCGACTTCACTTTCACTCTTCACTTTCATGCACTGGAGACGGAAATGGCAACCTACTCCAGTGTTCTTGCCTGGAGAATCCCAGGGACAGGGGAGCCTGATGGACTGCCGTCTATGGGGTCGCACAGAGTCAGACAGGACTGAAGCGACTTAGCAGCAGCAGCAGATGGGACCAGATGCATTATCTTAGTTTTCTGAATATTGAGTTTTAAGCCAACTTTTTCACTCTCCTGTTTCACTTTCATCAAGAAAGTGAAAGAAAAAAAAAAGAAAGTGAAAGAGGCTCTTTAGTTCTTCTTCACTTTCTGCCATAAGAGTGGTGTCATCTGCATGCCTGAGGTTATTGATATTTCTCCCGGCAATCTTGTTTCCAGCTCCTGTTTCATCCAGCCCAGCGTTTCTCATGATGTATTTTGCATATAAGTTAAATAAGCAGGATGACAATATACAGCCTTGGTGGATTCCTTTCCCTATTGGGAACCACTCTGTTGTTCCATGTCCTGTTCTAACTGTTGCTTCTTGACCTGCATACAGATTTCTCAGGAGGCAGGTTAGGTGGTCTGGTATTTCCATCTCTTGAAGAATTTTCCACAGTTTGTTGTGAACCACAGAGTCAAAGGCTTTGGCGTAGTCAATAAAGCACAAGTAGATGTTTTTCTGTTCAGGGAAGGAACTCTACAGTACCTTTTTGCTTAATCCAAAGTCCAAGAGTCGCTTTTCTACCCGATTTGATTAGACTAATATCGAGTTCTAAGTTCGTGACCCTGTGATAGTTTTAATGGGGTACAGGGAATGTGAGATAGCCAGTAGATTCTGCAGAGAAACATGCCTCTTTAGGATCTGAGAGAGCAAAGAGTAGACAATGAATGCCCAAATTTTAATCCCCAGCCATGGAGGTAGGGATGCAGCAGTGAAGACGACGGATGAAAATCCTTGTCATCATCGTGCTTAAACTGCAAAGGGCTTAACGGGAGATAAAAATGATAAATAAGTAAAACATATAGTATGTCACATAGAGGTAAGGTTTGAGAGAAACGGAGGGAAAGTGGGCAGGATTTGTATACGTATGTGTGTGGGAAGGGTTGCAGTTTTATTTAGTGAGGCCAAAGAAGGCATTTCAGAGAAGATGACATATGAGTAAAATACTGAAGTGAGAGAAAACTACCATGTTGGGTATGCCGTAACTTCCTTATTGATTACAAACGCACAGCTTCTGGTGGCTCGTGGGCAGTTTGTCCCAATTTGGCATACCCACAGCTCTGGAAAAAAATAATAAGGAAGCCAGGTAATGTGGGAAGTTGAAAGAAAGGAAGCCAGGCCAGTAAAAACAAAAACAAAAAAACCTGGCAGAAGGTAAGAGTAAACTCACCTCTGTTAGGTCAGCGTGCCAGTAGAAAGAAGAGGGGTGGCGGGGGTGGGAATCGGAGCCTCCTGTCCCTTTAAAAATGGCGGCCCGGCACGGACCAACAATACCATTGGTTGCGCGAGCAGAGGGGGCGGGCACAGGGGCGGGGCGCGCGGAGCCTCGGAGTCCCACCTCCTACGGCAAGTCAGAGGTGGCAAGATGGCCGCGGCTGAGGGGGACGGTGGTGTCCGGGCCGAAGCCGACCGGGAATTGGAAGAGCTTCTGGAAAGTAAGAGCCCGTCATGGGAAAGCCCCAAAGAGGGCGGATGTAAGGATCCATTCAGGGGGTTAAGTAAACCTGCGATGTTTGGGGCGGAGTAAGAAAGGCTCTCCAAAGGCTGGACGGGGGCGGAGAGTCTGACTGCGACCCTCGAGAAAATCTCTGGGTCACCCTCTCCTTCCTCTGCAGCGGTAGTTGAGGAGTTCTCTCTGGGTCCCTGAACGGCCCACACTGTTGATCGCCCTGCCGGAGGGGAAGCTAACCCAGAGGACGTTTCACGCTCCCTCTCCAAACTCCCCTTACTTTAGATTAGTAAGTTCTGAAGTCTGACTTTCTCCCCACCAGCAGCAGCATTTGGTCCTCAGGGGGCAGCGAACCGAACAACCACGAATTGCTTCCATTAACTATTAGGAAGCCTGTAGTGCGTTCTTCTGTGAACTGTCCTGCCCTCCTTAACAGAAAAGACACTCCTTTTTTTCTCCCAGTCCTTTCATCCACCAGGCCCCTTTCCAGTTCTTTCATCATGTCAGAGCTCAAACCCTTCCCATTAGTTTGAAAAACAGGATGAGACAGCCTCAGGGGAAGACAGTTCACTCTGGAAAGAAGGTGGCTGTACTTTTCCTCCTCAGCCCTGCCATCCACTCCTGTCTGGTTTGGTTTCTTGTCCAGAGTGGGGCTGGTGTCTTTCCCCCTAGGCCTGGCAAATATAGTGGTGGTGAGAACACAGGCTTTTCAGGGTCGAGGTGAATATTTATTGTCTCTTGCTCAGTCACAGAGTGGGCAGGTAGAAAGATGAACAGAAATGGTGAGAAGTGCTAAGTGACTGTGTGAGTCTGCAGAGATGAGACCACAGGGAGCTCTAGCAACTCTGGGGAGGGAGACCTAAATTGAAAGAGAAAAGAGAGTTCAGGGCCCTCCCGTGGAGTATAATATGGAGTCCCTCAGTTTGTACCAGGACCCATGGGAAGCTGGGTGAAACATCTTAAGGCTTCTGCTCTCTTGCCAAAGATTATTCCTTGTAGGGCTCCAGAGTGAGTTCTAGGGGGGTTAAGGACATCTGTGTTCTCTGTTTCTCTTGAATATCTGTATGGGATTTCTAGGAACCATTAAAGTATGGCAAAGAGGCATTGTGTAGATGAACTGTCCTCTTACAGCTTTGAGAGATGTTTTTACACTTTAAGAGACTTCCCCTGTGATTACAATACGTTAGTTAATGGGGAGGGGGAGGGAGAAGCTTATTGAGGAGTGGGTCAGGAGAGGGAGACTCAGAAAAAGGAGAGCATTTTAGGAAGGTTGGCAGCTTGAAAGATTGTTTTCTTAATGCTTTGCTCAGAAACCCCTCTAACCTTGCATTCTCATCCATCACCAACACATACACTGTGTCTCTTGTCTCTGAAGGTGCTCTTGATGATTTCGATAAGGCCAAACCCTCCCCAGCACCCCCTCCTACCACCACGGCCCCTGATGCTTCAGGGCCCCAGAAGAGATCGCCAGGAGACACTGCCAAAGTATAAATTCCACCCACTTAAGGGATGGGGAGGGTATGGGCGTGCAGCTCCAAGCAGAGGTGGGGCAGGCCCTTGTGGGCCAGAGGGGAGTCGGGGAGGGTGCCTTGGCCTCACATTGCTGAGTGCTCTTGCAGGCCTCAGTCCTTGTGAAACAGGGACTTGAGGTTGAGTAGAGGGATCTCAAGGAAGTTCCTTAAGAAAAGAACAGATTTAAATGGTTGGATTGGGACTACCAGCCCATAGCCTTCCCTCAGTGGCCAGAGGCCTTTTTGCTGTTCTCATGAAGACAAGTAGTCAGAATGCCCAATGGAGGTGGGTAGGAGGGAAGCACTGCACCTCCCAGAGCCACTGCCTGTGGCTTCTGTCAGAAACCATGCACACTGGGGTGCCAAGTAAGAGATGCGCTTTGGCCACATTCTCCCCTGCAGGATGCCCTCTTCGCCTCCCAGGAGAAGTTTTTCCAGGAACTGTTTGACAGCGAGCTGGCTTCCCAAGCCACTGCAGAGTTTGAGAAAGCAATGAAAGAGTTGGCTGAGGAAGAGCCCCACCTGGTAGAGCAGTTCCAAAAGCTTTCAGAGGCTGCTGGGAGAGTAGGTAAGGAAGAGAAACAGTGGGAAATATCTGAACAAACCTCTTGGGTTATTGTCCCTTGACAACACCAAAATTTTTTGTAAAAGTTGACAGTAATTATGATACCACTGCCATGGGATGGGGGAGGAGATGGAAGGAAAAAGGAGACCCTGTTTAATGAAAGGGGTGAGATAGGTTGGAAAGTAACAGAAAAGATTATTGAAAAGTGATCATTTTAAAGATCAGTGTTAATGTGGGTGTCATTGTAGAGAACAAACTGAGACACAGTCCATGTAGATTTATGAAAATAACTATGAAGATAAACGTAGAGTATTCAAAGATTTGGAGTGTAGTAATTCACTAGTAAATGCTCCATGTCCAAGCTGGTAACCAGGTCAGTCTTAAGCAAGCAAACAGTTAAAATCCTAAATGACCTAGGTTCTTTTCATCTCTCCTAGGCAGTGATGCGACTTCCCAACAAGAATTCACCTCATGCCTAAAGGAGACGTTAAGTGGACTAGCCAAGAATGCCACTGACCTTCAGGTGAGAGGGAAGATAGGGAACCACATGGGTCCCACTCACAGAGATTTCACCAGCAGAGTCTCAAAAGACAGACTCTCTTGGCTGTCATCTCAAGTCTGTTCTTGCTTATTTTGCTACAGGCATGTTTAAATAGTTCTTTCCCACCTGAAAAGTTGGTTAGTGTCCCAAGAAGGTAGTATACTTGCTCATTTCTCTTCTGTTCTTTCTAGAACTCTGGCATGTCAGAAGAGGAACTGACCAAGGCCATGGAAGGGCTGGGCATGGACGAAGGGGATGGGGAAGGGACCATCCTCCCCATCATGCAGAGTATCATGCAGAACCTACTGTCCAAGGATGTGCTGTACCCATCACTGAAGGAAATCACAGAAAAGGTTTGTGAGCTTCTGTTTATGCTTTTCCTCCTTATTCCTCATTGTATCAATTCCCATGGGCTACTTTGTCTATTTAGAGACTGTAAAGACAGAGTAACTCAAGTGTACAAGTTCATCTGTTTTTTTTTTTTTTTCCTTTGATTATTTATTTGGAAGGGGAGAGTTAGGGAGGAGTTGTGTCTCCAAGAGAATAAAGCTACTTTACTGAGAATATTTAAGGTAGAAGGAGAAATCCTTCAGCTCTATTAATAGTTTTCTGTAAACTAGTCTAAGACTCTGTTGTTGTCTGATCAACTCCTTCTTGCATTTCCAATTTCATTCATTTCTCCAACAAGATGTCACTGATGGTTTACTGACTTTATGCTGTGAACAATTTTAAGAGTAGTTTAAATGATGGTCTCTGGCATCAAAAGGTTTATAGTGTTACTGGAGAGACTTTTTAAAGTTGTTAAACACAAAAGAAGGAATATTGTGACTGAAACCATATGTGGCCCTTAAAGCCTCAAATATTGACTGTCTGGCTCGTCACAGAAAAAGTTTACCATAAATGGTAGCATAGCCAGGTGATGATTGATTGAAGTCAGTGCTGCTTCTCATGCTGAACTTATTTAGTTTTTCCTTCTCCTCTGTTTCTGGCCCCTTTGTGTTCTTTGTATTTTATTACCCTTACTTATGCATTCTTCACTTAATTCTTCACCACCCATTCTCTGTTTACTTAGTATCCAGAATGGTTGCAGGCTCACCGAGACTCTCTACCTCCAGAGCAATTTGAAAAATATCAGGAACAACATAGTGTCATGGGCAAAATATGTGAGCAGTTTGAGGCAGAGACCCCCACAGACACTGAGGCCACTCAGAAGGCTCGCTTTGAGGTGGTGCTGGATCTTATGCAGCAGGTAAGGCCTCCGTTTGCTGTCTGCCCGCTGCTTCTGTCTGCTTGAGTGTTCATTGCAGGCGGATCCTGAAAGGAGGCCACACTGCCAAACCAAAGTGGAGGAGGGAGCACAGGGGAGGCCACAAAGCATGGTCTTATCTCGTGTTCCTCTTTCTTTATTTTCCAGCTACAAGATTTGGGCCATCCTCCAAAAGAGCTTGCTGGGGAGATGGTGAGTATACCATCTTGCAGACTTTAATCTGAGCCCAAGTTTCTATTATTCTGTAACCTTTAGTGATTCCACCCAAGGTAATAATAGTGGCTGCAGGGGACAGACCTTCAAAAGCTCTAACTTTTTGAAATGGGAGGAGTTATCTGAGTCCCTTCATCTCTTCTCCAGCCTCCTGGCCTCAACTTTGACCTGGATGCCCTTAATCTATCGGGCCCACCAGGTGCCAATGGTGAACAGTGTCTGATCATGTGAAACACAGCACGCTTTCTTCCCTGATTCCCAGCCATGGGGGAACGTCTGGAGTCAGCAGAACTACTGAGAACTGAGGCAGGAGTGTCGTCTACCGGAGTGGCTGCCCACTGCCATCTGTCATCCCACCCAAGATTTTGCCATACCAGCTGAGGCTTTTTCTCTTTGTAGGAATAAGGCCTGTTCTGCAGATCATTACTGTGAACCCTTTCCATTGTGGTTGCTGCTGCTAGCAAAGGCCCAGCTACCTTCCAAGTAAAGGAAGGCAACTCTTGGGGCAGGCACCTTTTTCTCTCTCCCAAAGTAATGTTACACAGGGCCACACTGATGTTCACTTTTGTACCCGGGGTCTTCATGCCTTGCCTCTCCTCCCTCTCTTGGACGTGGGGAGCAGGAACAGAGTCCTAAGACTCTGTATTTCTATACTTCTCTTAAGCAGGGCCTTTGGGAATGAGTGCAGAGAAACTGAGCCTGGGCTGGGGCCGTAGGTCTGTCACCACACCCTCTTGCCTTCAGACTGTTGTGAATTCTCCAAAGTAAGTGCATCTAATCACAGGTTGAAAGAGAAGCCCTGGAATTCTCCTCTCTCCAGGTACAGAGTCCTCAGCTCCCTGTCCAGCCTGAGAACTCAAACAGCTGCCCTGGTTTTTTCTTTAATGCTATGTGATCTGGGTGAACTCAGCCCTTGACTTTCCTTTACCCCCTACCTCACCTCTCATCTCTCTACTTTAAATACCTCTTCATTCCAACCCTTCTCTGAGCCCAAACTGTGAGGAAAAAGGGCCTGTCCTGTTTCCCCTGTTCCGGTCCATCCACCACTCTCACCAGCCCTGCTGTCTCGCTGGCAGGCGTGTATAATTATAGTGTCATGTCTAGGAAATGAATGACTGTTCTTCCCTAGTTGCATACAGTTTTCTTTTACACATTCTCACTTCTGATTTCTTTGAATGCTGCCCATTGATTCAGGGAGGTAGCTTGGGGAAAGGGAGGTGGGATGCAGCCTGCGCCCGTTTTCCTGACGAATAAATATTCTGAGTGAGGACAGTAGCCTGTATTTCATCCAACTCTTTTCCTGATCTTCCTCAGCCTCTCTAAGCTGCTGTGTGAGGTATGTTGGCTTAACATTGCTGGGTTCTGCCATCACGTCTCTTCCCAGCTCAGTCTGCACCACAGTTGGCAGAGTAGACTGAATGACCATCTTTCCTCATTTTCTCTGGTTTTGAAGCCTTTCAATTGGTATTGTATTTTAACATTTTACATTATTATGTTAATGTTAGTAATGTATTATTAACATGTTTTCTAAATTTTTTTTTGCTGGAGCTGACCTTGCTTTTCACTATGAGAGCCAGTGGATCTGTAGATCTTGTGTACCACATGTTGGTGGATACTCTGGTTCAGACCAGCTGGCTGTCCTGGTTCAGCACTCAGAAAATAGCTACCAGAGCAAATTTTTACTTACACCATTTGTGGCACTCTGATCACCTGACATGACACTTTCCCTTGGGTTAAGACATTTCCCCCCTTAAGATCCCCCACACGTTCTGTGGTATTGGTGAGGAAGGAAATATTTTTAAGACCTCAGGCTGTTTAGGAAGGTCCAGCTATTGTACCTTAGAGTATGGAAGAGCCCAGGCCTGAGTCTGAGACTCCTCGCCTCTGCAAGAGATGGGAGAGTACAAGCAGACCTGTGCTGATGGTCACAGGACATGAATGGCCAAAATTCTCTCCTTATAGCTCCAGCCAAAAACTGAATGAGGATGGGAAGGGGGGTGGGAAGGGCAAAAGGGCCCTGCCCCTTGACCCATGTGCCAGTTTCCTTTTACACATTCTCACTTCTGCCGGCCTGGCCAGGACTTACTCCAGGAACCTAAACAGGTACCACCTTAGTTTTATTCCTGAGACATTCATTTTGATTTTGATTGCACATGAATAGATTGGCCTCAGGTTACTGTCTGTTCCAAAAATACTATTTGAACTATTCTAGGGCTCATGGAAAGATAGAGCAGTCTTTCTCAAACTAGTAAAGGTCCCTGGTAAAGGACCAGGCGTTTTGTTTTACAGGTATCCTGTCCTCTGCCCACCAGTATGTTTTCCATATGCACAGTTCATACTGTGGGCTACCCACCATATAAGTCTGACAACACCAAATTGACCAAATCCCTTCTGCCTGATAAAGCCACTCCTTATGCATTCAGATATTATAGCAATGTCAGAATGTAGGGACTTCCCTGATAGTCCAGTGGTTAAGGCTCGACACTGCCAATACATAGGGCACCAGTTTGATCCTTGGTCAAGGATTTAAGATCCCACATGCCACACGGCACAGCCTAAATGAATAAATATGAAGAAATAAAATGCTAAAAAGTGTCTAAAAACTGAATTTCTAACTCTTGTCACAGAGTGGTAAACTACTCACGGACCAGCACAAATTTCTAACCACCTGAGTAGCTCTGCTCTGGAGCCCTCCTCAGTCTCTCCACAGCTGCATCAGCCAAATAGATACATTTCTATACTTGTTCCATGTGAATGTTGCTTTTAATGAACTTTTTCTTTAGCAAGAATGTGTCACTGTAAGGAAGTTTCTGGTATTTTTCTAGCCTGCCTTTTGCTACTTAAAATAACCATTACAAAGCCTAGCTTTCAGTTGTGCATGAAGTGTTTATGCTGCTGTCAGACTTTAAAGGAAATGCCCCCTTGTTCCAAAATTCTGTACATTAGAAAACAAGTTCGTGGTTGTTTAGATGGTTTAATGAATTAAGAATCAAGTTAATACTGTGATAATGGGGTCAATTTCCTATGATTTTTGGAACACCCTGGTAAGGGCCCCATGTGTGTGTACTAAATCTCCTCAGTCGTGTCTAACTCTTTGCGACCCCATGGATTATAGCCTGCCAGGCTCCTCTGTCCATAGGATTCACCAGGCACAAGAATGCTGGAGTGGGTTGCCCTGCCCTCTTCCAGGGGCTCTTCCTGACCCAGGGATTGAACCCACAGCCCAGGGATCCCATGAGACACTTATAATATGCTATTGAGATGGCTTTTTGGGAGCTTAGGAGAAATGATGGCCCACACTAAATCAGGTAAAGATGACAGACCATATGAGAAGTGATCAAAAGTCTTAGCAGAAGTATGCATGCAAGAATGAATGTATATTTCACTGGAAAATCCACCTGCTGCCTGTTTTTCAGGAAGGCCTTGGGAAAATTTTTTATAAAGGAAAGGCCCTGATGAAGGGGTCACCAGCATGTTTGAGAAGTTAAGAAGGGTTGTCTCTGGGTGGAGGCTGATGGAAGAGGATGTTTAAGAACTGGTTTCCCTGGTAGTGGTGGGGATGATAGGATCCTAGCATTTGCCTCTGAAAGCAGAGACCAAATGGCAACACTTCAGTCTCAGAAGCAGACTGAATGAATTTCCGTAAGGGCAGCATGGTCAAAGAGGAGGAGACTAATGGAAAGTGAGTCCTAGAGGCCATAGATAGACAGTCAAGGAGGATAAATCAATTTACATATAATTAAGAGTAGCCAAGAATGGTCGAACAGATGACTGAGGTCAGTAACTTCAATGAAAGGTCACAATTCCTTGCCCAGTTTCTAGGCTTGAGACAGTCTTCAGACTAAACTCTTCAGCTGACCACATCATTTACTTAGTTAACCACACACTCAGGAAAGAAGACTGTCCACATTTTTTTAGTTGGAATACAAGCACTGCCACACACCTCCCATCCCTGCATCCCCCGACCCCAACCCAATTACAGTAGGAAAATATGGGATCAGATAATAAATGGAGTGCTTGCCCAAGTCTGTCTCACAGTGGGTTCAAAAATCTATAGTTATTTTTCCAGTTGCCATAGGTAATCCGAATGGAGATATTTGGCAGTCGGCAGAAAGCCCAAGTAGAACCCCTAAAACTACACCACCACCTCTGCCGAAAATAGTAAATAAGTACTATTGCATTCTGGGGGAAATGGCAGCAATTAGTTATACTCTTTAAGAGTTAAAAAGGGTACAGGGTGTTGGTCCCCATCATATCCTCATTTAGTCTCACCATCTGGCCTTGCAAAC
Source organism: Capra hircus (assembly GCF_001704415.2). Taxonomy (NCBI): domain Eukaryota; kingdom Metazoa; phylum Chordata; class Mammalia; order Artiodactyla; family Bovidae; genus Capra; species Capra hircus. Next base: position 110,515,358 of record NC_030810.1, on the reverse strand, counting down.
ACTGAGTGAGATACGGTGGGCTAAAATGGACTGCTGTAAACTTGCGCAGTTAGTAGTCCTGACCCTTACAACTGTAGGGTCTGTTCTGGCCCTTACAACTAGGACTTGGCATTCTGGTTGAACACAACAAATCTTACATGGGATGAGCTTCATCTCTGGCTTGTAAAGATAACAAGATGCTTCACCTGCAAACACATGTTGAGTCCACGAGAGAAACACACTCCCTTGTGGGCCATCTCATAAGAGGCTGGACACATCTACTGGAGAGTGACACAGCCTCTGATACAGGTATGTGGCTCTTAATGTGTACTATTTGGCCTTTTTTTTAACAAAAAGTTTCCCAATCTAGTGAGTATGTTCTTTCAATATAAATCAGGAGGAAGTATCAGAAGTAGTTGGAGCTGCAGTTGATGGTCAACAATATATGTTTTGGTTTTAATACAGAGTTACGTTAGTTCTTCCTCTCCCTGTCACATACAGTCCAAAAGAATCTGGATATGCTGTAATATATCCCATTTGTTTCCCTTATTAAGCTTAATGCTACTCAGGTATTGAGGATGTGCTAATCAGATCTGATGAACAGTGTCAATTATTCTGGATTCCTTGTTGAGACACATACACTCCAGAGGGTAGAAGATAAACTCTTCAAAAGATGCAGGGCCCTGCCATGTTGGTTAAGTTTCTACGTGTCCAGTGATCCTTTCTAAGGTAAATATAAGTTATTGTATCTTGCGCCTTTTACCCTAAGAAGCACAAGACCTTGGTAGGCATATTACAGTTTTGGAGGCAGCATAGTCTGAGCTTACGAATACAATAATGGCCTTCACAGCAGGTCCAGACTACCATACAAGCAGTCCTGCTGCTTGGGTCATAACACTTGGAAAGTTCCATGGTACTAGAGGTACCTGTGGTAAGAAAAGATGTGTGAATTGTCTGGCAATCCACAGTAGGAGAATTCCAGCACAGATCTCTAGGGTTCTGGAGTAAGGTGGTTGTTTCTGCAGTAGAGAAAGTTTCACCATTGCAAAGCATCTCCTGGCATACTGTTAGGTCCTGAGAGAAATTCAGTGTCCACAAAATATCAAGTGACTATGTGACCAGTTGCCCATATAAATAGCATGTTATTGTCAGACATGCCAAGTCATAAGATTGGGTGGATACAATAACTATATTTTACAGTGGAAATTGTTCACTTTGGAAGAAGCCCAAGCAAACTTGGCATAAGTAATTAAAAGGGCCCCAGGCCTTCATATTACCTATATCTGTTGCACTAAAACCTTTCTTGTAGCTCATACCTATGGCAACATAAGAATTCCTTCAACCATTTGACAGAGGAGGAAAAAGTCCAAGTCTGGTTTGTGGATGGCTTAGTTTGATCATGTTAGGGCAAACTAAGCCAAGTAAGGACTGCTGCTTCTCAATAGCCTTTTCCTGAGTGGTCCTAAATCCTGAGAGACAGTGATGAGGGGAAATTCTCTCAATTAGTAGGACTTCAGGCAGTTTACTTGACCATCCACTTTGGAGAAAGAAGTGGCTGGAGGCGAAGATAGAAATGAACTGAGTCAGTGGGCTGGTTGGTCAAGGGCCCAAAAGGAGCAAGATCTGAAAATGGGGTCTGGTAAAGAGTGTTTAAGTGGATCTGTAAGAGTGGGACTTGTATTCACCAGAAGTGGGACTTGTATTCACTAAATAAATAAACTGTATGGATAGGATAATTTAGCTGGGACGATTTCAGCTACCCTGATTCGTGTATAGTGTGTTTATAAATAGAATCTCCGTGGTGGCAGAAATGGAGGCTGTTTTTCAGCCTGTTAACATGAACTCCTTTCTTACCCAGACTGACTGAGCTCTGCTGTTTCTAAATGTCTATCTTGTCAGCATCAAAGAGCAGTGCTGATCCCCTTGTTAAGTACCACTGTTCAATGAGAACAGCTCACCACTTAGTGGCAAGTTGATTACATCAAACCTTTTCCATTCTGGAAAAAGCAATAGTTTAACATTCTGATCAGGACTGATATATATTTTGCTTTGCCTGTAAGTGCCTGAGCCATTTGCTGGCATTGGGTCCTCCATAAGAATGCCTTGGAACAAGATTCTCAGTTAATGGCAAAGCAAGTACAGTAATGGGCACTTGACAGCGGGGCCCACTGCTTCTATCAAATACCTTTTTACCCAGAAGCTTCTGGCCTGGTAGAGTAGCGGGATGGCCTTTTAAAGGTGCATTTGTGGTGCCATTAAGGATGGAGTGCTGTCCTTCACAATACAGTATAAACCTACATGACAATAATAGGGTGCTTTATCCACAAAAGGTAGAATTCATGGGTTCTGGAACCAAGGGGTGGAGATCGGTGTGACCCTATTCAATATCGCTTCCGTGAGCCACTTGAGGCATTTGTACTTTGTCCCTGCAACTTTACATTCTGTGGGTCTGGAGCTCCTGTTTCCCAGAGTGGAGATGCTTCTACCAGGCACAGTGTAAGAATCTTAATAAACTTAAAGGTATGGCTGTCATCTGGTCACTTTGGGCTCCTAATGCCAGCAGATTATCAGGCAGAAAAAGAAGTTGCCATACTGTCTGGGATAATTAGCTCTGTTACGAGGAGTTAGGATCACATTTACAGTATGAATACAAGCAGAAAAGTATTTGATGCACATGTAATCCCTGGGTTAACTTTTGGTTCTCCTGTGCTCAGTTTTAACTGTAAATAGCTAAACACTTACGGCCTGGGAGGGCATGATCTCCAGGGGCCCAGAACGCTCAGGGGTGAAGGTCTGGATCACCCCAGAGGTAAGCCATCTAGACTAACAAAAATTGTAGTCAACAAGAAGATGACTCTGAAATAGGTGTCATTGAAGGAAGATGATGAATGTCATCTGCAATTTCTGGACCAACTGCAGTCCCCCTTGTGTTTCCAGAAATTGTGACTAACTTGACTTACGGAGAAACTGCTTAGATATAGAGAACTTAATGTACAACACAAATGGCCCCAATATAGTAGACATTGTTGGTACTCTGTCCAGAGCCTCTTTACCAGGAAGTGAGTGTTGTCTGCTAATAGCTCACTGCTACATCTTCTTGGGAATCACTATTTGCCAACAAAAGCCACTTCTGGAAATTTCCTGGAAATTTGTTGTTCCTTCCCAGGGATAACACCAGAGTCAATGGTATGATATTAGTTCCTGTTCAGAAGTCAGTCAGGATTCTGATAGGGATTGCATTATCAGTGATGATATGTAATTAGTAATTCTGTTGTCAGCAAATGATACTAAGGTACAAAATTCCTTGTTGCTTTCCTCAAGGTGAAACAGATGAGCCATTTATGTGCCAACAGTTCCCAATGGAGGCTAAACTTATCAGCTGAACCTGTATCTTTGCCTAACTTTTCCTCTTGTCCTATCTTGCTTCACTCACTCCATTACCAGTTTTACTTGAGAGCACTCCCTCAATAAACCACTTGCACAGAATCCCTTTCTTGGACTCTGTTTCTAGGGACTCCAATCTAAGACAGGAGAATAATAGTGTCAACTGAGAGATTTGAGTGTGACAGAAGTAGAGCAAAGAGCAAGTGTTGAGTTCAGTTTGGGAATGTTAAGGTGCCATTGGCTAGACTAGAAGAGAACATCCTCAATCTGGTAAAGTACAACTACACAAAAAATCTACAGCTAACAGCATACTTAAGGATCAGGAACAATACAAGGATATCAGCTGTAGCCACTTCTAGTCAGTATTTTGCCAGAGGTTTTCAGTTCAGTTCAGTCGCTCAGTTGTGTCTGACTCTGCGACCCCGTGAACCACGGCACACCAGGCCTCCCTGTCCATCACCAACTCCCGGAGTTCACCCAAACCCATGTCCATTGAGTCGGTGATGCCATCCAGCCATCTCATTCTCTGTCATCCCCTTCTCCTCCTGCCCTCAATCTTTCCCAGCATCAGGGTCTTTCCCAATGAGTCAGCTCTTCACATCAGGTGGCCAAATTATTGGAGTTTCAGCTTCAACATCAGTCCTTCCAATGAACACCCAGGACTGATCTCCTTTCAGATGCACTGGTTGGATCTCCTTGCAGTCCAAGGGACTCTCAAGAGTCTTCAACACCACAGTTGAAAAGCATCAATTCTTCGGTGCTTAGCTTTCTTTATACTCCAACTCTCACATCCATACATGACCACTGGAAAAACCATAGCCTGGACTATGGACCTTTGTTGACAAAGTAATGTCTCTGCTTTTTAATATGCTGTCTAGGTTGGTCATAACTTTCCTTCCAAGGAGTAAGCGTCTTTTAATTTCATGGCTGCAATCACCATCTGCAGTGATTCTGGAGCCCCCAAAAATAAAGTCAGTCACTGTTTCCACTGTTAGCCCATCTATTTGCCATGAAGTGATGGGACCAGATGCCATGATCTTTGTTTTCTGAATGTTGAGCTTTAAGCCAACTTTTTGACTCTCCTCTTTCACTTTTATCAAGAGGCTCTTTAGTTCCTCTTCACTTTCTGCCATAAGGGTGGTGTCATTTGCATATCTGAGGTTATCGATATTTCTCCCAGCAATCTCGATTCCAGCTTGTGCTTCTTCCAGCCCAGCGTTTCTCATGATGTACTCTGCATAGAAGTTAAATAAGCAGGGTGACAATATACAGCCTAGACATAGTCCTTTTCCTATTTGGAACCAGTCTGTTGTTCCATGTCCAGTTCTAACCGTTGCTTCCTGACCTGCATACAGGTTTCTCAAGAAGCAGGTCAGGTGGTCTAGTATTCCCATCTCTTGAAGAATTTTCCACAGTTTATTGTGACCCACACAGTCAAAGGCTTTGGCTTTAGTCAGAGGTTTTAGTCAGGGCAGTTAAGCAAGAAAAAGAAAAGACATTGAGATTGGAAAGGAAAAATAAAACTGTATTTGCAGATATAGGAAATCTGAAAGAATCCACTAAAAAACTATTAGAACTAATGAGTTCAGCAAGGTTGCAGGACTTAAGTTCAATATACAGAAATCAATTATATTCCTGTGATTTGCAGTGAACAGTCCAGAAAAGTGAGACTAAGAAAACAATTCCACTCACAAAAGCATCAAAAAGAATACTTGGGATTAAGGGAGAAGAATACTTAAGAATAAATTTAACAAAAGAAGTAGTGTTAAAACTACAAAATATTGTTAAGAAAGATCTAAATATGTTCACAGAGCACATTGTTAAAATGTCACTACAGATCTTCCTCGATTTACCATGGGGTTATGTCCTGATAAACCCATTGTAAGCTGAAAATATCTTAAGCCAATACATTTAATACACTAACCTACCAAACTCATAGGTTAGCCTAGTCTACTTTAAACATGCTCAGAACACTTACATTAGCCTGCAGTTGGGCAAAACCATCTAATACAAAGCCTGTTGTTTTATAATAAAGTGTTGAATATCTCATGTACTGAAAGTGAAAAAGAATGATTTTAAGTGTATTGATTGTTTACCCTCATGATTGTGTGGCTGACTGGGAGCTGTGGCTCACTGTTGCTGCCCAACATCCTGAAAGAATATCCTACCACATATCCCTAGCCCAGGAAAAGATCAAAAGTCAAAGTACAGTTTTTACAGAACGTTTATCTCTTACACATCACCATAAAGTAAAAAAAAATCATGAGCTGAACCATTGTCAGTTTGGAACTGTTCTACTCCCTAAGCTCCATATTCAATGCAATCTCTATCAGAATCCCAGCTTGCTTTGTGGAAATTGACTAACTAGTCCTAAAATTCATTATGGCATCACAGTGGACTCGAAAGAAGAAACTAATCTTGAAAAACTGCTACAAAACAATATGATGAGGACTTCTATGGTGTTCAGTGGTTAAGAATCCACCTGCCAGGGCAGGGGACACAGGTTCAATCCCTGGTCCAGGAAGATCCTACATGCCATGGGGCAACTAGGCCTGTGTGCCACAACTGCTGAGCCTGAGCACCTAGAACCTGTGCTCTCTACAATGAGAGGAAGGCTGCAGGCAGCAAGCAAAAGCACAAAAATGTGGTGATGGCACATAGAAAAGACAGAGATACAAGTGGAGTAGGACTAAGACTCCAGAAGTAAATCTATGTATCTGTGGTTAACTGATTTGTTGTACAAAGGGGCCAAAACCATCCAATGAGAAAGAACAGTCTTTTCAACAATTGCCCTGGGACAACTAGATAGCCACATGCAAAATAATACATTCAATCCTTACGTCACACCATATAAAAAAATTAACTCAAACAGCTAAAAGTAATAATTGTGTCCATGGGATTCTCCAGGCAAAAGTACTGGAGTGGTAGCCATTCCCTTCTCCAGGGGATCTTCCCAACCCAGGGATCCAACCAGGTCTCATGCATAGTAGGCAGATTCTTTACTGTCTGAGCTACCAGGGAAACCCAAGAATTATATAGGACCCCAAATGCATGAGCAATGAAAAAGATAAATTGGACCTCAACAAAATTGAAAAGTTTGTACTTTCAAAGGACACCATCAAAAAAGGCCAAAGACAGCTCACAGAATGGGAGAAAATATTTAAATCACGTAACTGATGAAGGATTTGTATCTAGAAAAACTATGTACTCTTATAACTCCATAATAAAAAGACAAGTATCCCAATTTAAAAATGAGCAAAGGAGGGCTTCCCTGGTGGCACAGTGGTTAAGAATCTGCCTGCCAGTGCTGGAGACACGGGTTCCATTCCTGATCCAGGAAGATCCCACATGCTGCAGAGCAGCTATTGAGCCTGTGCTCCGGAGCCTGGGAGCTGCAACTACTGAGCCCATGGTGCCGCAACTACTGAATCCCAAGAGCCCTGGAGCTGTGCAGTGCAACAAGAGAAGCCATTGCATCACTGCAGTGAGAAGCCTGCACATCACAACTAGTGACTAGGCCCTACTCGCCGCAACTAGAGAAAAGCCCGCACAGCAGCGAAGACAGCACAGCCATTAATCAGTTTTTTTTTTTTTTAAGAAAAGTGAAAGTCCCTTGGTCGTGTCCGACTCTTTGCGACCCCCTGGACTGTAGTCCATGGAATTCTCCAGGCTAGAATACTGGAGTGGGTAGCCTTTCCCTTCTCCAAGGGATCTTCCCAACCCAGAGATCGAACCCAGGTCTCCCACATTGCAGGCGGATTCTTTACCAGCTGTGCCACCAGGGAAGCCCAAGAATACTGGAGTGGGTTTTCAAAAGAAAAACAACCTATTTTAAAAAGTGAGCAGAGGACTTGAATAGACATTTCTCCAAAAAAAAAAAAAAAAAGCAATAAACACATGAAAAGATGTTTGACATCGTTAGTCATCAGTTCAGGTCAGTTCAGTCGCTCAGTCATGTCCAACTCTTTGCGACCCCATGAACTGCAGCACGCCAGGCCTCCCTGTCCATCACCAACTCCTGGAGTTCACTCAGACTCACGCCCATCGAGTCAGTGATGCCATCCAGCCATCTCATCCTCTTGTCATCCCCTTCTCCTCCTGCCCCCAATCCCTCCCTGCATCAGAGTCTTTTCCAGTGAGTCAACTCTTCGCATGAAGTGGCCAGAGTACTGGAGTTTCAGCTTTAGCATCACTCCTTCCAAAGAACACCCAGGACTGATCTCCTTTAGAATGGATTGGTTGGATCTCCTTGCAGTCCAAGGGACTCTCAAGAGTCTTCTCCAACATCACAGTTCAAAAGCATCAATTCTTCTGTGCTCAGCTTTCTTCACAGTCCAACTCTCACATCCATACATGACTACTGGAAAAACTATAGCCTTGACAGACCTTTGTTGACAAAGTAATGTCTCTGCTTTTCAATATGCTATCTAGGTTGGTCATAACTTTCCTTCCAAGGAGTGAAGTGCAAATCAAAAATCACTTCAAACCCATTAGGATGTCTAGAATCAAAAAGTTATTACACATTGGTAAAGATGGGAAAAAACGGAACCTTTATACGTTGCTGGTGTGAAAGTAAAATGGTACAACAGCTTCAAAAAGCACTGTCAGTCCCTCAAATGATTAAACACAGAGTTAACCATATGACCCAGCAATTTAATTCCTAAGTATATGCCCCAAAGAAATGAAACATATGTCCAAACAAAAACTTGTATATACATTTTTATAGCAGCATTTTTTGTAATAGCTGAAAGGTAGAAACAACACTAACATCCATCAACAGATGAATGGTTGAAAGTATACAATGGAATATTTGTTTTAAAAGAAGTACTGTTACATTCTATACAATGGGTGAATTTTGGAAGCATTGCTAAGTGAAATAAGCCAGTCACAAAAGGCCACATACTATATGATTCCATTCATATGAAAGTGTAGAATAGAGAAGTCTATAGGGATAAAACAGATTAGTGGTTTTGTAGAGTTGGAGGGGGATGGGAGATGGGGTGGGAGGTGATACCTAAAGGAAACTGGGTTTTTGTGGGGTTTTTTAGGCGATGAAAATTATTGAAAATTGACTGTTATGTTTGCATATATCTGTGAATGTACCCAAAGCCATTCAATTGAACACTTTAAATGAGTGAATTGTATGGTATGTGAATTTCATTTCAATAAAGCTGTGTTTTAAAAAGTGCCATTGGCTGTCAGGTGTGTCAGTCTAAAACTTGAAGGAGAAGCCTGGTTTGGAAATAAATACATGGGAGTCATCATTATGTGGATAGTAGTTTGAAGTGAAGTAAAGTGAAGTAAAAGTTGCTCAGTCATGTCGATTGTTCAGTTGTGTCCAACTCTTTGCAACCCCATGGACTGTATAGTTCATGGAATTCTCCAGGCCAGAATCATGGAGTGGGTAGCCTTTCCCTTCTCCAGGGGATCTTCCCAACCCAGAGCTTAAAACCAGTTCTCTCGCATTGCAGGCAGATTCTTTACCAGCTGAGCCACAAGGGAAGCCCAAGAACACTGCAGTGGGTAGCCTATCCCTTCTCCAGCGAATCTTCCTGACTCAGGAATCGATCTGGGATCTCCTGCATTGCAGGCAGATTCTCTACCAACTGAGCTATAAAGGAAGCCCTCATCTCTATTAAATGTCACCTCAGCAGAGGTGCCTTCCCTAACCACATATGTAAAAGAGCACACCTACTTAGGTGACCCACTTTTACCCTGCTTTATTTTTCTTTACATTTAATATTTAATATTGTCTGCATGGCCCTCTTTTCCCCCTACACTCCCAACCCCTGCACTAATAAGTTCCACGAATGTTGGAATCTTGGTTTGTTTTATTCACTCCTGCAGCCTCAGTACCTTACCTCAGTAAGAAGAGGCCTTACATGTAGCAGGAATTCAACAGTTGTTGATGGAGTGAATGAAAGAATGAATAGAATGTTAAGGCATTAGATAGTTAACTTTGTGTTCTAAGTCCTCTTAGGTAATGAGGTTATGAAGATGAAAAAGACATAGCCATTACCCTTATAGAGCTTATATTCTAGTAGTATAGATTACAAATATATAATTAGAGGTTAAATATTATATGTAAAAAACGGTATAAAATGCAGAGTGAAAAGACAGAGGAGGATGATAGTGTAGGATACTATTATAGCTGGGATGGTTGAGTTGTCTCTCTGAGGAAGGAGTATTTGGGTAGAGATCTGACTAAGTGGACAGAACAAGTCTAGTAAAGATCGGGTAGGTGAACATTCCAAGAAGAGGGAACTAGTGCAAAAGCCCTGGGGCTCTTCATACTTTGGTCAAGAGTGACAACAAGAAGGCCAAAGGGCTAGAGCAGGGTTAAAGCTAAGTAGTATGGGAGAAGATGAAATCAGAGAAATAGGTGCAGTATCATGTAGGGCTTTCCTTGGAGGTCCTTTTGAGCATTTTTATTTTTATTGTGTGATGGGAAGCTTTTGAGCGAGTGCTCTGGGCTTACATTTTAAAAGGTCAGTCTGACTGCCTTTATTTAACTAGTAGGGCAATAATGGAAGTAGACAAACCAGCTTGGCATCTGTTGCAAAAGTCCACGTATTATAATAATGACTTATAATAGGAATGTAGCGGTAGAAGAGATGACAAGGAGCCTTGCACCCGGGGCCTTCTGGTCACCCCCGCCCCACCCCTCACCCCCGGCCTGGCAGCTGGGTGTAACCTTTTCACGGATCTTCTGCACGCTTCCTTCAGGTGTCAGAAGTAGGGAGAGTGAATACCTCCAGTCCCATTCTTGGGAGTCTTCAACGCACTACCCTGCTTCAGAGAGCCTCTTGAATAGCTTAGCTGCACCTCAGGCTTCTTAAAAAATAGAGGCTCCCAGGGGTAAATAGCTCTCAGAGGTATAGAAACCACTTAACAAGGTCCTCAAAGGAAATGGGGTTTCAGAAGAAATCTAGAGACAGCTGCTTGTTCCAAGTATTCAAAAACGGGGGGAAATGGAGGTCGTTCAGAAGGCTGCCTGCCAGCCTGTTAGACATGAAGTTGATTTCCAACACAATTCTGGGAGGCCGTCTATCTTTTGAGTATCACGAGAGTGAACCCCAGTAAAACTACGAAAAGCAACTTTCCCTTCGCAGTAATGCGCACGCGCCCCTCGCTCCGTTTTCCGTTGACTTTAAGCCCCGCCCCCTATGCGTCCTTCGAGGAGGGTTGGGAGCCGAGAGCTCGCGCGACCACTCTTCCCTCAGCCTTCTCCAGCACAGCGTCGCAAAGGGGCCGGAAAGCGTGGCGGCGCAGGCGCAAGCGCAGAGAGCGGAGGCGGTGGTGGTGGCGGCCGCTGGCCAGTGTAAGATGGCGGCGGCGTTGGTGGCGGCAGTGGACGGGGCGGCTGGGCCCGGAACAGTTGGAGCAGCCGCTGGCAGAAGGATGACCCAAGACGGGAAGCGGGCTGCTGAGCCTCGCCGGCTCCCGTGCTTGTAACTGCCCCAGCCGGACATCCCCCCCCCCCTTGACCTACCCGGTCCGTGTCTCGTTCCGGCTTGGCCTGACCCCTTCTCCCCTGGCCCAGACCCCTCCAGGATGGGTTTGACTCCTTTCCCAAGCTCCCAGGGCTCAGGTCTTCTCCCCATGACCCGAGTCACCGCTGGGAGGACTGGCTGCCCTTCCCTCAGGTCAGCCCCAGGGTTGCCCCTAGGAGCCTGCCCCACAATCTGCAGGACCTCTTGCTTCATCGGGTGACCCATTTGTGTGCGCTCCCCCCCCCACCTTTAGGTTGAGGGACGTGGCGCCCCTCGAGTTCCCCCGTAACCTCGGGGCCACCGCGCAGTGTGCCCCCCTCCCCCATCTCGAGTTCTCGGGCCCAGCACCTTGTACGGAAGGCCGAGGTTCAAGAACCCGGGAGTCAGTTGTTGCCGTCTTTTCCTGTCCGCTTTGTAATGTAATTCTCTGTAGTCTGCCTCCCTTCACCCCTAAATCTTTGAGGACACCCTAGAACGGTGCCGTTTGGTCCCTGTTAGTTGGAAAGCATCTGGTGGTTTGAATTTCTGACTCATGCGATTGCTGCTGGAGTCTGTAAACAAACCGGCACCAGCGCGATCACGCTCTCTGCGGGATTTCCCCCCTGCCCTGTGGCTGCTTGTTGAGAGGTTTGCTTATGGGTTAGCTTTGAAAAGATTCAGCTTTTACTTTCCAGTGAGTTTTACATTTTAGCAGAACTGGGAGATTACTTGCCTGGTTCATTTCATTTCTGTAACAATGTTTGAAAGTTACTTCTTTAGTAACAGATAAATTTCTGTGGTTCTAAATAGTTCGAGGAGGTCTGAAAAATACTAGCATGTATTAATACTTTTTTTTTAATTATGTTACAATTTTTTTATTATGTTTAGTAGAAGAGACACCTTTGCCATTTAAACTTTAACTTTTCTCAGTCCTTCAGTGAATCTGCAGACCTATTTTCTCAGGAGCTCAGCCTGACCCTACTTCAGTGATAAAGGAGGAAAGGTGAGTAGGAGTTGAAGGCATTTAAATTCGAGTTCAAGACATACCCTACCCTGGTGCTCAAGTGCTGACCACTAAAGTCATAAAATTCCTGCCACTGTTTCCAGAGAGTTGGGGTATTGTTCTTGGCTTTGTTCCACCTCTGGTAAAATTACTTTTGCAAGTTTAATTGACTCTAGGCTTCTTGACTTTCTATCCTAAATGGTTGCTGCATATCTTCACATGACTCCAGTTAAGCCTAGAAGTGAATGTATCTTCATTTGCCTCCCTGTTTTGCCTTTGTGCGGATCGTATTTCTTACACTGTTAAAAGCTGGGAATTAGTTTGCCAGAGTTCTCTTTAGCCCTTTGTCAAATCAGTTCTCTTTGCCTCTTAGAGCTTTGGATTGTCATTTCTTGCTATTTAGGGGAACATTTAGCCACTTTTAACTAAAAGCTAGTGAATCCTGAGTGATACTGCCTTTTGTTGGTGTCTGAGTTCATCCACCTTAGAATTCTGCTTTTCAGGACTTCATGATAAATTTTGAGTGGAAAAAAGACCCCACAAAACACTGGTGCTCTTTTATATCTGGTCTGAGGAGTTCTTATTTAGCAGAGGAATCATCCTATGCATTCAGCAGCATGGGCCAGTGCCACAGAGGGAGTTAGGACATACTACTGGCAAATGTAATTTTTGTAAAGATTTTGGATTCCTGGTAGCAGAGAATAGTACTATGGTTGAGTTTCATGGGATGTGACGGAAGAGCTGAGTGGCTCTGGAAGGTAGACCTGGCTGATTCTTAATATGTTTATGATTTGTAGTAGGAAGAGGTTGAGTGTGACACTGGTGAGTTTTATTCCACTTGGTGTTCTGTGTAGAAATGGCTTATTAGGAGCTGAAATAAGGTAATTGGCAGTATGTGTGTGTATCAATCAGATAAAAGAAAAATACAGTCTTTAGAACTTGATAGGTCTGGGTTTAAATATTGTACTAAGATTTATTAGCCATGTGACGTTGGGCAAGTCCTTAAACTTTTCTGAGTCTTTTCTTAATTTCCACATCTCTGTAAGTGGGATAATACAGCTTATGTCCTAGAGTCATTGTCAGTATTGTGTGAGGAAACTCATATAAAGGTCTTATATTATGCCTAGCACAAGATAGACACTGAAAAATTTTTCTTTATACATCATTGATATAGCTTTAAATAAGTTGTACGTGGGGTGTCCTCCTCTTTGCCTTTTAGTTTTGAACATGATTTCCTGGTAATTTTTTCAGATTCATTTTTAATTGGCCAGCTTAGATGTGTTCTTTGTAGGTGCCCACCTAGGGTTGCCTTTTGATCGTGATTCGGGTCATTCTGGTGGGAGTTTAAGACCAGAGAACAGCAGGAATATTAGATGTTGATGTAGTGTCTTTCTAAATTCATTCTTAGACTAAGCATCAGTAACTTTCCTTTATTCTCTGCTCCTACCTCTTGGTCTCCCTTTTAGCACACCTAATCAGAGTTTATATAATTCCTTCCTACCTGATTCAATGTTGCTCACCACCTCAGCTTCAGCTACCGCTTATGCCTTTTTGTTTTTGCCACAGAAAGAATACATTTTTTCCAAGCTGTTGGGCTCTGCAGTGATCCTCATCAATAGCTTATCAAAGGACTAGACCATGAGGGACTTCCCTGGTGGTCCAGTGGTTACAATTGCACTTCCATTGCAGGGAGTATGGGTTTGATCCCTGGTCAGGGAACTAGGATCCCCATGGCCAAAAAAACAACCCTGGACCATGAAAAAGTCTCCTTTCTTTTTGAAGTGAATCTGGGCTAGGAAGTCAGGAATGCAGTTTATTTCATCTCCCCAACTTGGCCATCTTAATAATATGACAGCAGAGATGAAAAGTTTTTAACCTTCTCTTGTTGGCTTTCATTTCACTTTTTTTTTTTTTTTTGGAAATTTTATCAGAATTTTTATTTATTTAAATTTGAGGCTAATTACAGTATTGTATTGGTATTGCCATACATTGACATGACATATATTTTTGAGTGTGGTAAGGGCACATGAAAATTAAGAAAATGTTGATAACATTACGATGAAAGCAACTGTATTCATTCAAGCCAATGATCAACTTAAAGTTAACAACTTTGATTACTACCATCTAGGGTCTAAATGCTCTCTCTTGAAAGGTGAAAATTCTTGGGGTGAAGGATAGTAACATGCACTTTATTATTTGTGTTTTGTTGTGTTTTTTTTTTTTTTGAGATCTTGAGTTCTGTGTTGAGTAGGGCGGGAGCAGGTGTGGGAGGAGAAAAGGAAATATGTTGAAAGAGCCATAACTTTGTTCCTTATTACTGTATGTGCTGGGTAAGAGCCTTCTCCCACCATCAACACTACCAGGAAGGTCTTCACATTTTATGTTCCAGGTGACACCTGTGTATACAGTGAATCAGTATTTGTAGTCTGTGGACCAGAATTCTAAAATTCTTGTATTTCTGAGGATATTTTATATTTCAGGGTATTGCATAAGAATTGTTGCATCTTGCTAGTAAGTATTTTCTTCCGTGGTTGCAGTAGGAAGCTAGTTATGCTTATGATCTTAGTTCCCACCACCAACCTGACAGGGCATTTTATACAGCAACTTATTAAATGTATAAGAATCAGTCTCTGTGACCTTTAGTTTTGATTAGGATCAACCTAAGAGAGAAACATGTCTTCAGAGAAAACTTAAAAGAAATGTCTTTTTATTACCTTTTAAAAACAGTACTGGCATTTCAAAAGCAGACGTACTCTAGTAGAAGACATTCTGTAGAAGTGTGCCCTGTTTTGGGAGACTGAGGTCTTCAGAGTTTCATGCTCTAGGTCCTGTGTTCTATCAGATGAGTTAAAGGCTTTTAAATAATGAAGTGACTGGTTGACCTTTGTTTTCAGATAGGTTTATTCCTGGATAATTTCTACTGTGGAAAAGTTACTCTAAACATATCTAGTAAATGTTCAGAGTTTCTATAAAAGAGTTATCCAAACAGCTTTTTATTGCATCACATTGGTGTTAGATTTTAAGATTGAATTAATTTTTTTTTAAAGCAGATTATTGGTGAGCCAAGATAATCTGTTATTTGCCCTCACCCATTTGGAACCCAGGCAACTGAAGGAATTGAATCAGCGGCAGTCATGGAAGTAATGACTGTGCATATCTTAGTTTTAGAGCCCAAAGTCAGTGATTTTAGATTAGCTTTACGGTAATACTGAACACTTTTCATCTTTCATTTTCATGAGTAAACTTCATCACTCTTAAAATTGGTCAGAAAAGGGGGTTACCTGTTCTTGTTTACTGATTCAGTTATTCTTAGAATGAGAAGAAAATCTTGAAAGGTAAAGAATAGAGTGTGATGCATTTTATGAATTTGTCACTTCTTTATATAGCAGTTTTTTAAATTTCTGCCTCTACAGAACATAGTTTCTGGGCCAAAAGCTCAGTTTCTCAAGTATTACCTTTATCCAAGGAAGGTATATGCCCAAGATAAGCCAATGAACTAAAGCTGTCCTGAATTTGCAAATAGGACATGATAAGTGATTAATTTGACAAAGGTGACATTAATGAAACATAGTATGTCTAATGGATTGGGTTATTGCAGAAATTTTCATCGTATCTAAGAGGTTAAATATTTGCTCTTATCCTCTGAGGATACTATTTAAGGAGGTCTGGGCAAGTTCTAATGTGAAGCATCCATGTTGCCTCACGTGTCTTTTTTTTTTTAAGTTAGCCATCTGGAAAGCTATTATAGGATTTACCTCTAGTGGTAGCCAAGAGGCTATATTCCTCTGGTGTTTTAAGCATTGCCACATTTTCAGGTATGTTTGTAACCTTACTCAGAACCCACATTATACTCTCGCCTCTAGTGTCATTCAGATTGGAGGGCACGTCTTGATGTTTTTAGCCTCTCCTTATTGTTTTAAGTTGTACCCTTTTATCTCTCTGGTATACTTTTGAACAATTTTAACAAAAAAATTTGAAATGTGAAAGGCAAAAGCAGGTAATGGGGACTGGATTCAGATGTAAATACAAGTCATTTCATAGTAACACTATGTTTAATAATGTTAGTAACAAATGTTTAAATATAAAACATTTCATAGAAACACAGTGAAATTTCCTAAGTGATTTTCCTTAAAATTATTTAAGTTGAGGTGAATGGGCTTAAATGTTATTATAAAAAGTTCCTTAGCTTTGCTGCTGCTGGAGATAGCACTTAGCACATTCCTAACATACTCTGAAATACTGTTAGTAGAATTAAAGTCAGTAAACTATAAACACAGGGCATTTGGTGTTACCAACAGGGAGAGAAGGCATTCATTCCAGTGGAGGAACAGAATTCCTTATTTTTAGTATAGTTGATGTAGGACTTATGTTCCTCCTCATCATTTGTGATGATTGATTTGAAGTTTTCACCTTGGCTATCTTCTGACACTTCAAAAGGCAGGAGAAATTAAAGAGACTTAATGTGGTGGGCTCTTGGGTATATTGCTTTACCCTAGTTCATAGAACATGAATGTGCTCGAAGGTATTAACAGAGCTCTCTGAATTCTTTTTTCTTAATTTGATTGTGCCAGTCTTAGTCATGGCATGCAAATTCTTAGTTGTGGTGTGTAGGATCTAGTTCCCTGACCAGGGATTGAACTTGTGCCCCCTGCATTGGGAGCCCAGAGTCTTAACCACTGAACCACCAGGGAAGTCCCTCTCTGAATACTTTAAAAGACCAGTGATATAGCACATAAGCAGATTTCATAGACTTGGAACTGTCTTAATTTGTGTACAGTGTTTGGAGGATCATTGTCGAGTGGTGAAGATATAGAAAATGCAGTCTGGAACCAGAGATGAGAAGCTAGAAAAATAATATAAATGCCTGACACGTATAGATAGCCAATTGCAAATACCATGTTTAATCCTCTAAACCATTTCTTCAGGATAATGGTATTGTCCCATTTTACAAAAAGAGAAACAAACTCACAGGTAGGTGGTAGAAGTAAAACTCAAGCCCAAGTCTGAGTAACACCAAAGCCCTTTTCTTTTCATTATACCATATGCTGTCTTTAAAAACCAGGGCTCTTCAATGCCAAGTGATGAAGCAAATTGAGCTGAAAGGTAGAATTCAGTGCTGCTTATAAAAGTGTATTTAAAATATAAAAGGTCTGTCCAAATGATAATATGAATGAAAACATTCTTTAATTGTTTACACATAGATCTCAGATTATCATTAATTGGTAACCTAATAAGTTTTTTATGGAAATAGTTTTAATGGGCTTAACTGAAGAGATAGCTGAATCTTTCATGATACTTGAATAGGGAGGAAACCAGCATTTTCCCTCAGTTCCTGAGGTGATTCCACAGAAAAGCAGCTGGCTCACTGAGCTAGACACTGTCGGTCCTGCCGCTATACAGTGCTTCTCACATTGATCCCCTTCTGTTCATTTCTTCTGCCATCGACCTGATACAGGGTCTCATTGCTTCTAACTTTGGCAACTTTGTGATAGCTTTTAAAGAAAATATTTCATGTGTGTCTTTTAAGAATTATTCATTTGTTACAATTTTTAATTACACTGGGTCTTGGTTGCTTCATGCGAGCATTTCTGTCGGGGTTACTCTCTACTGCCATGCGAAGGCTTCTAGCGGCGGAGCACAGGTTCTAGGTGCACAGGCCGAGGTGGTAGCGCACAGATTCAGCTGTGCATCAGCGTGTGGAACCTTCCTCGATTGGGGGTCAAACCCATGTCGCCTGCATTGGTAGGCTGATTCTTACCCACTGTGCTACCAGGGAAGTCCTCTGATAGCTTTTAGACTTGTTTCTCCCTTTTCTGTCCATTTTATTATTCTTAACCAAAACTTCCTGATGCCCAACACACACACACATGCGCACACACACACACACTCTCTTCCACTTACACTCTCTTCCACTTACACACACACACTCTTCCACACACACACTCTTTTCCACTTACGCACACACACTCTCTTCCACTTACACTGTCTTCCACTTACACACACACTTCCACACACACACTCTTTTCCACTTAAACACACACACTCTCTTCCACTTACACACACACACACACACACACCCTTCCACTTATTATTCTTAACCAAATCTTCCTGATGCCTGACACTCACTCACTCACTCACTCTTCCACTGCACTACCAGGGAAGTCTTTTAAACTTGTTTCTCCCTTTTCTGTCCATCTTGTTATTCTAACCAAATCTTCCTGATGCCTAACACACACACACTTCTTAACTGATGAACTATTTCCCCCTGAAACAATATAATCCTTATTCTGTTGAACTTTGACAATATTCTATTTATCTTTTCTTTTTCTTTCTTTTTTTACTTTTTTTTTTTTTTTCTTTCTTTTCTTTTTTTTTTTTTTCCCATTTTTTGGCTGCACCATGTGGCTTGTGGGATTTTAGTTCCCCAACCAGAAATTGAACCGGGGCTATGGTAGTGAAAGAGCAAAGTCCTAACCACTGGACCACCATGGAATTTCCTTTTTTTTTTTTTAATGGTACTAACACTTGTGTCTCTTACATCGTAGTTGTATACCTGTTTTTCTTAATCGATTATTGGCTACAAAAGGTATTATGACTGCCTTGTCTGTATTTGTAGCTCCTGTCTTGCCTTGTATATTGTTGCATTACTAGCATGTCTCAGTACAAGTGGGCCACTGGGTGGTGCCAGAGGCCTATTATTTAGATTAAAAAGGGAGGCTCAAGCTGCTGTATGGTTAGCCAGTGCTGTTGCATATTCTGCAGGATAGGAATAGAGATTGATTTCCCTAATCCCAGAAACATTTATAGTTTCTGCTCCTCATTCCAGCTTACCAGAGGAGACAGTATAGTGTATTTGTTAATAACACCTCCAACTACTTTAATAGAGAGTAGCCCCGCTATAAACATGTTTTTTATAGTATGAGTTTCAGCTTCGTTGGGGTCATTCTTTGAATTTCAGAGCCTAAGGTTCTCTGTCTGATTAATAAACACTGTACTGTTAAGAGTTGGGCTGGCAGCTGGAGTTGGGAAGGTTGACTTGGAGAAGTGTTTACTGTAAAGTAGAATAGTAGTAAGGTAAAGAGAATGAATTTAAATGAGTCATTTCAGTTTGAAAGCAAAAACTGGTTATGGAGAAAGTAGTACTGGTTGATTCCAGATGGACTGTAGGGACCCAAGACTGAAAAGCAAATTTGTACTTTGGATGGAGATCAACCCTGAACAGCTGTTCAGTTATGAGTGGTATGGGATATCTGTCCTCTCAAGAGGAACTAGGGATTGTGTGGCTCTTAGATATCTGTCTTACTAATAATTGAAGTAGTTTCTACCGTCACCTTTCACTTTCAGAGGAAGTTCTGAGACCTTGTCTCATTTAAACATGGGCGTCTATGTAAGAAAGTTGGGAACTTATGTTGCAGAATGAGACATGCCAAATGAGACAGCTGGATGGACCCAAGAGAATGCTGGGATTATGTAACTCAAAAGAACTCACTGAACCTAAGTTCAGGTCTTAGTAAAGGGATCAGGAACAGTAATATTGTTCAGAAATTGAAACTGAGGTAGAGTAGAGTTATCAGATCGTTTTCTATAGACCCTAGACTCCAAATGGATTAAAGTGAACTTGAAAGAGAAATCTTTGAAATTTCTATCAAGGTCGAAGGCATATGTATACAAATTAATAGTACAACTACTGTAACTACTTTGGACTACTTTAAGCTTCTGATATTCTTAGTTGTCACCTAGACAATAGGGTTGAAGACTTTTATGAGTTCAGGATTTAACTTACATTTAATGGGGTTCTGATAAGGCAGCTTTGTTTGCAACAAAAATTCTTCCATGTTTTAATTTTCAGGCAAGAAGACCTGACATTTTGCTCTCATTTATTGTGACTTATTGACCACTATTAGGTAGCTTCTGTTAATAATCACAAGATCGAGAGTCTAGTATTTTTAATTGTTGGGTTGTATCTTGTCATTTAACACTTTGCGTGAATTTCCTCCCCCTCACCCCCTTTCTCTTTTCTGGCCAGATTGATTGATAATTTACATACAGTAAAATTTGCCCTTTGTTTCATTGACCTATTCTATGAATTCTAACATGCATAGTCATGTGACACCACTGCGATGAAGGCACAGAACATTTTCATCTTTTCAAAAGGTTTTCTCATGACTGTTTGTTGTTAGTTCCTTTCCCCCATATCCCAGCAATGACTCTGTGTCCCTGTAGTTTATCTTTTCCAGACTGTCCTGTAAATGAAGTAATACTA
Source organism: Capra hircus (assembly GCF_001704415.2). Taxonomy (NCBI): domain Eukaryota; kingdom Metazoa; phylum Chordata; class Mammalia; order Artiodactyla; family Bovidae; genus Capra; species Capra hircus. The sequence goes on along the minus strand of NC_030810.1, from coordinate 110,495,257 downwards.
CGTAACTGAGTCTTGCTTCTTTCACGTAGCATAACACATTTGGGATCCATCCATGTTGTGTGTATCAGTAGTTCTTTCTTTTTATTGCTTAGATGTAGCCTATTGTGTGATGGACCATAGTTTGTTTATCTATGACCTAGCTCAAAAACACTTTAGTTTTTGATGGATCTAAGTAAAGTCACTTAAAACATTTACATTTAGATTTTTAGATGGATCTTTTCATTCTTAGTTTCATTTTTCTTTAGTATGTACCCGGGTAGGATTCCTGGGTTGTATGGTAAGTGTATGTTTAACTTTATTTTAAAAAAACTCAAAAAAAATAAATAAATAAAAATAAAAAAATAAAAAAACTCAAACCAACCGCTTTCCAAAGCAACTAACTACCGTTTTACATTTCTCTGAGCGGTGTGTGAGAGTCTAGTTACTCTACCCTTTGTTAACACTTGATAAAGAAAACTTTCATTATTATTATTTTTTAAATTTCAGCTATTTTAATAGGTGTGTAGAGGATTCTCATTGTGGTTTTAATTTGTATTTTCCTAATGACTCATAATGTTGATCATCTTTTTCAAGTGATTGTTATTTAGGTGTGAGATTCTGTAAATATGTTCCTGTTGCTGTCAAATATGTCTTTTGCAGATATTTTCTTCCAGTCCATAGCTCATCTTTTCATTTTTTAACAGTGTCTTGAAGAGTAGATTTTTAATTCTGATATAGCCAGTTAATTAACTTTTTCTTTCATGGTTTGTGCTTTTTTGCCTTGTCTTAAGACATATTTGCCTACCCCATTGTCACAAAGGTTATCTACTTTGTTTTCTTCTAGAAGTTGTACTGTTTTAGCTTTTACATTTAGGTCTGCGATTCATTTTGAGTTAGTTTTTGTATATCGTTCAGTGTACAAATTGAGGGTTTTTTTACATTTGGATGTCCTGTTGTTCTAGTATACCTAGTCTCTTGTGTAGCTCTTGCATCAGTGTTAGGATAAGAAAGCAGCCCCAGTGGTTTTAAACAAGAGCTGTTTGGTGCTTCTTCCACAGACTACTCTTACATCCTGGATTAACTCCCCCTCTTCTTGATATTTAGCTAATATTTTATCATGTATTTGGTCAAAACTTTAAGGCCTTTTTAAGACAGGAAAAATCTCAGTCATTAGAATTTCTTGGGTAGAAATTAAAATGACACCTGGGTCTTTTTCACCATCCCCCATAGTTTCCTCTTTAACCTTCCCTTCGGCAGGGGTTATGGTTATTTTTAGAGCACAGGCAGTAGAGCTAGTCTGATTAACTCCCCCAGCTACCTGGGCCAGTGAGCTCTTCCAAACTCAGATTGGTTTGCTCTGGACTGGATTTTACATGGAAAATGATCAAGGTAAAAACAGTGGATTTGTTGGGAATAGAGTGCATTAAAGAATAAAAGTAATTTACGTTTGGGTCAGATATGGTTCCCAAACTCAGATTATAAAATAAGATTGCATTTTTTGGTGATGGTAGAAATTCTAGAGTGACTCGTATACTTAAGACCTAGGGAACAGTCATAGCACTTTAGCCTGCTTTAATTTGGGCACTTACTCTAATTTCTGCCATTGTGTTGCGATGATTTTAAGTTTCATTTTGACAGACAGTTATATAATAACAACTCATCCCCAAAGTAATTGTGGTTTTATCACTGTCATCATTTCTTGGCTTTTTAGAGAAGCAGTCCCCCAGAATGGGAATGTATGTACCCCATGGGTTATGGAGGGCTTCCCTTGTGGCTCAGCTGGTAAAGAATCCGTCTGCAATGTGGGAGACCTGGGTTCAATCCCTGGGTTGGGAAGATCCCCTGGAGAAGGGAAAGGCTACTCACTCCAGTATTCTGGCCTGGAGAATTCGATGGACTGTATAATTCATGGGGCCACAAAGAGTCGGACACAACTTTCACTTCACTTCACATGGGGTATGGAAGATGATCCAGTGGTGTATAGGGAAAGCACATTGAAATTTTTGTTTTTTGGTTTTTTTTCTAGAAAAATCAAGCTCAGTAATTAATGTGAATTGATTAAATGTGGGTTCATGCACAGAGTTTTCACTGATAGACGTTCATAATCAGTTTTGAGATCACTGTTTTAAGAACATCCTCTGCAGAAGTTTTAACATATAATTCTGCTTAACTGTACCATCTCTGTAATTACCATTTTACAAAAAAAGAAAGTGAAGCCCAGAGAAGATTAAGCAGCACATCCAAAGTCATGTCACAAAGTTTGTTCATAAACTCAGCTAGTACTAGAGCCCTGCACTTCCAATTTTCAGCCTATGACTAGTTTCACTAGACTCTGTGACCCCTAAAATGTGACCTTTAGAAGCTATCAGCTCAGTGATTAAACAGAGTTGACATAGACCATGTTCTGTTCTGAATTTAGGAGTAAATTCTGTCAGCTTTTTTCTTCAAAGAAAAGATCCCTCCTTGCAAGAACCTTAAACCAATTTCCCAAAAGGCAGACGTTCTCTGCAACTTCTGGGTATAGGTTGAACCCCATGGCTCTCCTTTTCTGAGGAGTGGTTCTCAGAGCTAGGTAAGCATTAGGCATTTGGCTCCTCCGGCCCAGCAAATGTTTTCTAGAGCCATTATGAGACTGAAGTTCAAGCAGTCTGGGCTTCTGTAGAAGGTGATGAGACTGAGTTTTGAGATAAAGGTTTCTGGAGCTGCTTTACTACTTTTCTAGGAGTGGATATTAGTGAGGTGGGAAGTATGGTGTGGTTGACAGTTTTGATTCTTGAGATGAAAAAACAACTCTGTTAGCATTTGACCGTAAGGTAGTCTATGACCTTAGATTTTAACCTTAAAGTAGTACAACTATTTTTCTCTGCTCCATAGACACTTGCAATTAATGTAATTAATTTAAGCCCTAGGTGGGGAAGAAGATACTGCTGCATTACCAAAGAATATACACAGGGACAACTGAGAGGAAAAAACAAAGTGTTGTGTGAGGAGAAAACTACAAAAACACATCATTGAAGTGGGAGGAATAAAACAGCCTGCTCTGCAAATAGCTCTTCTGTTTTTCTTTATGTGGCTTCACAGATCTGCTTTTTGTTGACATTGTCTTTCATCATCACCCTTCCAGGTGTCCCTCCTTCAAATTCAGCCTCAGTCCTGCTCTTGGATTATTTCTACTGCCTCGTCCTGTCCTAATGTGAGCAAGTTTTGGGCAGCTGTCTCTTGGCAGAGGATACTTTTTTTTTCTCTGAAGCAACTTGGATTTCTGTAGAGAGAGTAGGGGGTAAGGAAAAGGATGGGGCTGCTTCTGGGATAATTGTTATGGGAATGAAAGGGCTGTTGAAAGATTAGAGGCCAGTGTGCCTGGGTCCAAGGACTGGAATCATAATCATACTTTGTCTTTTACCAGTGCCTTTTGTCCAAGGCACTGAAAGGGCTTAACAGAATTCTGGTCTGAATAATATTCTTTGCTCTTTGGAATTTGCTTAAGGTGGGAGTGAAGCCCTGAAAAAATAATGACTGTATTAAAGGAATGTAAAAGGAATAAAGTTAGGTACCCCAGTTCCTAGTTAGGGCCTTGCTAAACAGACAAATCTGGTGAAAGTTGGTGGAACTAGGTGAAATAGTGTTTGCCATTTTATGAAATGGACTGAGATGGTTTTAATGGAAATGTTGCTCTTTTCTTCTCCAGCTTTGCATTTGATGACTAGTCGTAAAGGAAAGAAAAACTTTTAGGTTCTTTTTTAGGGGTAGGGTGCTCCTGGGTTCTAATTTGACTGTTTTTTATAATCCTTAGTTTGTATCTGTGCCTGTAAGTTTGAAACTAGGCATCTGAATGGCCATAAATCTCAAGGTGTTATACCAAGAGCTCAGTCTCTTCTATCTTGGCTGTTTTGTATGTAAAAAGATACTCATTCTGCCCCTCCTCTTCATGTTGTGAAGACAAATGTTGTATAAACTTTGTGGATACATACGATGAATATTTACAACAAGATTTTTGCCTAAGAGGGTAGTGCTGAAGCTAACTTTCTTTGTATTAAGACTGCTTGCTTGCAATACCTGTCACTTGATATAGACCTGCTGTTCCAGGATTTATTTCAGTTTCACTTCCCATCTGAAAAATCACTGCCAGTTACTTGTTAAGGTAAAGAGATGGCAGTTGGCCTCCCAAAGATATGTCCCTTTATGGAATTTAGACATGAGGGGATAATATCTGACATAATTTTCAGCAACTGAGAAGCCCTGTTGAGCACACACCAAAAAATCATTTTTATAAAAATGACAAAGGCTGTACATCGCTAAATCTCCTGGTGCCTTTTATCATCTTTCCCAGATTGTTTCCTGAGTCTTTCATTTTCTTTCTCTCCTCAATCCAGGCTGGCTACGGCAAATATCATCCAGGATGTCCAGCAAAGGGAGCAGCACAGATGGCAGAACAGACTTAGCCAATGGTAAGGGGCCAGAATGAAGGCGAGGCTATCTTTGCTGTCGACTGCAAAGAGAATGGAGACCTGGACTTTAAGGGAGGGAGTGAACTCCTCCTGTGCTGTCCGAGTGTTGGAAGTACATAGGAAACACCTTTTTGTTTCTGGTACTTTTGTTCCTTCAACTTTTATCTTGATTGTTTTCAGAAGATCAGTAATGGAGTTGTACCTCTAAGAGGTCAAGTAGTTTGGAATTCTGAAAGTTTGTAAGGGTGGACAAAACCTAGGAGATGCTGTTAATAAAAGAGGAAAAGAAGATCGAATTGGTGGTGGAACCAAGGTAGTTGTTGGGAAGGCAAGACCTCCCCGGTTACAAGGAGAGGTCTCTTTCCATGGTAGATCATAGTTCAATAGATTAGATAAGAGATGGTTATAAATAGCTGGGATTAGAGCTTTTTTTCTTTGTTCCTTTTTCTTCATTTCTTTTTCTTTTCTTAAGAAAAACTATTAAATCATTGGGTCTAGGGCCACGACTGAAGTGACTTAGCATAGCATAGCATATTAGGGCATATTTGAAGGCAGAATATCAATTTCTAATAGAATATAGCTACCACTAGGTCATTGACCAGTGCATCAACTTGGAGCCAACTTCCAAGCTAGAGAAAGTCCTTCAGAATAGTTACAGTTGGGCAGTACAGAGTCCAGTATTCCTTAGCACCTTGTAGGTTAGGATTATAGGCTAAATTCTAGTTGATGTAATTGGTAGAGCAATGAAGTGTTGAGTAAGGGAAGGGGAGATCTTCAACATGCTATTTTTCTACCCCTTTTGTTATTTTCTTAACCACCGCTGCTCATTTATTTTCTGTAAAGGAGAGTGATTAAGATTTTTCACTGGGCTTAGTTGAAAGACACAGGATTCTAGAGGGGGTTGAGATATAAAATTGGAGTTTGGCCATTAGCTAGATCAGGGATTGCAAATTATGGCCTGCAGGCTGCTATTTTTGTAGTTTATTGGAATTCAGTCAAGCCCCATTTATTTACATAGTATTTATGGTTGCTTTTGTGCTACAACATGGAGTTGAGTACTTGTGCCCGTGAAGCCTAAAATTTTTATTATCGGGCCTTTTATAGAAAAAAAATTGCCAACTCTGAGCTGTATCTGGTCATTGACTGTTAGGGTCCTCTTACTGAGCTTGTGATATGCTCTGGCCCTTATCTTAAAGTGTTAAGGCCCCCAAAGTCATCTTTGTTTGTTAATCATAATTTTAACAATATGTGCTAGGAGGTTTGATGTATTATATTTTTCTTCTCCCCAGAAGTGATGGGTGTGAAATTTTATCCCTTCTCACCACTCTCAATCTCAAACGCAATTTCATTTCAAAAACCACATGTATTAATCTTTCTCACTGCACACAGGAACCTCAGCAAATGTAGTTCCTAGGAGCAAATTGCTGCACTTTTCCTCCTTCCAGTTCCTAGCCGTTTTCACTCTGTACTCTAGTTGAAGTGCTTTTTGAAAACAGATGTTTATGTGTCTTCCAGCCTTTCGTCACTACTTGAACCAAAAACATATGTGTTTATCTGTTTTCCTTAATAGACTTTGTCTAAGAGTTCATTGAGAAGAGATATCATTGCTTCAAAGAGCTTCAGAAATTACTGCTCTTACCCAGATGACTAAGCAAGAAGACACTCCCGCTTTGAACCCTTAGACCATCAGTGTGGTACTGGGATTGAATAGCTATCCCAGGGTCACACATAGCTGGTCAGCCTTTCGTCATAGCCTCTACTTCTGGCAGGATAAAATTTGTCATCTGAGGAAAGGAGGGCATAAGCAGTGTTTAAAATTCTCATTTGCCCCCTCCTTTCTTTACACCTTGACCTTAGTTTGAAAGTTGTAGCCCTGTGGGCTCCAGAACATTGCCTGAGTGTTTTGGCTGTTAGATAGGAGAATTCGTATCTGGTATCTAATTCGTTCACTGGTATAGAGTTTGGCTGTTAGATAGGAGAATTCGTATCTGACCGTTAGGAATTATATTGCTCAAAGTGACCCAGTTATTGTATAACTACCACTATGGCAGACCTAGAATGTGATAAACTTCTCTTTTCGAGCCAACTCATGCTGGGGATGGCTGTTCTTTTTCCTTATATTCAGTTTAATTGCTATAACTAATGGATGCCCATCCAGCAAAACAGAGCCTAAGGTAGTTAGGCTCAGGCCTACTTTAATAAAATCTGCCAGTGCTTTGCTTCTTGAGAATTTATTATAATCTTTGGTTGTCCTACGGTTCTCATTTGTGTGCCCTGCAGTTCTTTGTGTATATCTCTGGCTTTAATCTTTTCTGGATTCCCTCTAGAAGGTACTGTTTATAAGCATTTGTAATGAAAACATTTTTGACCAGTTTTGGTTTATGGGTCTCATGATGTGATGATTTTTTTAGACTATGGAGAGGAAATCCTTGTGGTCACTATCTTATTTCCTTATTTTGCCCCCTCACCTACCCATTCCTTACTAACATGCAGGAAGCCTGTCTAGCAGTCCAGAGGAGATGTCTGGTGCTGAGGAGGGGAGGGAGACATCCTCAGGCATTGAAGTGGAGGCTTCAGACCTGAGCTTGAGCTTGACCGGGGACGATGGTGGCCCCAACCGCACCAGCACAGAGAGTCGAGGCACAGATACAGAGAGCTCAGGTGAAGACAAGGACTCTGACAGCATGGAGGACACCGGCCATTACTCGGTCAACGATGAGAGCCAAGTCCACGACCGCTCGGAGGAGGAGGAGGAAGAGGAGGAGGAGCATCCTCGTCGTCGTGTGCAGCGCAAGCGGGCCAATCGTGACCAGGACTCATCAGACGATGAGCGGGCCCTGGAAGACTGGGTGTCCTCAGAGACATCAGCCCTGCCCCGACCTCGCTGGCAAGCCCTTCCTGCCCTTCGGGAGCGGGAGCTGGGTTCAAGTGCCCGCTTTGTGTATGAGGCTTGTGGGGCAAGAGTCTTTGTGCAGCGTTTCCGCCTGCAGCATGGGCTTGAAGGCCATACTGGCTGTGTCAATACTCTGCACTTTAACCAGCGCGGCACCTGGCTGGCCAGTGGCAGCGACGACCTGAAAGTGGTGGTCTGGGACTGGGTGCGGCGGCAGCCAGTGCTGGACTTTGAGAGCGGCCACAAGAGCAATGTCTTCCAGGTGAGGCCAGGGGACAGACTGGCAATTGAGAAAGTCAGGCATGAGCTAGGCCTGAGCTGCTGCTGAAGGAAGAGTGATAGTGAGTTGTGGTAGGAATTAGATATCAGGAGTTGGTCATACCTTGGCTCCCTTAATGACTTAGAAGAGTTAAATACACTGAAAGACCCGGGGTAATCTTTTGTTTCCTTGAGCACAGAAACTGTTAGCAGCCTCGTTATATAGGAAGGGTGTTTGGAAATCATCAGGAAGGCACTAATGCTGTGCTCGGAGGCATATAATATAAGAACAGAGGCTCTTGAACCAGACTACTGAGTTTAAATCTTGGCCCAAACCCTTAATTAGCTGTGTGATTATGGGCAAGTTTATTTAACTTCTGTCTTTCAGTTGATTTGCCTTTAATTTAGGCCTGATAACGTACAGAGTTATGAAGATTAAATAACAATAGAAGCTAAGCAGTTAGAACCGTGCCTGGTACTTAATAAACCATTGATAGATAAAGTTAACATTTTTATTCTCTAGAAGTTTTACTTATCAGCCCGTCCATCATCTAGTACTAGACATTTATCCCTAAGCATGTTCTCTTTCCTTCCCCAGTATCCCCTCTGGTTTCCTTTATCTTTGTAGCAAATTTTTGTTGACTTCTTGAATCAAGGAAGATTCTTCTCTGTTTTTCCCTTACCTTTCTTTCTTACTGGGTTAGTCCTAGTTCACCTGAGTACTTATCCTAAACCAGTTCAACCTTCCAGAATCAACAGAAATGCTCTCATATTAGAAATTCTTTCTCTTCTCCTTTCACCCTCGGAAGAAATTGGACTTGAGCCAGCTGTACGAGAGCAGGAGGTCTAAGTTTCCAGCTGTTGTATAGCAAAAGGGGATGATTTGGGGTTGTCATCACGTTTTTACCTCTCAGATTCACTCCTTCAATTTCTCTTGTCCTGTTTTTTTTTTTAATTAACATCCAGGCCAAGTTCCTTCCTAACAGTGGTGATTCCACCCTGGCCATGTGTGCCCGTGATGGACAGGTTCGGGTAGCAGAGTTGTCTGCTACACAGTGCTGCAAGAATACAAAGCGTGTGGCCCAGCACAAGGGAGCATCCCACAAGGTAAGTAAGCCCTTGTCCCAAAGGTTGTACATTTTAGCTCTTCCATGGATCTCAGCCAAGGCCCTGCAGTATTTCTGTCCATTGTGTCCCCTTTGTTATGGACACCTGCATCACTTCTTTCAGTCCTAAGACTTGTAGATAAGATTGGAGAAAAAGCAGTCTCCCAAAACTTCTCAGAATCTTGCACATGCAGCATTCACCTGATTATTCTTAACTCCTAAGCTGAGCCATGGTTGGTTTGGAGATCCTGAGGCCCCCTTTGCCTCCCAAGCATTTAAAATTTGCTCTTACTGTATTTTGAACATTTTAACAGTTCAAAGGTGCTAGCTGTTGGCTTCTCATATGTGAGAGCTCCAACTTTCCTGTTCACAACACTCAGTGCATAAACAGCACTATTTCTGGAAGCCCTATTTAGAGCTGGGAATATAGGCCAAATAGTCATGGTGGCAGGCAGTGAGGAGCCAAGAACTGCCTAGTCTCAGAGTAGGCACTGTTTTCTTCCATTCCATGAAAAGATGATCCTCTCTTTTTATAAACCCTCCACAAATATATAGGTGGACCTGAATGTATATAAAATATATAGCTTTTCTTGCCCAGATGACTCAAGAAATGTGAAAATTACCTATTTCTTTGATTCTTAAGACTATTAGTTAGATAACTAACTTTTAGAACTAAGCTATAGAAAATGAAACTTGGGTGCCATTTCTCTCCCCACCTGAGTGAGGGTGTGGAATTGATTTTGAGAATGAGCCCTAATGGCAGTGTTTTCCTTTGGTGTCACTGTTCAGATCCCCTGGAGACTTAGTTAAAGTAGCAAATCACCTGTGCTTTTGACTTGTATAGAATAAACAAGCTGTAAGTAATTCACGCACAAGAGAGAATGGGCTTATTAAATTACCTTCTTTCCTGGGATTTTACAACAAAAAAAGCTAGCTATTTGTCTTGCTGAGCCATTTTAAATGCAGCCCTTCATAAATATAAAGGAATGAACTAGACAGCCTTTAATGTTAATGTTTCAGAAACCGCTTCCTTTCTGTCTTCTCCTTCAGTTGGCCCTAGAACCAGACTCTCCCTGTACGTTCCTGTCTGCCGGTGAGGACGCGGTGGTCTTCACCATTGACCTCAGACAAGACCGACCCGCTTCGTAAGTGTAGCAAGAGTATTTTTACACAATTTGAATTTCTTGACCTTGAAAGTATTGCAGATGTCCTAGGTTTTGAAGATATTGCACATGTCCTAGATAATTCTCAACTAAGCACAAAGAATAGTTCCTTTGTGTTTATAATAAGAAATGGATTAGTTTAGGGAAATTCCTTACTACTTTGTTGTTTATCTGTTTCTCAGCAATAAAGTACTATTCAACTTAGCTTCATTTCTAAAGCAGAGTTCAGTTATCTTATTATATTGTGAGCTGTAAAAACAGGATGATCTTCTAGTTCATTTGGGTGCCGCTGAGCTTCCCCACAAGAAGCACGTTACTGGCAGCTTAGAGATATGCTCATGTGTGATTTTCACTTCAGTTATGTATAGAAACATAAAAATTAAATGGTGATTCTTAAAAATATTGGTAGTTGTAGTAGAACTCATCATATCATAGCTCATTTTTACATGAATCTGAGACTCATGGGTAAATTATATCTGCTTTTATCTGTGTGATACCATAGAAAGAGCATAGCATCTTGTTTGTATCCAGGCAGCCCTAGGTCAGATGTTAACTTGGGCGTTACTAGTAGTGCCCCATATGACCTTTCTGCACGTCAGGTTCTTCGGCCTCACTGTGGGTATAATCAGTCTCACTCTCTCTGATAAGTGTGCTTGGTGCCTCAGCATAGTGTGTGGCAGCGCGGTGGTTTTTCTTTTTTGACTGCACTGTATCTTTGTTGCTGCACTGGTTTTCCTCTAGTTGCAGTGAGTGGGCGCTGCTCTCTGGTTGCGTGTGCAGGCTTCTGTGTGTGGTAGCTTTCTTGCTGTGGGCCGCGGGCGCTGCTGCACGTGGGCTTCAGTAGTTGTGTCCGAGGGCCCGGTAGTTTGGTTCCTGGACTCAAGAGCATAGGCTCAGTAGTGGTGGTGCACAGGCTTAGTTCTCTGTGGCATGTCGGCTCTTCCTGGATCAGGGGTCAGACCTGTGTCTCCGCACTGTCCGGCGAATTCTTTACCACTGAGCCACCAGGGAAGCCTGGCACTGTGGTTATACCTGGCTAAATTGTAGCTACTAATTAGTTGACTTTTTCAATTTTCATTGTGCTTGTAATAAAACATGTACGGATGCAGTAGTGAAGCACGTGGGCAGAATATAAATGCTACCTCATGCATACCTCCCCCGCCCCCCACTTTCCTGGCTGTTGATAACTGTTGTTAAAATTTTTCAGTGCCTTTCCAGTCCTTTTTGTGTACATTTACGTATCTTTACTATATACATATACACTTTTCTCTCCAGTGTGGGATAATTGTATGTATATATAAACTTGCGTGTATGTTATGTTCTTGCAATTTGCCTTTTTCACATTATAATGCATTTTGGAGATATTTCTACGTCAGACCAAAAAGGCCTACCTCATCTTTAACCATGTCATATATATCATAACATTGGTGTACCACAGTTTGTTTAATGATGACCTAATTGATAGATTATCTAGATTATTTACGATATTGTTTGTTTTAAAAATTATATATATATATTTAATATGCCATACTGGAAGTTTACTATGGGACCACAGAGTATTCAACTTTACAGATCTTTTCCCCCCTTAAAAATTATCTTAAATCTTATAAGTGAATACCAATATTGAGTAAGGGGTATCACTGATCTTTACAAAGCAGACAAGTAAAATATATGTTAATTAGGTGATATAATCTTAAGGCTGATTATTATCAGGCTTTTAGAGAGATTAGTATAGAAAAAGTTGTCTACAAAGTGGAAGAATTTAAAATAACTGGTTAAAGGATGGAAATGTTTTCGGCTTGTGGAAAGGATATGTTGGTTATTTATGTAAAACTTCAAGAGGATGAAGGTTGAGAGAGAATGAGTGGACTTCTACTGGAAAGGGAATAGGCTTGGGTGATAAAGGCGCTACCTTCAGTCCTAGCATGTAGTTATCTACCTTTGAGAAATCATTTAAGCTCTTAAATTGAATGATGTTTGTTATTTTCAGTTCTAAAATTCTGTGGTTCTGTGGTAATAATGGAACATTAGCAGGTTTTCCAGAGAGGAGTGGGAAGGGCAAAGATGGAAAAAATGATAGAAGTTTGTTTGGTCTGCTCTGGTACAGAGTTGTGAAGCAGAACGAGATCCTCTGAATCAGGTTCAGAGGAAAACTACTATTAACCCACAAGAAATTGGGAATCTGGTTCAAGTAATGGGCAGAGCACATGACTTTGGCAGATAATGGAATGTGTGATGAGATGTTATAGGCAGAAAAATCTGACTGAGAGTTGACCAGTGAATCCAGATGCAAGCAGTAATAGATGGGATAGAAATTAAACGGGGGAACATAGGAGGAACTTATAGTAGGAGGGGGGTCCAGATTCTGAGCTGGGAAAATAAGAGACAGTGGGTCTTCAAAAAGTTTTTGCTTTAGGGGTTGAATTAGTGAAAGGCTGGAATGAGGTCGGAGGACTGAATGTGAAGGTCATGGCTAGAATATCTTAAGCTGGTGCCTTAACATCTGCTTATATGCTAGGCATTTTTGTATGACATTAATTTAGAGGAATATTTCCTTTTTGTATTCATAATAGCTGACTCTCTAGAAGCTGGTGAAAATGGCTAATGTCATAGGAAAAGAGATTTAGAGCTGGGGGTGGGGGGTATTCCTTTAGCCAGTGGAAGCTGGTTTGAGATATTCTTCAAAAGAATCCTTTGGTTTGATCCATAATTTCCCTTTTTCTTAGAGCATACCTGCTCACTAAAATTGCAAGTTTTAAGGCAAAATTTGGTAAATTTGTTTCATATGATTTTGTCTGCTACCTTGCTCTGGTGTCACACCTTTTTTTTTTCCCCCTGCTACCATTATTAATCATATTTATACCTCTGCATTTTCCCTGGAGAGTTCAGGGTACTCTGTGTATTTATATATTGGGAGAGAGAATTGTTTGTTTTAGGTGAATATATGGAGGCATGGAAAGATTGAGTTCTTTGTCAGGATTAGATGACAGTGGAGCTGTCGTAATAACTTCATAATCTTTCACCTCGGTTTCCTCATTTTGCTTCTGCATGGTAAACTTTATGTTTGTCTGACCCTCTCCCTGTGAAAAAATCCAGATTGCTTAGGAGATGAGACAGTACTCTGGAAAAGAGCAGTATCTACTCCTCTTCCTCTTCCTTATCTAAAACTCAGAGCTGCCTCTTCTCCATTGCTAATTTTGTTCCTGAAACTCTTTATTTGTGTCTGCCTTGTGTTTTTGAGGGTTGGGTACATGTGTATTTATGTTTTCCCTAATAACATTTATTTTTAATGACCTCTATACACTATTCTTTTAGTGGAAAACTACAGAGATTTTAAAATTAAATATTAATAAAATTTCTCCTCTTTGCCTAGAACAGTTTAGGTTGGAATGACTTTGACCATGTAGAGAGGATGCTAACACCATTCACGAAGAAACTTGTCATAATTATAGTTCTTTCTCTAAGCACCAGAAATGAACAAAAGCTTAGAATTAAAAATGAAAACTCTTATTCATAATTGTCAAAACTTGCAAGCAGCCAAGATGTAGTTCAGTAGGTGAATGGATAACCTATGGTACACCCAGATAATATATTATCTGGCACTAAAAAAAAAAAAACAAGTCCAACCCTTCCTTTCCTGTCTTCTATAAATTTACTAATCCTTATGATGTCATATTTGACAGGTTGGACACTTCAATCTGGGAAGAGTAGCCATAGGGCCACCCTTAAGGTGGGACAAATTATGGAAATTTTATAAGGTTTCCTTGGTGGTCCCATGAATCACCTGTTTTTGTAGTACAACCAGAAGAATAATTCAGAAATTATTTTCAGCCTTATAAATAGCTGTCTTCATAGGAATCTCCTCTCCTAGTTTTCTTCAAATAAGGGAACACTAATATTGTTTCCCTTTGGATTAACTGTTGCTTGCCATTTTTCTTTGTGCATTTTAAAACTGTGTTTTAAGTGATACTTTTCTGAAATCTGGGAGGTAGATTCTGACCTTAAAGTCTTTTCTGTCCACTGTTCCTGTGATTCATCCTCCTTTCACTCCCTGCTCCCAGATGATTGGAAAGATATATTTGTAAGTAAAAGGTGGGAAAATGTGGGTATTGTCTCTTGAATGGTTGGTTATCATCATATTGGACTCAGGCTGAGACTCTGGGGAGTGATATACTTTCATACACCTTTAATTTTATACTTCTTGAGGAACACCATAAAAGTACTACATGTTTTATTCCATTTCCAAAGTAGCACTTAGTAAATGTATAAGACAGTGGGTTATATTTTTCCTTTCTTGTTGCAATGTACAAACAAAACCACTTTTTTCTTTCTCTCCAAATGAAAATCTGTTTGGGTTCTTACTAGCTGTGTCTGCATTACTCTCTGTTTTCACTTGCCATGACTGTCTGAATCTTTGGGAGAATATAACATTTGTACTTTTCTACTTTTTAAGGAAACTGGTGGTGACAAAAGAAAAGGAGAAGAAGGTGGGGCTGTATACAATCTATGTGAATCCTGCCAACACCCACCAATTTGCAGTGGGTGGACGAGACCAGTTTGTAAGGTGAGTCTGTGGCTGTTTTGTGTCTTTGAGAGTTTGAGATTGCGATGCATTGTGTACTACCAGCTGTCCCTTTTGGAAAGGTATGAATTGCCTAGAAATCCATTAACCACCATCTTTGATTTTTTGCCATCTTCCAAAGAGTTTAAACTTCTGTGATGTATTCTGTTCCCTAATTAACATTCCCTGAGGGATGGCTTGACATGTTGGGGATATTATCAGGTTTAAGGAAGTTTGATGAATTGATCGAGGTCTCCACCTAGTAATTAGCGTAAACCCAGGTTTACTAGCAAGTGCTCTAGTTAGTAAATACTTTCCACCATTTTTCATATGTAAGTTAACATGCACTAGTAATTTTGAATACTGGTTTCAGATTCAGAAATGATATATTTGACTTGGAAATTCTCATTGTGAACTTAGAGTTTTTGGCTCCTAGTCTCCTGAACCACTTTTCTTTACCCTTAGTGATATTTTTGTTTTGAACATTTCTTGTAACATTGTCTGTTGAGGCATATCCTAAGGGAAACAGTTTATGGATTCAGTCCATGACTACATGTGACTGCAGTTAGTTTCCTTGACCCTTTATCACAGTTATATCCCGTCCCTACCCAGTTGGTCTGTCTCAAGCATATTTTTTAGTTGCCAAGGGATCACCAGTTTGAAAGGGAGGAAGGAGAGGTTTATAGGAAAATGAATGACTTTATGTTTTTCTGATAGTGGTGAAATACATGATCTTCCTTTTTAAATGAGAGGGTATTTTTTATAACTACTGCTGCTGCTAAGTCACTTCAGTCGTGTCCGACTCTGTGACCCCATAGACAGCAGCCCACCAAGCTCCGCCATCCCTGGGATTCTCCAGGCAAGAACACTGGAGTGGGTTGCCATTTCCTTCTCCAGTGCATAACAATGAAAAGTGAAAGTGAAGTTGCTCAGTCGTGTCCAACTCTTTGCGACCCCATGGACTACAACCTACCAGGCTCCTCCGTCCATGGGATTTTCCAGGCAAGAGTACTGGAGTGGTTTGCCATTGCCTTCTCCATTTTTATAAGTGTATTCTGTAATTAATTTTATTAATAATCACAGGGATGGACTAAATCTTTAGAAATCCCTGAGAAACGATCTTAATTTATTGACGAGCCCTGCAAGAGAATTGGGGAACCCTGTTACTCTCTTCTTCCCCTGTCTTCATTGCCTTCTAAATTCCTTTCCTCTGTTGACCAATAGCAAATATGTAGCAGTAGATTTTTTTTTAAAGATAAGAAACTGTTGATCAAAAAAAGGGTTTAGTTATTGGAACTTTCATGTGCTACTTCCTCCAATAAAAGCATTTACTGAAATTTCTAATTTGGATTTTCTGCTTGAGCTCTGGATTCGTTGAAAAGTCTGTGAATTCAGATAATTCAGCCACAAGGACCTTGATGTTTGGAGGAAAATGGAGGCATTGTCTGTATTGATAACTGCAATTGATAATGCCTTTATCCAAAGCTGATGCTTTATGAGGGTTAAAATGGGGCTGGAAATTTGTTTCAGTGTTTCGACACAAGGAGAAATACTCAGATCTTCTGACTCTTATCAGCCTGTGTTCTTTATCCCTTTTTGGGTGCCAAATTCTCAGCATGTCATAGGCTGTTTACTTGACAGAAGCACGTGTAAATTTTGAGGTACAATTGGTGATGGACGGGGAAGCCTGGCGAGCTGCTGTCCATGGGGTTGCAAAGAGCCAGATACGACTGAGTGACTGAACTGATCACCTATGAGCAGATGGCCCTTCCAACACCCTAGCTCGTCTCTCATCATCCTCAATTTCTCTGGCACCTCTTCAGTTCATTGAGTATATTGGAATTCCTCCTTTCTGATTCTTTCTTGGACGGAACTTTAGGCTCACCTTACAGTATGAATCTGAAAATCTTTTTGCTGAATATTTTATATCATAACACTATTAGCTTTCACTAGTCTGAAGGAAAACCTCTAAGGGAGTACAGAGAAATCGCTTACTTATCCTCAAGGCTTTTGCATCGTAAATACTGAATTTATTAGGATTGTGAAGGAACATTTAAGGGAAACCTTAGAGAGCCATGCTTTTTGGAATATGATCAAAAAGCGGGGATAGGTAGGGAGAAAGAAAAAAGGTAGGCAAGTGAAGGGTGATAGCGATTTGAGTCTCTGCTACTAAATCCTGCTCTGAGTTGGTGTAAGAATTTACAGGAGTGAAGGAAAGGAGACTACATCAGATAAATGAGTCTTGTGGTGATAGATTTGGCAGTGTGATTGGTTGACATGTAAATTTATTGCTAAAGGATTTGGTATAGGCCCAGATTTATAAAACAGAGTCAATAAATAGTCCCTTTGCTTCCCTGTTGTTATCAGTGATACTGAGAGAACACTAGGTTAAAGGCGCATGGCAGGAAGAGGAGGTGAGGAGGGAAGAGGCGCTTAAAGTCAGTGAGGGCCTGGAGGCCTGTGCAGAGACATGCAGTAAGGGTGTTGAGACAGTGCCCACGCTATTCTTCATTTGATTTAAAGTGTCGGGCACAGGAAGACTCAATAATGTGGAGATGTCACTTCTCAACTTGAGTTGTTGATTCAGCGCAGTTCCAGTCAAAATTCTAGCAAGATATTTTATGTATATCAACAAGCTGATCCTAAAGTTTGTGAGGTGAGACTAAAGATCATCACCATACTGAGGGAGAAGAACAAAGTTGGAGGCCTGATACTACCCAACTTGAAGACTTACTATAAAGCTACAGTAATTGAGACAGCATTATATTGGTGAAAGAGACAAATAGATCAAAGGGACAGAATAGAGAGCCCAGAAATAGACCCCCGTAAATATTGTTGAGCCATCTTCGACAAAGATGCAAAGGCAAAAAATGGAGAAATGATAGTCTCTGCAATACATGGTGCTGAAATAACTGGACATCGACGTGTAAAAACCGAATCTAGACATAGACCTTACACCCTTCACAGAAGTTAACTCAAAATGGATAATACATCTGAAAGTAAAACCCAAAGCTGTGAAACTCGTAAAAGATAACATAGGAGAAAACCTAGAAGACCTTGCATTATAAAGACATCCATGAAAGAAAAAATTGATAGGTTAGATGACATTAAAATTAAAAGCTTCTGCTCTGTGACAGTATCTTTCAAGAGAATTGGAAGATAAGCCACAGACTGAGAGAAAATACTTGCAAAAGGCGCATCTGATGAAGGACTGTTATCCAAAATATACAAATAACTCTTAAATCTCAACAGCGAAAAAAAAGTCAATCAAAAACGGGCTAAAGACCTTAACAGACACCTCATTTAAGAAGATATTCAGATAACTGAATGGAAAGATGACCATCAGGAAAATGCATACAGTGCAAAATGATAACAGCTGCTTTGGAAGACAGTTTGACAGTGTCTCCAAAACTGGCACCCTGTGATCCAGCAGTTAAGCTCCTTGGTATTTACCTAAAGAAGTTGAAAACGTATGTTTATACAGAAACCTATACATGGACGTCTATAGCTTTATTCATAATTCCCAAACTTTGGAAGCAACCAGCATGTTCTTCAGTATGTGAAATGGTGGTTTATCTAGACAATGAAACATTATTCACCACTGGAAAGAAATGAGCTATCACATCATGAAAAGACATGGAGGAATCTTAAATGCATATTACTGAGTGGGAAAAAAAGCCAGTATGTAAGGACTCCATACTATATGTTCCAACAGTATGACATTCTGGAAAAGGCAAAACTGTGGAAATAAGATCAGTGATAGCCAGGGGTGGGGTGGGCCAAGAGAGAGGAATAGGCAGTGGATTTTTTACAGCAGTGGAAATACTCTATGATGTTAATGATGGATATATGTCATTATACATTTATCCAAAGCTGTAGAATGTAGAGTAAACTCTGTAGATTTTGAGTGATTATTGTATGTCAGTGTAGGTTTTTAAGAAAACTACCATTTTGGTGAGTGATTTAGATAATGGGAGAGGCTGTACATGTGTGAGGGCAGGGAGTGTGTGAAAATATCTATACAGCTCTCTGTTTTGTTGTATACATAGAACTGCTTAATAAAGTAGTATAAATCAAAAAAAATTTTTTTGAATGACAAGCTTCTGTCCTATGCTCAGATAGTAAGAGAATTTTTTGTATTTTTGTATCACCACTTTCTAGCACAGGGGTTAGCAGTCTACAGTGTTTTTGTAAATAAAGTTTTACTGGAACATAGCCATAGCCATTTGTTACTGTAATAGAGACTGGATGGCCCTGCCAGCTTAAAATAATTACTGCCTTGCCGTTTAAGAAAAAATTTGCCAACCCCTCGTCTCAAGCATCATATCTAGAATATAGTAGGTTCTTAATAAATGCTTATGGAAGAAAGAGGAAGATAAAAGAAGGGCAAAGAGCTTTAGATATTGAGGAACACAGAATGTTCCATACACCAAAATATTAAATACTTAGTTAAAATATTTTTTACTAATTTGATGACTTGGGAACATAATAATGACCTAGTGATATTTGAAAGCTGTTGATTTAGATTTAGAGGGGAAACAAATCTGATTGTTAGCAGCTATATTTGCTGAAGAGTAGTAATTGGTAGTACAGCAGTCTCCTATTTGTCTTCTTTTTGTATTGGTTCATTTAAAAAACATTTCCTGGATAGTCTGTTTATGCAGGATATTTGTTAATGAATTGTGGAGAATACAAACATATTGATTCATTTGTTTATTCACCTAGCATTTACTGAGCATTTGTTGTGTGCTAGATACACAGTTGACTAGATACTGTTTCTGCCTTCAAGGAGGATTCTGAAGAAACAGATACATAAGATTAAAAATATTAAGTAACTTACCCAATGTTACTCATCTAGTAAGTAGCATAGTTTCTGAACTCAGTTCAGACTCCTTCAATATGGTGGAAACCATTAACTTTGCTGTTCTTTCTCACAAAAGAAAATTAAAGACAAATGGGAAATATTTCAGGTAAAGGGAACAGTTGTATTAGGATAACAAGATGAGACATGGTATATTCAAGAAAGCATAGCTCTGTGTGTGTGTGTGTGTGTGTAATGTATAGGATCTTTGGGAAGTGGTGGGCAGCCATATTGAGTAGTTTGTACTAGAAAGTACAAAATCACTGAAGAGATTTAATTATGGAATTTACATTACATTTTTCATGTTAGACGTAATTCTGGTGACAGTATGAGCAAGGAAATCAGTTAGAAGGTTACTACAAATAATGTAGGCAAAAAATGAATAAGAGTGGAGAAAGCAGATATAGTGAAGAAATACACCCAGGAAGTCAGATTGTTGACAGGAAAGACATAGGAGAAGAAAGGACCTGATTTTTGGTTTGAATTTAGGATGGTGCCATTAACAAAGATTTGGGGGAAAGGGTAAATCTTGAATGATCTTAATTTAAGGAGAATGATTTTGTTTTGGGCATTCCATTGCAACACTCATTTGGCATGTGGCTATAAATGTAGAGCTCACTCAGAACAAGTGTGGGCTGGAGACACAGATCTCAGACACATGTATCTACATATAGGTGGCAGTTAAAATGTTGGTAATGGGATTTGATCCCCAGAAGAAAGTATAGTGCAGAATTCTTCCTCCCTTTTGAGTCTCTGGCCTCTTTGAGAGTATGAGAACTATGATCCCGTCTCCTTGGAAGAATACATGTAAGCACAATTTCTGGGCATTCACATATACTTGAACTCTAGGTTTTAAAATTTCCTTGCATAGAGTCAGAGGAGAACTTAAGACTAGACCTTTGAACAACATTAGCATTTAAGGGATGAACACAAGCCCATGTGCTTGTGGTTGGATATCAAGGAAGGAAAGTATTTCAGGGAAGGAGTAATGAATAATGTCAAGAAGAGAGAAAGACCCAAAAAAAGTATCTTGTTGGCATTGGTGGTTAGGTTACTGATGACTTTAGCCAGAGTAGTTTCAATAGTGAAGTGAAAGCCAAAGCTAGATTAGAATGGATTGAGAAATGAATAGGGGGTGAGAGAATGAAAATGTTGAGAGCAGATTGCTCTTTTCCATAATTTAACTGATGGCATAATGGGGTGGTGGGGGGACAGAAAAAGCAAGAGTAGGAAAGGTCAGTGGAAGGGCTTTAGAAGATGGGCAGACAGTGGTGAGCAAGAGGGCTAGTCAGGCAGACAGGGTCCTTGGAGGGATGAGACGCCTGCGATTGGAGGGCACGGATGTGCGAGGGCAGTGGCTAGATGTGGCTTGTTCTTCACTGTATTTCTAGCACCTGGTATGATGCTTGGCACCTAATCTTTGTGTCAGTGGTTGCACGGATGATTAAAGTTTGGATTGGAAAGATGAGGGAAGGTGAAGGTGGTTTGGTGCTTGATGGGAAAGATGGAAGAATAGAGGGAGTCTTGAGATATAGGTGGTAGCTTGTAATAGTTGTGGGGAGAACTAGCCAAATAAAATTTCAGGAAGGGATTGGGACTGAGGACCCCCTGACTTACAAAAAGCATGGTCTCTGCCCATGAGTAATAAACCGTATTGGGGAGGCAGCATACATAGAAAAGGATCTGTAATGTTATTTCAGTGTAGATAAATGGTAAGTGATATAAAAGCTGAGAGAGGAGATAAGCCACTTCAAAATAATGTAATTTAGGATTACTACTTGAAATGAGAAGTACCTGGATAAAAGAGTTTTGTTTGGAAGAGGGGTAGGAGAAGATTTTTGAGGAAAAGCCTGAGCCAGAAGCTGAATTGGGAAATGTCTTTTATCTGTTCTGACATCCAGCTGACTGCTGTTCTAGTCACTACATTGAACTTCAGCTCTTCAAGGGTTGTTTGTAAGTTTTGACATTTTCATTGCTTCTTCTGTAGGATTTATGACCAGAGGAAGATTGATGAGAATGAAAACAATGGAGTCCTCAAGAAATTCTGCCCTCATCACCTGGTAAGATTCATGAAGGGCCAGTGGCTCCAGGCTTCCCTGACTCAACCCCAAGCCTGCCACCAGACTTATTGACATAGTGGGAAGAGCTTGGACTTTGGAGTCAAAAGACACCTGGATTTGACTTCTGGCTCTACCGTGGAGCAGTTTTGTCACCTTACCTCCTTTAGCGTCAATATTCTTACCAACAAAAAGAGATACAGATAACTGCCTTGTACCGCAATGGTAAAGCCTAACAAGATAATGTGCATATGAAATGGCTAGCATACAGAAGACAGCCAGTAGAAAGCCCTCTCCCCCAGTTTGGTCAAGTTTCATCAGTTGTACTCCTGTCTATCTGTCTCTCTGCCTTTCTCTGTCTCTCTCTCTCAGACTCTGGGAGAAGATATAGGGGAGTTTTAAGAAAACCTGTTTCCTGAAGGTGGTATAATAAATGGGGGGGTGGGGCATCAGTCAGTATCTGCTCCTTATTGCAGGTGAACAGTGAGTCCAAAGCAAACATCACCTGTCTTGTGTACAGCCACGACGGCACAGGTACGTGAGCAGGGCCCAGCTCCTAGGCTGGCATGCCCCCTCTGTCTAGGGAGCTGCTGAGCCAGTGAGGCATGTGCCCTCCCGTGCTCACCACTGTGCTGTGGCTCCAAGTGGAGCCGTGGGGAGTCGTCGCTGATGGTGAGCACACAGTGGGGGGACACAGCAGACGACCCTTGGAGATGGCAGGCACTTGCAGAATGCCACAGCTGATCCTTGGCAGGGCCTGTCCTGAAGGCCAGGCCACTTGCTTGAGCAGGTTCTTACGCCTTTGGCTCATTCCTGAAGTAATGGGTATGATCTTCCTGAGCATTCTGCTACCCCTGAGTTGGCAGCGTGTTCCTAGTCTACCCTAGACACCTGAATTGCTTGCTGTTCCAACTGAGTAAGATGGGCACTATACCTGGGTGTTAGGAGGGGGCACTACTGGCAAGAAGCCCCACCCCAACCCCCAACTCCTAGTCCTAGCTTTTTTCAGCCTTTGCCTTCACTGCTGTGTGCTTGTTCTTGGCAGAGCTCCTGGCCAGTTACAATGATGAAGACATTTACCTCTTCAACTCCTCTCACAGTGATGGGGCCCAGTATATTAAGAGATATAAGGGCCACAGAAATAACGCCACAGGTGAGGCTGTCTTTCTAGGTTTCTGTACCCCAAGCCTGTTGATTTGAAGAACCACAGTATCTCTTTTAGGTTGTGCAAATAAGAACTACCTAAAGGAGTAGGCTACCCATCACCAAGGGACAAGCCTAAGTGGGCTGGAGTTTTCATTGGCCCTCCTGTGCTAGAGGAGAGAGGGCTCGGGAGCATTTCTCACCACAGCAGTGACGTTAGACTTGGTCTGGGTGTAAGGAAACTAGACTGACTATATTTTTTATTTTTTATATGTAAAATATATATATATTATATATATATGAAAACATGATTTTAGGTAACTTCAAGATTAAAAGACTTACTAGGGAGTTTGGGAGAGCCCTCCTTAGTTAGTGGTACTAAGACTAATTGCCTAAAATAGGGGGTGAGCTTGTACTTTTAAGGAAGAGGAAGAAGTAATTTTTTTGCATGAGATAGAAGAGGAGGAATGGCAATAGCACCTCACCCAGGTTTGCAGTGATGGTTGGCGCTTTTTGTTCTGTCTGTGGTTCCCAAACTTTGCTATACGATGAAGTCACCTGAAGCCGGCTCCCACACCCATCCATTCTGACTTAATTGGTATAGGGTACAACTTGATTAGGAGTTTTAAAAAGCTACCTGTTTGATTCTTGTACAGACAAGTTGGAATCACTGCTCTTGGTTGTTATTAGTGCTCATAACAGATGTCTGTTATAATGTTGACTGGGAGAGAGCAGTTAGTTTTCCTTTTTCTCTTGAACTGTGAGAAGAGAGGGGAAATGCTATATTTAATCTTGGTCCGTGGGCATACAGAAGGAAGTGTTTCAGTTTTATGATTGATACGGAACTAGACATAGCAGTTGGGACTCCTGGATCTTCTTACTAATTTCAGAGGGTGGAGTCCTGTTGTTCAGTCTTGGTAGCAAGCACACCTCAGGTGCTTCAGGCAGTTGTAGCGTAAACTTCCACCTGTCCTAGGTCATCTAATGACCCAGGAAGCATGGACAGGGTACCAGTGAATCACAGATACCAAGGATAACTGTAGGGCATAGGACGGTGCTGCTTTAGAGTGGATAAGCTGTGGCCATTCAGGCTGGGACAGGTGAGGCATTGGTAAGGCTGGTGGCTGCTCCATAGAGGCTGTTGCTGAGGACTGTAAACCGCTCAGCTCCGTGGACCTCTTTGGGAGACTATAAATCGTCTCTGGGACTTGGTATGATTCTTATTCTGTCTATCTATTTTACATGCATAATCCCTTGATTTGTTTTGTGAAAGTGAAAGAAATTCTTGGCTCTTAGCTGATTTAGATTTGTAAATAAATTTCCTGTGAGGTAAATATTTAGGCCTAATGCCAGCTCTCATGCGGTTTATTCCCTCATTTATCATTACAGTAAAAGGCGTCAATTTCTATGGCCCCAAGAGTGAGTTTGTGGTGAGCGGTAGTGACTGTGGGCACATCTTCCTCTGGGAGAAATCATCCTGCCAGATCATTCAGTTCATGGAGGGGGACAAGGGAGGCGTGGTGAGTATGGTTTGCTGGGCTGGCTGACTCCCTACTCTCTCCAGTCATTAAGGTAGGTTTCAGCAGGGCCACAGAATTCTTACTTTGACAACATAATACCATGTCTTAGAGGTCTAGCCAGCTAAATAAAAAGACAGTACAGTCTTTATATACTATGGGATGGGGATGCTGAGGTTTTAATGAAATTATTTTCCTTTTCCTGTCTTCTGTAACTCTACAGCATGGTTTATTAAGAAGAGAGAGGGATTTTAGGGAAGAATCTCTGGCCCGACTGAGATATCTTTATGTGTAGACTTTTCCCAGAACAAAAGCATTAGAGTTAAGGGCACACCATCCTACACAGTGTAGTAAGTAGCTTAGTAGTAATCTTGATGACATCCTGGATTAGCAGATAGAAGCTAGGAGAATTTTTTTTTCTGACAGTTGAGAAAATCAGGACATATAGTCTGTACACTGATACAAACACACATGATATATATAGGAGAAAATATGCGCCCCCTGCCCAACCACCTTTTTTTTTTTTTACTGCTATACAACCCATTATCGTATCATATCTGCCTGTCCTTTGAGTTCTACAACCTCCATAGAGATAAGACAAAAAAGGAAGCCTGAGGATCTTGAGTTGAGAGTGAAAGGTGGTCACCTCCTAAGATATATCTAGCTAACCATAATTTTTTTTCCTCCTTTGAGACCTAGAGTCAGGAAAGATTCAGTATTCAGTAGCTTTCTATGATAAGGTTTTCAGACTACAGACAATAAGAAAGAGGCAGTTGGGGCAGCTGCATTGTCCTGACTACCCAAGATAGTCTGGTTAAGAGCATCTCAGGAATGGCTGAGGAGCTGTAAGAGAACCCAGCCATCCCTTGATGAGGTTTATTGAGAGTGGTATTAAAAGTTAGAATGGTTCATTGCAGTTGGGTTCCCATTTCTTCTTGTGTGTCTCTTATCGTGGTACGAGGCTATTTCAGACTTTTCTGGTTCCACTAAATGTCGGGGACCTGGAGCCAGTATAGATCCAAGGCTTGTATGGCTTGAACATGAGCGGAGAAGAGTCTAGAACTTACAGGGGTGTGTCACTGTTGCCTGCCTCATCTCTTGCTCTTCCATAGGTCCTCTTCCATGTGTAGGGAGCAGACCCAAAACACTGGGGTCTTAATGAGAATTCTGTAGTGGGCATGTAGCCATAAGGAAGTCAAAGGAAGCCAGTGAATCTTTTCTTGATCATAAACTATTGTCTTGCATTCTGTTCTAGAGAAATACAGGGCTAAATGCCTTCCCCACAGGCCAGTACTTGTCTTTTGCCCAGATCACTCCACAGGCCAGTCTTGTTGGCTCAGCCAGTGTCAGGATTTGATGATTAATCCAGGTGCTCAGAGGGGGAGGGCATTTGCTTTGGATGGGCGGGCCCCAGGCCTGAATTTAGTGGTCATAAGAGTGAAGCACTAGAACGGGAGGTATGAAGACTGCACCCTGCAGTGAGATTCCTGCTTTTTTCTTGCCTCTGTGTAAGCTGAATGATCCGTGTGGTCCTCACGTGGCTCCTTCTGACTTTTTGTGCTAACCTCCCAGCAGTGAGGTCACAGCACCAGCCTGAATGCAGAATATATCATAAAGGAGATAGGGATCTTTGAAATTCTCATCCACCTTGCCCAAGTCTCTTGATTTTGTATTTGGCTCAAAATCTAGGCCTTTTATTGTTTCCACTCAGGGCCAAGGGTTGTCACAGGACAATCCTTAGTTTCCCAAAAGCACTTTGCTCCTTTATCCCATCCTCTGCATCCCCTAACTCAGTCATCTAAGGCCAGAGCTCTTTTCTCTGCTCAGGCATTATTGACAGGATAAGCCCTGACCTTCAGATAGGTCAGGTGAAACGACCAGGTCTTCTGGCCCAGAAGCTCTCTGGCGGCTCCCTCTGCAAGCTCCAACTCAGGTACTATGTGTAACTTACTGTCTTGTTCTCTTGTCACTGACTTTGTCCATAAGTCTCAAGTTCCAAGGAATTTCCCTCCTGTGCTTTTTTATTTTACTGACTTGTCAAGCAAAGCTAGGTCAGAGTTTTAGAAGAGTATCCAGGGCTTATCTGGAGATGGATGAATGAGTTCAGGTTTGTATGTGTTATCACATATCTTGATAATATTTCTGGCAACGGAGTTTTTCTGTTTATGCCTTCTCTGCTCCAGGTGGTGGAGCTTCTTCCACACTTCCTAAAGGAGCTCAGATATAAACTTTGCAATGAGCTGATATGTGGAATAAAAGGAGAGAGGGAAATGTGGTTTCTGCTTTACTTTTACACTCAGACTTAGCGTCAGTCTATTCTCAGAATTAGAATTGTGTATGTCAGTTTTCCATGCTGACCTTGGCTTCCCGCCAGCCACTCTGCATGTGCAGGTGAGGCAGAGGCTGGTCCATAGAGAGCTGAGAGGCTGTTTGCCAAGGTGGTTTTCTTGGACTGTATGGCAGATGCAAGACAGGGTGGGGTGGGGTGAAATGAGGAGTGGACGGGACCACACCTTCTTTCTTTTGCTGTCTATTCCTCGTCTGACTAAAAGCCCAAAAATTCTTTAGCAACTAGACTAGGACCAGCTCTTCCGGTGGGGACAGTAGCTACCCTGCTCTGCCGAGGAAGGCTGATGTTTCCAAGTCAGACAGCAGGGGGCATGGGTGGCTTTGGATAGGAGGCTGCCTAAACCAGAAGGCCTTCATCTCAGCTTCTGAAATTTCTTCCTCCTGCCCAGTGAATAGTGTCCGGAGGGTGGCTGAGCTTGAGGCGGTTGGTGCCCCAGGAAACTGCCTTGCTGTACTCTGCTGTCCTGCAGCTGAGCCTGTTAGGCTTTCATGGCAGGCAGCAGGGTGCCGTCTCCTCGGGTGTGCAGGGGTCTCAAGCAGACAAGTGTCTCCACTACCCCACCAGTGTTCAGGCTCAGCCTCTTCCCAGCCCATGCCTTCTTCCAGTTCTAGTAAACAGTGCCAAGTGAATGTAATTGTTCTCTGAGCCTTCTCTAGGGGCTCAGCAGCTGCTGCTGTTTTCTTCATTTTAAAAAATTTATTTGCCACTTGGTAAAAGCCACTGGGATGTTTTTTTCCAGCCTTGGGCGAGTTGAAGCTTTGGAATCTGGAGAGAATGAGGTCATCTGGACCTCATTGCTTTTTTGTGAAGGCAGCATACGCTTGGCCAGTCACCCGCCCACCCCTGGAGCTATGTCTGGGGATGAGGCCACCCCTACCTAAACATGGGAAATGAGAGATAGACCTGATCTTATATCCAGTCTGTGTCCAGGGCCCTTTGGCCTAGGCTCATGATGGGTGGGCATGTCCTCCCAGCAGCTACCTTAACTTTTATCAAGGACAGTTATTGGTACAAAATATGTAGTGATTTTTAGACTTCCCACGTACCCCTAAGCCTATGTTTTCCTCTTCTCCTGACCAGGTAAACTGTCTTGAGCCCCACCCTCACCTGCCTGTGCTGGCAACCAGTGGCCTAGACCATGATGTCAAAATCTGGGCACCCACAGCTGAAACTTCCACTGAACTTACAGGGTTAAAGGATGTAAGTAACTGACCAAGGATTTCTTCTTTCTGCTTATCAAAATACTATTAGGAGTTTTCATTGTTACCGGAAGGATAACTTGCTGTGCAGTTTTTAGAGGCGCTGCTCTAACACCATCCCCCACATTCCTGTCATTGCCTCTCTAGGAGTAGTCCCAGTCCAGGGGTCCATGGCACAGCTTTTAAGTGCCTCTCGTTAATGGTAGAGTGGGGTAGGGGACATCGTTAGGAAAAATCATCCACCTTCTCAGTGGATGAACCTGGAGCATCCTTTCTTAATCTCATCTAGCTCACTCCAGTTTAATAAGCTTCTAAGAGAAGATTTTACTGGGCTGGAACACCAGCCTTTTCTGATCAAGTCTAGGGTTTATATTCCTCGCCCAATCCCCTCATCCTCTTCGGTTCCAGGTGATTAAGAAGAACAAGCGGGAACGGGATGAAGATAGCTTGCACCACACTGACCTGTTTGATAGCCACATGCTCTGGTTCCTCATGCACCACCTGAGACAGAGACGCCATCACCGGGTAAGCGGGAGTGGAAAGTGAGCTCCCGAGGGCAGTGACCCTCTCAAGAGGGTGAAAGTGGAAAGTGAGCTCCCAAGGGCAGTGACCCTCTCAAGAGGGGGAAACATCCCAGTGCATACTTCCTCATTGCTTTAGGAGGAATCAGGTGAAGTTGGTTGGGTTTCCTATCCATTATTCCCCATCCCCATCAGAGCCTTCCTGTAGCCTTGGCCAAGCCACTAGTGGAAATAGATGGTGTCTGTTCTGTGTTCTCCATCACCATGCATGCGCCAGGGTGTCTTCAAAAAGGCGAACACATGAGGGCGGGGAAGGAGTTGAGAAGAAATAATAAATCTCAGGCTGTCTTCTGTTTTTTTCTCTCATGCCAGAAGAGACCTTGGGGTAGGGTTTAGCAAACTGGCAGTTTTGGCAAGTGCCTGCTTTTTGTAAATAAAGTATCATTAGAATATAGCCACCCCCATGCATTTATGTATTATCTGGCTGCTTTCATGCTACAACAGGAAAGCAGAGTTGAGTAGTTGTGACAGAGATATGGCCCATGAGTCTAAAATATTTACCATCTGGCCCTTTAAGAAAAATTCTGCTGACCCCTGGGCTAGAGCATATAAATTGTAGCTAAGGCCTAACAGGCTTGACCTTGTTCCAAGGAAATTACTAATAAGCCTTTCCCATCCTACAGCGCTGGCGAGAACCTGGGGTTGGGGCCACAGACGCCGACTCTGATGAGTCTCCCAGCTCCTCAGACACATCGGACGAGGAGGAGGGTCCTGACCGGGTGCAGTGCATGCCATCCTGAGGCCTCATACCCAGGAGGGGTGGGCTGGGGCTGCCAACCCGATCCTGCCTGGGCAGCCCTTTCCTGTGCCAGGCCCTAACAGTCAGCAGAAACGCACTTTGGACTTTTTTGCTTTAGATTTAAAAAAAAAAAAAAAAAGACATCCCAGGAGGACAAGCCAGAGGGGAGCAAACCTACAGAGAGTATCTAGGAGTGGGAGTTGAGCCCTGGAATGGGGCTCCATGGAGAGGTGCATAGGACTCAGCAGAAGTGGCTTTTCCCCAGCCCTTTTCGGGGGAAGGGAGAGCCTGTTCTGCTAACTGGTTTGGGGCAGGGAGTGGGGTTTCCTTTTCCTCGGTCTCCCTTGTTTCTTGGGTGGCGGGTGGGGGGACAACTGGCTGTTCAGTACCGAGGGGCCAGACTGGGGGTGGCAGAAATGCCACACTCTCTTTGGTTTAGGTTTTTGACTTTATTTTCTTTATTTTTTAAAAGTCTATGACAGTTGCATTGTTTTTTCTCCGCCCGCCTGCCCCCCAACCCCCGAGCAACCCCATCCCAGGATCCTGTTTTTCTGGGAAGTCTTTTTAATAAGAGTCCCTAACCATCCTACACTCTTCACTTTCCTTTCCACCCCATTCATTCTCTGAACTTATCACAGTGTTTTGCACTTGATTATGTATCCTTCACTTTCTTCTTTTTCCCATCATCCCCTCAGTAGGTCTGGTAAGGGAGGTTGGGGGGAGGTGGGAGGAGGGGCAGAAGTGGAAGCATAGGAAGGATGTTACCTCTTCTCTTACTTTAAAAAAAAAGTTGTTTGGTGGCAGCAATCTCCCTGTCCCTATCACTGTTAGAGGCCTAATTTTATATCTATAAATATATTAAAAAGCAACTCAAAATTGGATGTATCACGTTAAAATTATTGTCAAAGTTTAAATACCTATATATTCTCTATGACTGCAATAAAGGGACTTCAGGAGAGAGTGAGTGAGAGTAATGGTGTGGAGGTGTCACCTGGGGTCAGCCTACCCTCTGTGCATGGCCATTGGAGACTGGGGCTTAACTCTTTAGGTTTTATGAGGCTCCGGAATGGAAGGATCCTGAATTCTGCCCTTCTGTGCTTTCCCACCATGGTTGCAGGGTTGAGGAACTCCCTTTCAGCTTTTTGCCCCAGATATCCTACCTCTCCTTAAGTCTTGTAAGGGTTCCTAGGATGGCTCTTCTAGCCAGAGACTGGCTTATCTTTAAAAGTTGACTGAATTATGACTTCAGGAAGGGTCCTGCCACTGCAGACCATTTCCCCTAGTACCGTGTGTGACAGAAGACACACTCACTCTGACCTTTATCTGCTTGATTCTTTAAGCTATCCAGCTTCACACCAGCTCCCTTCCTAATGGAAGAGTATAGGGAAAGACCTCCTGGGTTTGACTTTCTACCTTGTCCACCTTCCTATATCTTGGGATTGAAGGACAAGTTAATCTAAGGATTGATTAAGGCGGCTGGGATTGTGTCAGTGGTCAATAAATAGGAAAGTCCCAGTTGAATTCTTGCCCTTAAATGCTTTTGCTGCTATTTCTTTGTCCCCAGCTAGGAATTCTGCATCCTGGGACAGTCAGATTCCACTAGAACAGGCCAGGAAGGAAGGGAAGAGTGAAAGGATGGAATTCCCAGATACTCCTTCCTCCTGTCCCTTTTCCTAGCAGCTCTCAGACCAGATGTTAGCTGCTGCACTTCCTTCCAGGGGCAGGGAATGTGTGGTGACTGTGAGTGGTCTGTGTTCTTTACTGCTGGTAGGGTGATGGAGTGGGCTGAAACCATGCACTCTGGAATTTGTTGTGTATTTTCTCTCAGTAAAGCTTTTCTTTGTTTTTCCCGACTGCTGCTCTGTGTGTGATATGTGAGCCACTCACTGTGATGGGCTGTTTTTGCTCCTTTCAGTATGGTGCCTGACCTTAGTTTTATTACAATTTTAGGAAGTCTAGCTTGGTATATCCGTGTTTCCAGCAGTTGGGCTCCAGTTGGAGACTGTATAAGTGAAATAGGCCTCACAGTTCAGTGATAACTTAGAAGATGAGGGAAGGGAGTGATACTATTTAGGGGTATTTTTCCTGACCTCTGTTCCAGGCTGCAGTTAACGATTTGGGGGTAAATTTTGCTCTCCCTCCCTTCCCAGTCATCCAAAGTCTCCAAAATCTTGGTCATTCACAGAAATTCTAAAATCAGTTAGGTACAGTACAATCAATCACCTTTATTCCAGGGTTAGAACAAGGCTGCGCACACTGCAGACAGGAGCAGAGAATGGGGCAATCTCACAGCAGTATGCGGGTGGGGGGGCAGGTTAGTCTTTTTAGATTATTTTGCCTTACAGAGAAATTTACTACACTCTGGTGAAAATGAACCCTGTCTCCCTTCTCTCATCTCATCCTCTCCTCTCTTCAAAGGAAGCCTCGCTTTGAAGAGCCTCTTTATTCCCTCTCTCTCTCTCTCTTCCTCAGACTATCGCACATAACATATCCTGGCTTGGAAGGACAATTCATGCTCATTTTCCACCTCCCAATTCTACAAGTATCTCTCTCTCCTTGAGGGAGAAAGCCAGACAGGGCTGAGGAAACTTGGGATGGTCCTTTAAGGCAAAACTGTGGAGTACTCGAGGTGTATGTTTTAAGGCAGGTGTCCGCAGCAGTGGCCAGAGGGGACAGGCTGGGCTGGGCTGGGCTGGGCTGGTAGAGGGTGCTCTCCAGCCAGTCTGGCTTCTTCCCTCTCCAACAGCCAGCCCTTCCCTCCCACTGAAGTTTTGTTCCCAACATCCCAAAAGCTCCCCACCTCACTTAAATAGTCTCTTGAGATTACATGTGAAATTAAAGTTTAGAAAAGTTTTCTTTTTCGACTATATAGCAATTTGACTCTGCCACTCCCTTCAGTGTGGCATTCTCCTTCCACCCCCACCCCGGGCCTTGACAATAAGTTAATGCTAGACACCACAGAAAAAGGGTACACATGGCAGTGCGGGTTTAATATACATATATGTAGAATATATATGTACACACAGTTAGCACGGTCAGGGTGGGGAGGGCTCACTTGGGACAGGCAGGAGGCTGGGGTCACTGTACTCTAGTGATTTGGCTAGGAGGTGTTCACAAGCCCAAGGTGCCAGGATATTGAGGGAGAGGGGTTACCAAGCCCCCTCCTAGACTGAATTGGGGATCAGTGCAACGAAAACACTGTAGTTAGCTTCTTCCCTTCTTTCTACCTTGGGGGAGGGGCTTCTAGACCACGGAGAGAGGGAACTTTGCCTGCAATAACCACGTTGGGACTCTGTAGGTGGAAACAGGGCTGGAATTAAAACCTAAGGATTTCTATTCTAGGAACTCCCAAGGTTAGTGTGTGCAACAGTCTGAGTAGGAATAAACGAGTAGAAAAGAGAACTCCTCTCTGCCTTCATCCCCTCAGGCTCAGTGGTGGGGGCATGTTCCCAGCATAGTCTCTCCAAAAGTGGGGGATGGGGGTGGAATCTAGTGCTGGGTTCTCCATGGGATTTGAACTTTGGGGCCAGGGAAGGATCCAGTGATGTCTCTCTTCAGGTCCCTGGCTCATACCCACCCTAGGCCTATGAAAGGGGAGCAAAAGGGGACCTGCTGGTGCCTAGGCCCTCTAACCTGAGGAACAGTCGGAGACAGGGCTCCTCAGCCAGTCCAGCATTGGGGTACAAACACAAACTCTGGCTTCTTTGCCCCTTGCTTCTCTTTGCCCCTTCCAGGTGGGGGTTGGGTGGCCTCTTCATTTTCCCTCTCACTGCTTTTCATTAGATTCACCCAGCTCTCCCATGCCTCACTCTTGCCTTGCCTCCTCAATGTAGGAAAAGACGGGTCCTTTCTGTTTCCACACTTGGAGGTGGGGGAAGAGTGGAGGAAAGGGAAGTAAGAGAATGTGTCTATTTCTATTTGCATAGAAATAGCCCTCAACTCCCCCTAGAGTGGGGAACCTGAGCCCCACCACCACCCCCAGCCCCTGACCCCCATCCCCTCACAAGGAGGAGGAACTAGATGAGCTAGACATGTAGACAGACAGCCAGAGCGTGCGCACACGCACACACACGCGCACAGTAAGGGGTTAGGACCGGGTTAGTAAGTGGGTAGATGGGGGAGGGCTGCCCTTGCCCCTCCCCTGGAGGATGGGGAAAGAGTAGTCTGATGAAGGTCCAACCTTCCTCCTCTTCCTCCCCCTTGCTCAGGCTTTCTTCGGTGGAGGAGCCAATTTGATGATCTCTTCCTCAGAGGGCTGCCGGATAATGTCTGAGGGCAAAAAGGGACATGTCCAGGGACAGAAGTCATGGGAGACAGCAGGTAGGCCAACAGAGCCTCTGTCCTCCCAAAATTCAAGTATCCCACGGGTAGTCCGTGGGAGGGGCAGAGCTGCGCATGAAAGGCATGGCCTCTTACCTTTGTACTTCTTGGCACTGGGGATACGGGTTAGCTTGGTGTCCAGCTCATCTTCCTCAGAGATCTTCAGAACACGGGTTCTGTAGTCAACCACCATAGTGAGGAGGTCAGGACGGCGGGAGATCTCAAAGATGTGCTCGATATAAGAGAGGTTGTCTAGAGGAAGGCAGGAGACAGGGTCAGAGCCAGACTGTAGCTGTCGGCTTCCCCTACACTACTGGACTGGGCTTCAAGAACGGAGACTGGGCGCTCCCCCGGAAGAGGGAGGCCTCCCTGGAGGACGAGGGGTGACTAAGCCAGGAACAGAAAGCCAGAGGACTGTTCCCAGGAAGGACAGGTCATTGATCAGTTAAGTCTCAAGATTACAGACTTAGAATGTGAGATGTAGGTGAAACACCAGGTTCCACATGGGAGGGGAGGGGAGCAGAGAAAATGAAGTGGCCTTCCAAATACCCATCATCTGCCCTGTCCCTCTTCCTTTTTTCCTCCAAGTAAGCATCAGAACGGGGGCTTCACTGGTGGCTCAGTGGTAAAGAATCCGCCTGCCAATGCAGGAGACTCAGGTTCGATCCCTGGACTTGGAAGATCCCGGAGAAGGAAATGGCCACCCCCTGCAGTATTCTTGCCTGGGAAATCCCATGGACAGAGGACGTGACTTAGCGACAGAACCACAATATGCATCAGAATTTCCTCGCAGCCCAAGTGGGACTGAAAGGGTGGGATCTGAGACAACCTGGGGGAGATTCTGGGCCCAGTGAGAAGGGTAACTGTGAACAAGAAGGTATGGACACGACCAGAGGGATGGTGCCTGTGAGTTGGCCAGCTCTAGGAGACTGCCAAGGCCTTCTTGCCTGGCTCCTCCCCTCTACTGCCGTAGTCCGCTGAGCGCAGCATGTCCTCCTTCAGCCTCCCTATATTCCATGCTACAGGTTCATCTCTCCGAAAGGGCCCTCAGGTCGTTCACCTCACCTATCAAATGCTGCATCACTCAAGGCCCTCCACAGCCCCGTCTCAACTCACCTTTCCAGCCACTTCTAAACATACTGTGTCCCTCTGCCTAGCAGGTCTTCCTTTGGATCCTACCTTTGAAATCCCCCTTGCCCTTCAGGGCCATCTTAAATACGAGTTCCTCCCCAAAGCCCTTTCCAGGGCAGTGGTCTCTAAAAGTAGACAAGGAAATGATAGAACTTGTGGTTTTAAATTTTTATCACTTTGGACTTCTAATGTTCTATTATATATGTGATAATAGGATCTGAGTAACATCTGCTGAATTAATATTTTTACTGACAAGGGAACCATGAAGAATGTAAAGACCACTGCCCTAGAGCCGGTCTCCTCTCCTAGAGCATTCCTCTCACCCTGCCTTCTCAGAGAGGAGGTCTTTGTACAGGAGGTCTGATTTCTACTTGCTGCATGACCTGAGCCTGAGAGGCTGGCGGTCAGACGCCTGTGGCCCCTCCCCCACCTTTGTCCAGCTTGTTGTGGCTCTCCAGGAAGCTAAACCAGGCACTGCCAGTAGTGATCTCCTCACTCTTCTCACTGGGGATGTCCTCCTTGCAGGCTGACTTGAGCTGCTCCAGATCTTCAAGGGTAATGTTGTTGGTCAGGTCCTGGAGGAGGGTCCCGTACTCGGCCATGACTGGAGTTGGGGGAACAAGGAGACAGGACGCTGAACTTGAGCTTCAGGATCTGGTTCACTCACTGGCACTGCCCACTTCCTCAGCCCTGCCAGGCATGTGCCCTGAACTCAGACTGGGGAGGCCAGGGCTGGAAGGAGTAAACGAAGACCCAAGGGAGACAAGAGCAGACAGGAAGTAACTGGAAAGCTAGGGACCAGGCTCGAGTCTAGAGTGAAAAATCACACCTCCTTCTCCCACCATCTCTTTTTCTTCCTTTTCCTCCCTGTAACAGTAACCCTGGCAACAGCTCCCTGACTGAGGAGGCGGTTACCATAGCAACCTGCTTCTGACTTTCTCACCCAGATCGCCCCACCCACCTGCAACCCCTCCCCCTGTCAAAAAACAAAACAAAATACTCCGAAACAACTACCAGGGAAAGGCTTGCTGTGGCAGTAAGAAGCTAAAAAGAAGGGGCTGGGGTGGGCGGGGTGGCTCATGTTCTAGCTCCCATTCTTTTCCAGAAGCAAATGGGGTCCCTCAGTTCAACTCCCCACTACCCCACTAGTGACTCATTTTTGGATAGATGCCTAGTTGCCTGGTCTAATGGTCCCCTGGCCCCTCCATGCTCAGCCCTGTATTCAGTCATTGGGGTGGGGGTGGGGAGGGTAAAGCAATGGGCCACAGCCCCACCTTTGTAGAGCCCATTTTCTCCCTTGATGGTTGCCAGGCCTCCACACAACCCTCTCTCCTAGCCTTTGTGCTATGCCTACAGCCCCCACGCCCAAGAATACCAAGCGGCTGGCTCTGGCCCCCTGCCCAGTTCTCAGGCTGGCTGGGTGGCAGGGGGAAGGGGTTCAGATGCTGCTTTGGGAAAGTCTGGCAGGAAGGGGGCTGCCACTTCTGCTTCCATCAACATCCTGCTGGCACTACCTTCCACATGACCTCCCCAAAGCTGGGAAGGCTAGATCTCATTTAGGCCTTCATCCCATGCCCCTTGCATGATTCTTGGGTGAAAAGGGAGAGGACATCAAAGACCCTCCTTCCACTAACATAGGGACTATGGCTAAGACAGAAAAAAAGTCAGACCTTAGAATGAACTTTCTGGATTTGATAAAATATACAACTCTAGTGGTAGGTTTTTAAAAAGGGGCTTTTTCCCCCCAGGACTATATTTCTTTTATAATTAGAAAAGTAAAGCATTTACAAAAATAAGTTATGCCGTAAACACTCTGTAGCTAGACCAAGGGGTGGAGCAAGGAGGGAGACGACCTTGTACGAAACTGCCCACAAATCTCTCCAAGAATGGGCTAGGAATACTGCAGAAAGGGGCTGGCTGACACACCCCATTTTCCTTATTTCTGTTTATATGGAGGAACACTGAGGCGGAGAAGCATGGCCACTATATAGTAAGGGGTGTGGACCCAGAAGGCCCCATTCCCAGCCCCCTGCTTGGACCAGAACAAACAAGCCTCCCTTGGCGGCAGGCACCGTGACACAAACACACAATAAGCCAGGCGGCAGGGCCAGCATGACCCCCACGAGAAGCAGGCACTTACATGCATGCTCACTTGCACACCCAGGTGCAGCCAGACAGAAGGGCCCAGCGGTGGCCCTGCCAGGCTGGGCCAGGAACAGTGCTCTCCGACTGTCAGCACCAGGACCGTCTCCGCCCTGAAATCTAGGTCACAGCAGCAGGCTCGAGCTCAGCCCCCGCCCCCTGCACTGATAATCCAAGGACAGGAGGTGGGGTACAGAGACAGGCGAATGATGGGGACAGGGTTCAGAGACGGGGATAATAATGAAGGGGGGTAAGAAAAGAGCAGAAAGGAAAAGGGCAGCGTGGGAGGGAGGCCCTCAAGAAGACTGCCCCCACCGAGGAGCCTCTGGGACCAAGCCCTCAGCTAGAAAATGGGACAGACTTTAGGATCAAGGCGCCCTGCTTTCACATCGAAGAAGTTTGTAAATGAGACATACTGTGGGAGGAGGGAGTGTGTGTGTGTGTAGCTCCTGGGAGGTAGAGAGTGTGTGTGTGTGTAGCTCCTGGGAGGGAGGTGTGTGTGTGTGTGTGTAGCTCCTGGGAGGGAGGTGTGTGTGTGTGTGTGTAGCTCCTGGGAGGGAGGTGTGTGTGTGTGTGTGTAGCTCCTGGGAGGGAGGTGTGTGTGTGTGTGTGTAGCTCCTGGGAGGGAAAGGGGTGTGTGGGGGTGTGTGTGTGTAGCTCCTGGGAGGGAGGAGGGAGTGTGTGTGTGTGTGTGTGTGTGTGTAGCTCCTGGGAGGGAGGGGTGTGTGTGTGTGTGTGTATAGCTCCTGGGAGGAGTTAAGATTTAGGACTCTGAATCAAACACAGACTTACAGGGGAGGTAGGTGGGAAGGGATTAATGTGTATTAAGCCTGGGGGCGGTGGGTAGGACCTTTCTGTGAGAGTGGAATGGATGCAAGCAGGCCCCTAAGAGAACTGGGGTGGGAAGGTGTGTGCGCCAGAACCCTGTGTGGGTGCTGCTCTGAGTGTGGGCACAGGCGCAGGGAGGCGGCGGTGCTGCTGTCTGTGGGTGTGTGTGCATGTTCTGGTAACGGATGTGTATGTGCCAACATTGGATGAGTCGTTCTGAGTGTATGTGGTCTAGTGTGTGTGTGTCTGACCAGCTGAGAGTATGTGAAAGCAGGCAGATAATCACAAGCTTACATCCAGAGAAAAGAGGAAGGGTAAGAGGGGGCCTACAGTATGGAGGAAGCAAACTGGCGTTGGGAGAGGGAGAGACTGAGGCTGCAAATGAGGAATCCTGCGGCGGCGGCAAAGGGGACAGGGAGCACAGAGTCCACAATGAGAAGGCTGCAGCCTGAGCTCAGCGGTTACCATGGCAACCTCAGTTCTGGCCCCCCCACCCCAGTTGTCAGGACAATGACACCACTGGATGGTAGGGATGTGGGGAATGGTGAGTAAGAAGAGACAGAAAGGATAGGGGAAAGGCCCCATGAGGGAGCTGGGAAAGGCAGCCTGGTGGCCTGCCTCCCTGGAGACGGCCATCTGCCCAGGCCTGGGTGTGGCAGCAGGTGCAACAGCAGGGAATTGTGGGGGGAGTTTCCTTACTTGGTTCTCAAGTCTCCCTGGTCAACCATT
This sequence comes from Capra hircus, assembly GCF_001704415.2. Taxonomy (NCBI): domain Eukaryota; kingdom Metazoa; phylum Chordata; class Mammalia; order Artiodactyla; family Bovidae; genus Capra; species Capra hircus. The sequence continues at coordinate 110,457,252 of NC_030810.1, read as the reverse complement.
ATTCAGCTGTAGTCTGGCCATGATGGGTGCGGCTTGGCAGAAGCTTGGCTCCTTTACTTTCCATGTTGCTTTTCTCACCCAAGATTCAGAATTCCATAGGGCCTATAAAGATTCTCCTGTCCCCATAGCTCAGAAAGTCCTCCTGATCTCTGGAACAGGGCAGAGGCTGCCCAGGAACACCAGGCGGCCTGGGTGGAGGCCATTCTTGGGACAGGATACTCAGGCAGGAACCGGGAACCGGAGCTGAGGCTGCCAGGAAGTCAGTCCCCTTCCCTCCCAGATCATTCTGCGCTCTGCTCACCGCTTCCTCACACCTTCCTTCCTGCCTCCCTCTCCTCCTGAGCTGGCTGCAGGTGGGGCCCTGACAAAAGTCAAACCAACTGAGGATGCTGAGGGAGAGGGGCAAGAGGTAAGGGTTATATTCTGACCTTCTAGGATGGCAGTGGTTGGGAACATGAGAGGTGGGTGCTCCATGGGCACTGGGGAGGGAGAGGCAGGCCCTGGGGGCACTTGGAGAAGTCTGGCAAACTGGGGTAACCTCCTGTGGAGGAGGTGGCAGCACCCCAAGAATTTCTATGCATTTGGACATTAACTCATGATTATCCCCACTCCCTAGCATTTGGTTCCAAATCCTCAGTAAATTTAAGAAGCCTTAGGATTAGGAGCTGCTACCCCTCCCTCCCTCACATCTGCTGCAGCTGCCTAAGCTGAGGGAAGCTGCAAGGACCTGGAGATCCCTGCAGCAGGCAGAAGGGGGCCTGTAGGCACTCAGGTCTGTCAGTCTTACTGCCTGGGCTTGAGAGGGTGGTACTCACAGCAAAGCAGAGGGATGGGGTGGGCAAGTGCCCGGTTAAGTTTGATCTGGGCCCCAAATTCAAGCAGTCCTGTAGTCCATCCCTAATTATCCCTTTACAGTCATACACAACTGTTCCCCTTAGCTTCTATTCAAACTTTTGTGGGGTACAGAGGATGCATCTATATCTATAAAGTAGGAAGAAGAGGACTCTAGGACTCCAGAGCCAGCCTGGGAATGAGGGGGTGAGGTAGGGCACCTGGACCTCCAAATGTTCAGTGCAAGAAGCAAAATGGGCTACGCCTGAGCACAGAGACAGGGGCGAAGCTTCTAGCCCTCAGTCTGAGAGAAGAAAGACTGGGCCCAAGATGAGAGCGAGAGGAGACACCAGGCAGGGCAGGGGAGAGGGCGTGGGGCTGCACCATTCTCTAATCATCTGGTTCTATCTCTTCCTACTTGTATTTCTCTCCCATCTCTCTCTCTTCCTCATCTATTACCTCTGTCCCTGGTCTTTAAATGGGCTTTCATCCTATCCTACCTGGTGGTAGCCGAGAATACCTTAGTACTCCTGGGTTCTGTGACTTGGTGTCCTCATTTTAATACACAGAGCTACTGTACTATTATAGCTATACTAGGAAGGAGTGAGTGTCCCTGCTATAAAGAAAATAAGTCTGCACACAGGTTAGTGATGTCTACCACTGCACAGTGGGTGACGCTGTTAAGAGAGTGAGGGGATGGCATGCAGGGTGTAACTCTGGTCCTATACGTGCATGACAATACATGCACACATGATGGGCACAGGTGTCAGGGAAGTGAGGAAGTAGGCAACCAGGGCAGCCAGCAGCCTAGGGCATCTCTGGCAATTTCCCCAATGGAGTGTTTAACCACAAAGGGAAGAGCAATTAAAGCTAATCGCTCTGACAGCCTGGAGGCCAGACACACAGGGAAACAAAACATACATATTCAGCATGTTTCCCCTAACTCCCAGTGGTCTCACCACCATCCTGCTTTCATCCTCCGTAATTTCTGAGCCTCTGTAGTCCATTCCCCAGCACTGTCCCTACTCTTCTGACCATCTCTGACTCTCACTTCCTTCCTCTCCCTGTTCCCTGACTGTATCTCCGTCCCTGTGTACCTCTCTCTGCCTGTCACACACATTCCCCTCATTCTCTCTCCCTGATTTGGGCTCCATCCTTGGCTGACTCATACTCATTTCTTCTTTTTCTCCCTCTCCCTTTCTTCCACCCCCTCCTCCATCCCTTGGCCACTCAGAAGCCCAGAAGCCAGCCACTCCCAGCACCCTAAGCTCCAACTGGACCCAGCAAGAGAGGCCATCAGCAGCCCCTACCCTCACTCAGTTTCAAAGTAGCAGCCTCACTCACCCTCAAGATCCTGTCTCCCTGTCCTGGAATGTGACCAGGATTTTCTACCATTTTTTTTTTTTTCATTGTTTTAAAGAGGGGCAATCCGAAGCCTAAGGCTGGGAGAAAATACCCAGAAAATCAGGGTGGACTTCAGCTGTCCTGTTAGACTGATACTCTTCCAGGAGACTCACACAAGGGAGGCAGTGGGGATGAGGTGGGGGCTTGGATGCCCAAGTGCAGGGCTGTTTGTGATTTGCTGTGTGCAGTTGATGTGTGTAAGAGTCACATGGCTGTGTGTCACCGTGTGTGTTGGCGTGTCTCTTGTAGGTGTGTGTGTGTCCCTGACAATTTTGACACGGATTATATGAAATGAATAGGTTTTACGTTAGCTACTTCACTCCTCTACACCCCCCAGTTCCCGACTCCTTCCCTCTGGACTAGCCTTCGACAATCCCACCTCTTCCCCAGGTGCAGAGACTGGATGCAGGCACGTGGTGCCAGCTGCCGAATTTAAGCCCTCGGAGTAGGGGCGGCTGCTGGCGGAACTGAGGCAGGGCTGGGCAAGGAGACCGCCAGCCGAGGCGAGTCCGAAGCCAGAGAAGGGGAGGGAGGGGCGGGAGCTGGCCCAGCCGAGCCGGCTGGGCGGGAAGCAGGCTGCATCCCAATCCCCAGGCCCCGGTCCGACTCCCAAACTGCCGTTCACCGTGGAACGGGCGGCCGGAGCCACGCAGCCTCCAGCACGCACTCAGCGCTCCAGCACACCGACAGAGACGGAGCCCGTGGGGCCTGACACGGAGCGAACCCGTCCGGGGCCCCCACGCTCCGCATCTGTCCCCAGGCGTCCCGGATCGACGCCCCTCCAAGCCCAGACCCCAGATCTGCCCCTCCCCGCGACACGTCCCCTCGCGGCCCTCTCACCGCCTCCGGGGCTGAGCGCTCAGGGAGCGGGCACTCTGGCGTCCCCGGTTCCTGAGCAGCGTCCGGAGCCTCCTCCTCGGCTCCCGCCGCCGCCGCCGCCGCCGCTTCTGCCGCCGCCGCCGCCGCCTCTTCCGCCCGCGGAGCCTGAGCCCGAGCCCGGCGCCGCCTCACCCCACCCGGCCGGCCCGTGATGTCAGAGCCGGGGAGGGGCGGGGGGCGGGGAGGGGCGGGAGAGGGGGAGGGGAGGCAGGAGGGGGCTGGGGTTCTGGAAGACTCGGGATGGGGGCAGATGTAAGGGAGGACTGGACTAGTGACGCTGCTTCTTCCCCCAAACAGCCAACCCCCCCCCCCCATTCTCAGATTTAATTCTTCCCAAAGGAACACACACCTCCCCTTACGACCTTTCGGTGACCACAGTGGCTGGGACCCTGGACAGCAAAGAGTAAGTTTGAGTTTGGAAGGCCTTTGGCCTCTGGATCCTTTTAGCTGCTTGACTCCGTGTTTGAAAAAAACCTTTTTCTTCCCTTTATGGGTCAGGGGAGCCGTAGTAAATGACCACTCAGATTTATCCACCTTGAAGGAGGGAGAGGGGGGAGGAGTGGAGTCCAGAAGCAAGGTGGGGGCTTTCTTCGCCTGTCCTGGAGTTACAGATCTTCTCTCGCCAGGATGATGCCGGCCGCCCCCTGTGTTCCTCTCACCTTTCCCAAATTACCACCCTCCAGCCTTCCCCCTCCCCCCCTGCATCATGATGTAATTTTATTTTCTGAGGAGAAAAAGAGCAGCAATGAGCTCAGCATGCAAATATAGACGACTTGCAGAGCCGTGCTTCCCTCTGTCTCTTTGCTTTACCCCTCTGCCCAGGCCCAGCAGCCACTCTCACTTCCCTCCACCCTAGGGACTTTCCTCCCTCAGATTCTCAGGCAGACTGCAAGCGGGAAGGAAGAAGTAGAAAAGCCTCTGTTTTCCTCTCCAGCCTAAAGGGTCTCTCCTCAACTCTGGCAGAGCCTGCTGATGAGGTCTGAGCCCCATCAGTGTCTGTGTCACCCCCGGGAATGCCCCGGCTTCACCTCAGTACCAGCTTCGGTTCCTTCACCTGGGTTCCAGCAGGGGACCCCTCAGGAAGCCGCAGGTGAGCTCCTCCTTTCGTGAGACTACACTTCCCCTAGAAGAGGCTCCGGCTGGCTGCTCTGGGCCTCTCTCTGCTATGGCATCCTCTCCCCAGGGTGCCCTGTCCCTGCCCCTGTGACAGCAACATATTCTAACATGCTTTTGCATATGTCTCCTTTGTTCTGAGTTGTAGGGCCAAACCTGTTTTGTTGACCCACCTCTGAGACTCAGAAAAACTGAATGACTTGCCTACAGTCAGTGAAAGATCCAGATCTTTCAGAGGCAGCCAGGTAAGGGGACTCAGGCTTCATGCTGGCTCTGCTCCTCTCTTGGGCAGGTTATGCCTCAGAGCCTGTGTCCTTGTGGGTAAGATGGGAACACTGATGTCTGTCTCACAGGGTTCTGGTGAGATTTAGAAATGGTAAGTCCCTAGTGACTGGCACGGATGGATGCTTAAAACATGGGAGCTATCGTTTAGTCCGGGGCTTTCCACTGACCTGTGCTAGAGAGTAGGTTCTGCAATGTTTTTGTATGGCCTAGTGCCCATACCATGTATTAAACATTTATTAGATGGGTACAAGTTGGATGAATAAGTGGTTTCTACTTTATGCTTCTGCCACCATCTCCAGGAAGACTTCTGGATTTGTCTGTGGAGGGTGAAAAGTTCTCTCACCTTAGGTCTCATTCATCCATGCTCAGACATCCTCTTAAGTTGTCCAGCAATGTCTTTATACTCAGGCTATGAAAACTGTAACATCTGTTAGTTAGGGGCTTGTTCAGTTGCTTGTCCTTCATGCCAACTCCTGACTCCATTACACTTACCCCAGCCTGGGCCTGTGCTGGAGAGAATGTGGGTCCTTCCTGCCAGGATTGCCAGTGGGCCCCCAGGTCTGGGGGAGTCCCCGTTGTACAAACTAAAAGGTCTCCTTTGTATTCCCTTGACCACTGCTCCAGCCCACGTTCTCCTAACTCTACTTGATTACTGTAACAGTCTGATAAGAGCTGGACTCCCTTCCTCTGGTATCTCCATCAGCTTCCTTCCCCCATCCATCCTGCTCATCACTGCCAGATTACATGTTGTTCTTCCTCCCTAGCTCACAGGACACCTCTGTGACCTAGGCCTGGATGCACACCAACCTCACAGCCACCATTTGAACTCTTCTTGTCTATGTGGTCTCCTCTCTATACCCCTAGCATGGCACATACATTCTGCCAGTGCTTTTGATGTTTTCACCACTTGAAATGTCTCCTCCCCAACTCCTTTGCCCCAATCAAATTCCACTCTTCATTTAAGACCTAGAAAATACTCATTTCCGTTATGAAGCCATCAAAACCTATTCTCATCTCTCTTTTTCGAGTCTTTTCTATCCATTTGTTCCTTCTTTCAAAAAACATTTACTAAGGACTTCTTGTGTACCAAACCCTGTAGACACAGAGAAGAAGCCTGGGGTCCTTCCTTCCTTCAAGGGCTCACAGTCTGGTGGGAAGGACAGACACTAGAATACAGGTGGCAGGAGGTGGATGGAGAGAGTGTGGTGGGAACCCAGAGAAGGGAGCTGCAGGAAGGGCCACCTCTGGGAAGGCCTAACCGAGGAAGTGTTATTTGGGCTCAATCTTGCTGTTCAAATAAGAGCTGCAAGGGAGGATGCTATCAAGTGGCACATAATCACTTAATTATATATTGCTTTGTATTTTTCTTCAATTGTTTAGTGTGCTTGTCTTGACTTCCCAGTGAGACTAATCAGCCGGAGAGCAGGGACAGGCTCGGCACTCTCTGTTCTCCCAGAGCCTGACAGTGGTGCTAGAGGAACACCATGTGTTCAGCAAAGCGTTGTTGACTTGCAGCAGATAAATAACCCAAGCTTCTCTGGGATAACTGTCTGGAGGGAAGAGCCCCACCCCCTTGTGATCACAGTCCCCTAAGAAGGTACCCACACCTAAATCCCCCACCCTCTAGCTGCCTTCCTCCTGCCGTAGGGGTGAGACCTCATCAGCAGACACTTGCTAATGTTGCCCCAGATCCTTTATTGAGGTCTCATTTGACCCAAATACATCAACAAGAGATTGCTAAAGTTCAGCCCCAAACACAGTACTCTCCCATCCCTCTGGCCAGGGATAGGACAATCAGAAGGACAGAGGACTTGAGAGAGTAAGGAGGAGTTGCTCAGGTGGGGGGAACAGAAGAGATGGGGACCCATGGATATGGCAAGGAGGGAGTCACAAGGAAGCATGAAGGGAGTGACGGAAGAAACAATTGATACAGGGACGCAGTGGGACAGGAAACAGAAGCCAGAGAAGACAGCTGAGCTGGTGTGTCGGGAAATCTCAGCACCTAGCGTATAGACCCCAACAAGCCCCATGGCAGAGGACGACCTAGTGTCCCTGGAGGAGCTCAGGGAAGGAGAGGGGAGCAGGAGGAGAGCGGGTGGGGCCGGGAGACGGCTGCCACGGCAACTAGTCGTCATCATCGTCTTCGTCGTCGTCCTCTGTGTTGATCTCGCCCTCCAGCACGTCCTCCAGCCAGTCCTCCAGCTCCTCGGCAGAGGGCAGGTCCTCCTCATCATCCATTTCCATCCATACGCTGTCCGCCTAGGACATGGCACAGACCAGGGATCAGAACTAAGCCTGACTCAGGTCTCCAGACCTGTCCTCCCACTCTCTGGCCTCTGTACATCCTCTGTCCCCTTCTCTGCATCTGTCCCTGGGCAGGAGAACTGTCCAGATGAAGGTCTAGGTTGGAACAGTGACAGTGGGAGTAGAAAGAACAGCTGGTCAGCAAATAGACCTTCTCCCTTTGGTCTTTCTTAACAAGCTCTTGCTGTGTTGAGCTTCACAAAACAGACCTCTCTATCATGCCCTTGATGCAAAACCACTGGTGACTCTTCATGGTCTGGAAAATAAAGTCAAAATCTCTAGCATTCCAGACTTTGTAGTTCTGGCATCATCCTCAGAGATCTCTGGACTCTCAAGCCATAAAATCCGACTTGCCTTTTCCCAGGCCTGATACTCATTTTCCTTCTTTTTGACCTTTTCCTGTAACTTTTCCATCAGTTTGGAAATAACATCTCATAATTTTCACTCCCAGAACTCCAGTGTATTTAAATTTTTTAGATTTAAATGATTTATTCTTTATATGTATGTGAAAGAGAAGATTTCTGCCTTCTAAAAGCTCAAAGACTACTGGAAGAGACACACATGATACATAATAGCTGTATAAAAGTCATGTTCTCGATGCCAAATGGGCTCTGGGAGGAAGAAAATGATTCCAAATGGGAGATCTGGAAAGACTTCATGGAGAAGAGAGGATTTGAACTGGGCTTTGAAGGACGAGCAGCCAAATTCCAACAGATAGAAGCAGGAGTGTATTCAGGGCAGGAATCTTTCCCTCTTTCCAGCCATTAGACTGGGCCGGTCTGATTCCTCTGGGAAGGGCCCTCAATTCCTTGTTAGCAAAGCAGAGAACTAGCTATGCTGGGAAGCAGAGGTGGAAGTCAGCCAGGGATGATTGAAGGAAACTCACGTCAGTAACATTGACGACTCCTATTTGTGGGGCTGACAAGTCGATGTTAAATGTCTTCTCCCAGTATGGAACCAGCTGTGGAGAGACCACATACGGTAAAACTTAATGGAGACTAGGAATACCTGAGTCCAGGAGGGTGCGTGTGAGGGCCAGCAATGGGGAGACAGAGGACACTGTGAGCCTGTGGGGGGTGGACGGTGGGTCTAGCTACAGTCCCTGAAGGGAATCGGTAGAACTAAGCAGTTCAGAAAGAGTAGATATACCAAAAGGAGAGTATCAGGAGCGTCAGCTGGGAACACTGGCCACTTCCTTCTGAAGAAAACTACTGATAGATAGGAAGCCTGCTCTGATCCTGGATCTGCTACTGATTGACTTTGTGAGTCAGGGCAAGTCACTTCTCCCTGGCCCTCAGTTCCTGCATCTCTAAGGTAGTTATAATCAGTGACTGCCATCGGTCCTCACACTTCTGTTTGTTTATCTAGTTCTCTTTTCAACAAAGAATGTTTTAGGTGTTGGGGATTCGGCTGGTAACAGAGCCACGCCCTGAGACATGGAGTCTCTGTGTGTTGATTCTGTGATTATGTACACCCACGTGCAGGGTTAATGTGCCCCCTGCTCCCCCAAACTCTGGATTTCTCTAGAAAGAGAAAGGTGCCCCTGGACACCTGAGCTAGCTGCTCAGCCTCTGCGCTGGGAATCCTGTTGTTCCACGCGCCCCGCCCTGTGTCCTCTTTCTGAGGATGCCCTTAGTGGCCCTGAGCATGCAGTAGGGTCCTCCACTGGGAGATGGGAGCAGGGACTCTGAAACAGACCCCCTCAGGACATGCCCCAGACTAAGGCCCTGCCGAGGACAGCAGTGCCCAGTGACGTTTCTTACCAGGGGGAAGTCATCAGGGTCGATCCAGATGATGCTCAGATCAGGATTGTCTGTGTTATCTTGGGCCACGGACTTGAGTATCTCTAAGAACTCATAGCCATCTTGGAGGGAACACAGGTGATAAGGGTGTGACGGGGCACAGAGGGAACTGGAGTCCAGCTCTCTGTTCCCGCCTCCCATAGCTCCACATGTCTAGCTTGTAAACTGTGCTCTGAGAAAACACATCTTGCGTGTTAAAAGCCTACGCTCCAATTAGTACCCCATCTCCCCCTCTCACCAGTGCCCCTGCCTCCCACATCCAACCCAGTATTCCTTCCTCACCAGGATCAGCTTCCTCTGCAAAGGCCACAATATGGATTCCATCCAGATCGTCCTCCTGTTGAAGGGTGTGGGGAGGAAGACCTTAGCTATACTCCCTGAAGTTAGTGAGCCCAGAACAGACCCTAGATCTTGGACCTGAGTCTTGTGGCAGTCTAGCTTCTGAAGCAGGAATGTTCCTGTCACCCACACTCCTTGAGCAAACCCTTCAGCCCCAGAGCTTAGGGCTCCTCCTCTGGCATCGTCAACAAGTTATGTGTGTCCCCCAGCTCCTGACACGTTCTTCAGAACAGAAACCCTCAACCTTGGCTGGTGCACTGTCTTTCCTACAAGCAAGACATGAGGAACAGCAGGACTAGTTCCCAGGACTTGAATTTTCCCATGCTCGCCCAGGGCCTGGCCCCATCCAGGGGCACTCACCCAAGTCTCATACATACTCTCAGGCTTCAGCTTCCTCAGGGTTGATCTAGAAGAGAGAGAAGGGCACTACTCAGCGGGCGAGAAGGACACCCTTGGCTCCAGCGGATCCCTGTGAGCAGAGGCTGCCACAGGGTCACACCTAGGGCACAGACAGCTTGTAGCCCAGAACCAAGCCATCTGGAAAAGACTAAGCTCTGGGCACCAGGCCCAGATCATTGCATGGTTGAAGCAGGTGGGAGAGCAGAGGGTGGGCAAGGGGACTGGAAAAGAGACTTTTGGGAGAAAGAACTGGACATCTGGATGCTCATTCATTCATTCACAAATTGAGTGCTGGAGATGTTCTAAAGCTGTGCTAGGTGCTGTGGAGACAGAATCCAACGAGGCCAACATACTCCTGCCCTGAGGGAGAAAACCATACTCTAGTGGGGGAGAGTGAGAGCAAGTAGTGTTCACAGTGATAAATGGGTGTTCCCAGCTGTGGAGTACTGTGCAGGAAGAGAATGCGTGAGTGTAGGGCAGGATTTCTCAGCATTTGACATTTGGGGCCGGATAATTCTTTGTTGTGGGAGGGCTGTCCTGTGCACTTCGGGATAGTAAGCAGCATCTCTGGTCTCCACCCACTAAACACCAGTAGCTCTCTCTCCAACCGAAAGTGTCTGTAGACATTGCCAAATATCCCCTGGAGGACGGAATCGTCCCCCTACGTCACCACTCCCTCCAGCCCTGTTGAGAACCACTGCTGTAGGCAGTGTGTCAGACCTGGCTTAGGATCCCTGTTCTGACACTCCTTGTGGACTCTCTCTAACTGAGGTTGTTAAAGGATTAAATAGAATAAGAAAGAGAGCACTTCAGTGTTCCCAGCAGACCACAGGCACTCAACGCTGGTCTCAGGCCACATCACAGTGAACTATACAGGTTTATGGGGCACCTTCTGTGTGTAAGGCTCTGGCTAGGTGCAAAACCATCAGTGCGCCAGGGAGCACTGGTCCCCAGAGAGGTATTTGTCTCCAGGGCAGACCAGGCTCCTGGTCAACTGCCTTTCCCCCAGCCCATCTCCCAGACGTGCTCCTGAGGAGGAGCCCACCCTGCTCAGGGGCTTGTCCCCATGCCCACCTTTTGTGTGCCTCCACAAAGTTGACGATCTCCTCTTCGCTGTTGGGCTTGTCTGGGATGGTCACAGGCTCCTCCATGAAGGCCTCGTAGAAATCAATTTCATTCAGCTTTAGGGTCAGCTTCTTTGCCACCTTTTGGGGAAGGGGATGGGGGATTGGACCAGGGGACATGCGGTCAGGGGAGAAGCAGTATTAGTGGAGAGTGTTACGGGGGCGGGCGGGGGAGCCGGTATCAAACGGGGAGTCAGACAACCTGGGCCCTCGTCACTGCCATTGTGACACTGCACACGTGTCTCAACTTCTCTGGGCTTCGGCTGAGCCTGAGAGGGCTGGGTTAGAGCCTCTGAAATCTGTGGAGTGGGGGAAGCCGGGGTGGGGAGGGGTGGGGAATACTGGTGTATAATGAGGGAGGAGGTGCCCCCATCGATTCTGAGAGGGGGCTCTGGAGGGCAGCTGACAGGAGTGAGGGAGACTCAGGGCGCCGCAGGGAGGAGAACCTTGCTGTCAAAGGTGGCGAAGAAGGGGATGTAGGGGTGGAACTCCTCCGCGGCGTCCTCGTAGGCTTTGTAATCTGAGGAGGGAATGCAGAGTCAGTCTCTGGGGCAACCAGGGTCTGCCAGGGAACCACCTCCGCCTCCGCTCTGTCTCCCCAGTTCTTTGGCAAATGGGTTCATTCTGAGACCCACTCCCTCTAGCTTTCCGAGAGGAGATACAGTGGTGAGGGGCGGGGAAGGGAAATGCCTTGGTGCCTGTCTGGGAAACTTGCAGAGTGCAGGGGGATCAGAGCAGTCGCTGGACCCACCCCGGCAAGAGGGGTGAGGGGGCAGGGGTCTGAGCCAGTGGAGAAGGAGGAGGGCAGATGAAGTGGGGGGCAGGGGGGACAGTGGAGTCTGAGGGTGGTTACCCACGCTCTGAGTCTTTGTTCTTGAAGTAGCCAATGAGTTTGTTATCATCTTCAATATTCTCAAATGCCTGCAGCTCTCGGTCACCCTCAATCAATTCCACAGGGTCCTCAAGGACCTGGAAGAGCAAGGACATTGAATGAATGAGAGTGAGTCTCTGAACTCAGTGGCAGAGACAGGGAGAGGGATCAGGGAGAAAGGGGCTCTCTGGTGGGGAGGAAGGGCTCTCTGTTGCCTTTGTGTGTGTGTTTGTGTGTGAGGCTGGAGTTGGTCCGACGGGCATGAGGTCTTTAAGCAAGGCCATTAGGTCCAAGAGGTCCTCACATCAAGCAGAAACTCCACCAGGGTGTCAGCAGAAAACTCGCCATCGTACTCAATGACTTCATCCCCCTTGAAAACATAAATGCTGTCTTCTTCAGTCAGTCCTAGGGAGGGAGCCAGAGGTGGGCCGTGATTCCAGCCTTCCCACAGATCCGAGCGTCCAAATCCAGGGCCACAGCCCATTCCATAATCCCACTGGACCCTCTCTCCCGTCCTTCACCTCGCCTGCCCCCAGCCCTGCTCACCTCCACTGCCTCTTAGCCCGTATATCCCTGAGGCCCAACCCCCTGGATTTAGCCTAGGTGGCTAGTCTGGCCCCAGGGGCTCTCCAGAGAGAAAGAGGTCAGAGGCGGGGGAGGCCAAAGGGAGATACAGACTCTAGCAAGATGTCTCCCTTTCTCTATCTGCCATAACCAAGGACAAATATTCCTTTTACCGCCTCTGAGAACTCTGGTTACTAATTCCCAGCCCGGGCCCTTTAACCTTTTGCTATTACTGCCCGGATGACTTCATTACTGACCACCCCTCCCCCATCCACATCCGGAGTCCCGTCTCCAGCCTGTGCTGCCCCCTGGCGGCTGGTGCTGTAACATCCGGCCCGCAGCTCTGCGGGTGGGGGAGGGGTTGGAAGCGGAGATTGCAGGAGGCCTCTCTAGCCGCACTTGTGTTCCCTGATTCCCCCTTTCCTCCAGCACCTAGCCCTGTTTTTTAGATATGTACAAAAAAGGCCAGCCCCGCTTCTCTCTGAGATTTGAGCATGGTTCTTTGTAAGGAATAACGGAGAGCCTGGAACCCCCAGCCATACCCCTGCAACTTTCAGCCTTCCCTCACTTGCCACCTTCCGCTTCCTGCTCCTACCCTTACCTAGCTTCTTGGCTACAGCCGCGTCCTTCTCAGAGTCCACCATCCCGAAGCCAACACCCTTGTCTTCTAGCACTTGGGCTGCTAACTGAAGGGAGAGTTAGGGTTAAAATCAGCCCCTGAAAGTCTTAATAACCACGAGTTCCCATCTCATTCTTTCGAGTTGGGCCATTTGGGATTCTGGGACTATGAGACCTTGACGCTGTTCCAGGATCCAGGATATCTCTCCTTTCCCTTCTACCCGCACCACCCCCTCATTTTTTTTGGTCCTTGGTTCAAATTTAATCCTTGAACATTTATTGCTCATTTATTGTTGTTTAGGCGCTAAATCATGTCTGACTCTAGGACCCCATGGACTGTGGCCCATGAGGCTCCTCTGTCCATGGGATTTCCCAGGCAAGAATACTGGAGTGGGTTGCCATTTTTTTCTCCAGAGGATCTTCCCCACCCAGGGATCAAATCTGCATCTGCTGCTTGGCAGGTGGATTCTTTTTATTTTTTTATTTTTATTATTTTTTAATATAAATTTATTTATTTTAATTGGAGATTAATTGGCAGGTGGATTCTTTACCGTTGAGTTGCCTGGGAAGCCCATTGCTCGTTTACAGTGTGCTTATTATGTTGAACTTGAAGGCACTGTTCATGTGCTTATGGGTTCCTTAAGGGTGCTGAGGGATCTTCAGAATGCCTGAGGCCCTTTCCTCCTTCAGAGCTGAGCCCTGTCCTCCATACAAAGGCCATACTCAGTGTGGGGGTGATGTTCTGCGTCCCTTGGATTCTTCTGAGTGACTCCCAATGGGGAGAATTTTGGAGAGAAAGAGGGTAGTGATGGGGTCTGTTCATGTTGCTGAGGAGCGGGGAGAGATGGGGAGCTGAGAGCAGAGATCACTGGGGCAAACACTGGCTACCCTCAGAGGCAAAGAGACCGACAGAGAGACTACAGGTGAAGTAGGCCCAGCTTTCCTCAATGGAGTGGGACTTTGCTTTTCACTGACTACTTCAGCCTGTCCTTAGGCTATGGAGTGTCAGCCCTAGGCCCCTGGCCCTGGCCCCGCCCACCCCACCCCCTCCTGCCAGGCTCTCGACCCTGATGCACTCTGCATGGGGCACAGTTTGCAGCTTTACCCCCCACCTTTACCCATCTGAGTGCCCGAGTCTGTGCTCAGATTCTCAGGAGGACAGGGCAGGGAGACGGTTGGCAGGTGGATGGCCAGGGATGCTGAGCACTCAGGATAAAAATACTCAGCTCATTAATCAGATGGCAGGTTCCAGCATGCGGCAGGGGCACACAGAACTGAGAGCCTGCAATCCTGGTGTCTTGCCCTGAAATACTCCAAGCTCTGGGCAGGCTGGGGCCTCTGTGCTGTCAAGCTAGAGGAGGAGCTGCAGCAGCTTGGACAAGGAGACTCCAACACATCCCGGCTCCAGGAGGGCTGTGTGACCAAGTCTCCAATCATTTATAAACACGGGCTTTTTTCTTGTAACAATAGGCCCTCTCTCCTTTATGCCTGAGGTCAGCTAGCGGGTGAGGAGAGTCTTCCCACAAAGACAATTTGGGGAAGGCCTGGTGAAGCCGCCTCCAAACACAAAAATTTTCCAGTCCACGTGCCCAGCTTGATCCAGTAGGGGCAGATGGGATGGGGGAGGAGAGAGGGGCCTGAGAGGCCAGTGGGAGGCATGGTGGGCTCCATTACACCTTTAGCTATGAAATCACTGACATGCAGCCTTCTCAGATGGCTCAGTGGTAAAGAATCTGCCTGCCAAGCAGGAGATGTGGGTTCCATCCCTGGGTCGGGAAGGTCCTCTGGAGAAGGAAATGACAACCTACTCCAGTATCTTGCCTGGGAAATCCTATGGACAGAGGAGGCTGCTGGGCTACAGTCCATGGGCTCACAAAAGAGTCAGACACAACTTAGCAACTAAACAATGCCATGCAAATAAAATGTCATTGACATTTCTATTTATACCGTTTGGAACTCTTTGGAGTGCAGCCCCTAAAGTGTGTAGAGAACGGGCACGTTCTGGCTAGGACAGTAGATTTGGGGATGCACGGCAATTCCTCTCCTTCCCATGAAGAAAGTCTCTTTTCCTTTTTTGCACCCCCTTTGGGGTGCCCCCAAGGTCACCCCAGTCCTAGCCAAACCTAGTACTTCCAGCCTCCGCTAGCATGGAGGAGAGATTCTCCCTGCAGCTCCCCTCTTTGCTACCATTGCCTGGCTACGGGTGTACTTTGGGGTTCCTGAATCCCTCTCTCTTTTGGCCAAGGTCATATGCCACTTGTGTCCTGTTAGTGGAAGCAGGATCCTGCTGCATTGCCTTTCCCCCCAACCCCACCCTCAAAGATCCATGTGGCGTTGTAGGAGGGAGGGGTGCAGAGAGGGGCTGAGCCTGCTCTCCCAGCCTGCAGACCCCATCACTCACCTCCAGGATCAGCTCCTCCATCTCAAACTGTCTTTGTGAGGCCTTGTCGTCCTCAGGGGGTTCGTGGTAGAGCAGCGCCAGCACCTCGTACTTCTTGAACACGTTCTTGTAGTTCTTTGCGTTGACATTGACCACACGGTCCACGCCATCATACTCAGGGAAGTCGAGCCCTTCCTCCCCCTGCACCCCTGACTTGGGTGTCCCCAGCACCAGCAGGAACAGCAGTGCCAGCCGCAGGCCGGGCACAGCTCTGGCCCCCATCCTGTCTGCAGTGCTCATGGAGGTAGTGGGGTCTGGGTCAGCGCGTCTCGTCTAGAAGAGGTCAGCTGGGGTAGGGAGGGGCCCCTGGGTCCCAAATCCTGAGTTGGGGGCTCACAGTGGGGGTGGGGTGGGGAATGGCCCAGAGCAGTGGACAGAGGACCCTGCCGGCCCTGGAGAAACTGCCGACAGAGCCAAGAGAAAAAGGGTCAGAGGAGGAATAGGAGCAGGGGGCGGGGAGGGAACCGGAGCTGCCCCTGAGGTTGGCACCCCTCGGCCCCCACCTGGTCCCGTCTAAATATGTCTCCAGGATTGGCAGGGGAGACGGATAACCTTCTGAGGCCAGGGCGGCTCCACAAGGGCCGGGATCCTCCTACCTCCACCACCTCTCACCCAGGCTCCCAGAGCCTCCTTCCCCTCCCCCGCACCCAATGTCCAGGGCTCCTCAGCCCCTGTCCCCACACTGGCCTAAGAGCTCATCACCATATTAAGAAAGGAAAAAGCTGGAGCTAAAAATAAGATGAGATGAGTCGGAGGTAAATGAAGCTGGGGCTGGGGGAGGGAAGGCTTGGGAGTAATTAGGGAGAGTTGAGGGAGGGCAAGGGTACTCAGAGAGAGGGAAACTGGGCTGTATTCCGGGTCAGAGGTTGGACTGGTGATACATTCATAAAGGAGGGACAGGAACAGTATTGCCTCTGAGTCCTAAAACCTGGGGCTCTCCTCTGGGTCAAGTCTGTTTGTTTGATCCTGTGGAGGAAGGCGGGGAGTACAAATGCAATCCAGGCTGCAGGAAAGAGACCCCTTGCACTTCCCTTTAAAGAACCAAGACCAAGGATGAGATCATTCCCCGAATAAAAGATGGAGCCGCGTCCAGGACCGGC